>NC_029786.2:37327476-37366534 GCF_000816755.2 Arachis ipaensis | reverse complement strand
GATTGATATTTGGAGACCCTTGAGTTGAATTACTCAAGAGTTAAATTGTAATTGGGTTTATTGTTGGCTGGCTCTCTAGTCACTAACGCTAATCCAAACACAAGAGTGAGGATTGGAACTTGTGAATAGAAGTAGACTTCCAACTTACTTGACTTTCTTTTACTTTACTTGGTAAAGGATAACTAAGTAGAAACAACCTTCAATTATCAATTGATCTTGAGAAAAATCCAACAAGGATAGAACTTCCGATTAATCTTCTCCGGATCAAGGCTTTTTAATTTAATTTAATTATATAAAATCTCTTATTTATTTTTATTGCTTTAAAAATATACCTGTGCCCATTGCCCAAACTCTAGAACCCCAATTTACAAACTCATAACTAATAATAAGAACATACCTCCCTGCAATTCCTTGAGAAGACGATCTGAGGTTTAAATACTTCGGTTATCAATTTATTTAGGGGTTTGTTACTTGTGACAACCAAAACTTTTGTAAGAAAGGTTGATTGCTTGGTTTAGAGACTATACTTACAACGAGGATTTATTATAACTTCTAAACCATCAATCTTCAGTTCTTCAAAATGGCGCCACTGCCGGGAAATTGCAAACGTGTGCCTTATTATTGGTTATTGTAAGTATTTGCTTTTTGCTTGTTTATTTGTTTTTATTTTTTTTTATTTTTGCTTTTTTGTAAATTAAGAGGTTATTGGTTTTTATTTAGTTATTAAAAATTTTTCAAAAAATTTTTTTTTCTTGGTGTTCATCTTGATCGTCAAGTTGTTCTTCGTGTTCATCTTGACCTTCAAGTTGTTTTTAGTTGTTTTCTTCGTTTTAATCTAAAAAAAATTTAAGTTTGGTGTCATTTTATTGTTTTTCTCTTTCCTCATTAAATTCAAAAATTAAAAATTTAAAACTCAAATTTCAAATTTCAATTTTCAATTTTCAAAATTCAAATTAAAAAAAAATATTTTTAAATTCAAATTTCAAAATTTCAAATTTCAATTTTCAAAATTCAAATTTAAAATTTTAAAAATCAAACTTTTTCAAAATTTAAATCTTTTTCAAAACTTTATCTTACATTGTTGACTTTTTCAAAAATTCAAATTTCAAAATTTAAAAATTCAAATTTAAAATTTTCAAATTCAAAATTTAAATAACCTTTTAATCTAAATTTGTTTTTATTTTCATTTTTAATTTTTATTTGCTACTATGAACTCTCACCCCTTTGGCTATGAGTCTGGTTATAATTATGTTGCAGGAAGAAGAAATTACAATGAGAACAGGCATCAAGGTTGGAACAATCAAAGATGAGAGGAGCCACAAGGATTTGATCAACCCTCATGGCAACAACCACCTCCAATGGACTATCAACAACCACCACCATATGCCTATGAACCTTTTTCTCAACATGACTTTAGACCACCATACTCACAAGCCCCTTTCCACCATTCACCTCCATATGACCCTAACCCGTATCCACCATACCAACCACCTTATGAGCCAAATGAACCCTCCTACCCACCCCAAACCTCCATGGAGGAAGCACTTACCGATCTACACTCTACTATACAAGCTCTCGTCGCCCAAATCAGACCACCAAGTACCTTCAATAATCAACCCTTAAGCTCTAGTGCACTTCCTTTTCAACCACAGAACGATCTCTCCATCCCATCGCCACCATCTATGGAAGAGCACCCATATCCATCAATCCAAGAGCCTTATGGTCCTACTTATGATACCCAAGCGGAACAAGAATCAATGGATCGTCTCAAGGAAATAGTGGATCAATTTCATGCAACCCTTCATCAATTGAATCAAGCGATAAATCAATTAGCTTCCCGACGTTCGGACACTCAAGGAACCCTCATGGCTTCATGTGGACAATCTAATGAAGAACGTAGTATGAAGGAGACATTAGAAATTCCGGTGGACAGTGATGCGGGCAGAAATTGGCGAATTAAAAATTGTTAAAATATATACGTTGCAAGTATAGTTCTTAATTCGCCAGAAATCCACCTATCAATTTAGAAAGATGTCACAGAAAATTGAAATTAAAATACTGGGAGTATGAATCCCAGGTCGTCTCCCAACGAGTTGCAGAAAAGTGTGCTATTTTATTAATCAGAGGTTTTCAAAAAGGTTTGAATTGGGCAAACAGGAAATTAAATTGGTGAATTTGAATAATGTAAATAAAAACCTTGACTGGGAATTGATTAGTTGGAATCCCTATTATTGTTGGAATGCTCTCAGGATTAATTGACAATTAAAGGTTATCCTGTTTAGTTATCCTTCACTAGGTGAAGGAAAGTTAAACAAGTTGGAATGCTACGTCCGTTCACAAGTTGCAATCCACTTAATTAAAAGGGATTGGTGTTAGTGATTAGAAGGCAATCCAACCATAAACCCAATTACAATTTTTCTTTCAAGCTTCCTAACTCAAGGGTTCCTTTCAATCAATTCCCCATCAAGTTAGGGAACTACTCGCTCATTGTGAATGTAAAATTCATAGCATATAAAAAGGAATTAAAGGAAGACATTGTAAATAAAAATCGAATTAGTTAATTAAAAATAAAGGTGATCCTTGTATTAAATAATCCTAAAAATATTCCAATGGTAAAATTAACGAAGCAAAGAACATGGAAGAGTGAAGCCAAGTAAAGAAAACGAACTAGAATGACGAAGTCTTGATGAGGTAATAACTCTTCTCAGTGTTCCAATGCAAAAAAAAGTAAGTGAAAATTAAATCCTAAGAACTATGAATGTGTAGAGAGAAAACCTAGAGGAGGAGTAAAAACTAGATCTAAAAACTAAAACTGTGTAGAATGAATGTTGTCCCCGGTTTCTGCACGTTCTCTGGCTCTAGTCTGCTGTTCTGGGCCGAAAACTAGGTTAAAATAGGGTCCAAAATCGCCCCCAGCGATTCTGCAAATTATGCAGATCGCGCATGTCACGCGATCGCGTCGCTCATGCGGACGCATCATTCGCGTTTCGCTTCACCACGTGGGCGCGTCGTCCACGCCTCCGCGCCGCTCGTGCTTTTCCATTTCGCGCGGTCGCGTCATCCATGCGGCCGCGTCACTGCGATTTGATCTTCTCTACGCGGTCGCGTCGTCCATGCGGCCGCGTCACTTCTCGCTGGTCATCTCCTCAATTTCTTGTGTTCCTTCCATTTTTGCTAGCTTCCTTTCCAATCTCCAACTCATTCTTGCCCTATAAAGCCTGAAACGCTTAACACACAGATCACGGCATCGAATGGAATAAAGGAGAATTAAAATGAATCATTAAAAGTCTCTAGGAAGCAGTTTTTAATCATGTAATAATTTCAGGAAGGAAATATAAATGCATGCTAAATTAATGAATAAGTGGGTAAGGATCATGATAAAACCACACAATTAAACACAATATAAACCATAAAATAGTGGTTTATCAACCTCCCCACACTTAAATATTAGCATGTCCTCATGCTTAATTGAAGGAGATAAAGTAAACAAGTATCAACATGCAGAAACTCATGCAATGCAATGCAATCCTATATTTATGAATGCAACTATATGATTCCTGTCCACTTGATCAAAAGTAAAGAAGCTCTTCAAAACAATTACAAATCAAATTCCACTAATTCTATCATTATACAGTAAGACAGATAAAAGTGCAAGAAGATAGCTTATGAAAGCAGGGAACATGAAAATTCAAGCATTGAACCCTCACTGATGATGTATGTACGCTCTAATCTCTCTAGTGTATAGGGTAATCACTCTATCCTTCTCTAATCATGCTCTCTAACTTTTGTTCTTCTCCTAACCAATCAACAACAGTTAATATACCAATGCAAATATCATGAGGTCTTTTCAAAGTTGTAATGGGGCCAAGGTAGGTAGGGATACATGTATGGTCAAGTGAGCTTATAAATTGAATCTTTAATTAACCCAAGCTTCAATCTAACCTATATAACTTGCATAACCTTAGAATTCATACCTAGCTACCCAGAATTTCCCTTTTACATTCCATACTCATGTATCAACTTTTTATTTTAATATTTTTTTTATTGTATGTGCATTGATCTTTGAATTCTCAATTCAGCATTGGGGTAATTTTGTCCCCTTATTCATTTATTTATTAATTTTTTTTAAATAGAAGCAAAAATAAACATAGCTTATCAATGCACATAGATTTTTAATTCTTATAGTTTCACATGAGTAGTGTAACAACCCTAGTTTTTGAAAATCAAATGATTAGTTATTTGTGATTTATTATGTTTGTTGATAATCTTATTTTAAGAAAATTATTTTACTAAAGGTAATTAAATGGAGTTTATTTATATGATTTAATCTAGAAAATTGATATTTGAATTTAAATTGTACTTTACAAAATATAATTAACTTGTTCATTTTATAGTGGAAATTAGAAATAATTGATTGAACTTAGCAATATGTTGATAAATAATGTTCCTAAATATTTTTAATAAAGTATATTTGGTTTTAAAATTACTCTACCCTCCAATTTTATCAAAATATCTATTCATATCTATCCATATTCTTTTATAAAATCCTAATTCCTAAACCTAAACTCCCAAATTGAATCAGAAACCCTAATTCCCAAATTAAAAAACCCTAACTCTAGCCCCCACACCAGTCACCACAACCGCATCCCACCCCCTTCCAACCTTCCTTCAGCGTAACATTCAGTAGCAAAACAGAGAGCAGAGAGAGGGCTCGATGGAGAGAGTGACAGAGAGCTGAGAAGGGAGAAAGGGAGCTGCGCCCTGCTGCTGATCCGCCACCAAACTCGCCGCCTAGCCACCGTCGCGTCTGCTGACTTACCACCGCCTCCTCTATCACGCGCTACTGCCGGCCTGGAACCGCCGCCACCGCGCCTTGCTGTCGACCTAACCACGTCGCCGCCGACCCGTGACGCTGCCTCTAGAACCGCGTGAAGGACAAAGGGAGGAGAGGGAGAGAGTTCGCGTTAGAGGAGAGAAGGAGCTCGTGCCTCACCGCCGTCACCCATGGAGCCACGAGCTGTGCCGGTCACCGCCGCGTTGCGTCAGAGAGGAAGCCTGAGACTGAGCGCCACTGGGAGAGAGGAAGACGCGGGCTGGAGGAGCTGCATCCAGTCGCTGCTGTTGTGCCACTGACCGCCGCCGTTGCCGTACTCTGCTGCTGCCGCGTCTCACCAAGCCGCCGCTGGAGGAGGAGCGCTCGCCAGTTCTGCCTCTGCTTCTAGTTTTTGGAATCTGGGAAAACACCACTATCGCTATTGTTTGTTGGGTTCAAGATCGCTGCTGCTGTTCTTGCTCTGTTCTGTCACCATTGAAGCTTGCCAAGGAAGGAGCTATTGACAGAAGAAATTGCTGCTGCAATTAGTTATTGTTGTCGCTGGGAACCATTTTGTGGATGCTGGAACCACCATCGGAGCTGCTGTTCAGTTAATGCTGCTGCCTGGGTTGCTGCGGTCAAGACGTCGTTGATGGAGCTGCTCTGTTTATTGATTCCCGCAAGTTGCGACAATAAGGTAGGGGATTTAACGTTTTTAATTTAGAATGCCTACAAAGTTAATTGGATAATTGCAAATAGTTAACAATGGTTAAGAATTGATTAATTGATGTGAATTGCTTGAAAGGTGTTTGAGAACAGTTAGCTGTTGTGATTATTCTGAATTATGAATTTGAATTGGATGCGATTGTGATGACTCTAAATTATGAGTGAAATTAAATGCGATTTGTGAATTGTGCTTTGAATTATTGATTTTTGTGGTAAATTGGCTGAGATTCTGATCTTAGGTGAAGTATTTTGAATTGTTTGATGCTGAATTGGAATCTTAATATAATGGAATGGCTGTGACATAGACTTGTGACGAGTTGAAATTGGATGAAATGTGGCTGTAAATGGTAATGTTACTTATTAAATTAAATTATGATGAGATTTACTTTGGTTTGAGGTTGTGATTGTTATTGGTTTTCTGATTATTTTAGAATTGCTGGAAATTCCGATTTTCGTTGATTATGTCAAGTTGGTAGCTTTTGAATGGTTCATTTGATTACTAAATTAATTTTCTTGAAACCTGAATTTTAAGGTAAAATAGTAGTTTTGAAAACGAACTAGTAATTTGATAGTTGAACGACATTGCATGAGGTTAAAGACTGATTTTTGGCAAATTATTCATAATTTTTTTGACGTTGAACTGGGCTAATTTTCAAGAATGGTTGATGGAAAATTCTGATTCTAATTGATGAAAGGATGTTAGTTCTTAAACTGAATTATGATGAGATAATTATTGAGAATCTGTTATGATAGTTGTTGATAAATGGATGGAAAGTTGATTGAGTTTAATTTTGAAAGGATTCTATGATATGTGAAAGGTAAATGTGAATTGATGAGATTGGAGTTGGATTGATGGATTAGTTGGAATTGTGGAGTATGATTGATTTGTTAGTTGTTATGAATTGTGAACGTCTGATTGATTGAGAATAACCTGTTTGAAAATTGTTGAGAAAAGGGCTGGTGATTTGTGGAGAAAGAAGGAACCCGTAAGGGTGGCTAAGTCCGAGTTTTAGGGGAGGTGCTGCCGAAATTTTATAAAATCTGATGTTTTATTTGAAAAGTTATTTTAGAAGATTGGATTTGAAAAATGATATTATTTAAGTTTTATTTATTTAAGAAAAGAATTATTCTATTTTGAAGTCGTTTTACCAAGAAAAGGTTTATACTTTCAAAATAAATTATTTAAGAAAGAAACCATGTTTTGAAATTGAATTAATATGAAAAGAATTATGTTTTGGGTTTAAAATAAAGGATTGCTGTTTAGAAGTTTGAAGAATTTATAATATTTGAATTTGAATGGTAAAGAGAGATGATTTTTGAATCTTTGGGAAGTTAGTAAACATGAGAAAGAGTTTTATTTGATTACCTCTAATGAAAGGTTAAGTTTTGAAAAGTGTTTAATGCATTTAAAATAAATGATTTTTCTTGAGTCTTTGATATAGAACTAAAATGAAAGATAGTTTTAAAGTTGGCTTGATTCAAGATTTCCGAGGTAGAGATTATGAACTGAATTGATGATTGAGATTTTTATGAACGAATGCTTGAGAAAGTTAAGAAAGGTTTAAGAAAATGTGTTAAGGATTCAAAGTGAAAAGAGTAATATGATAAAGAGAATAGAGAACAAGCAGAGGGCCTATTGAAAGGTCATTTGTTGTGTTAAGGCAACTCTAGAGATATTTGTATATTCATCTGCTGCTTTTCTGTTAACCCTAGAGGTCCTGTAGGCCCAAGTTTACCTACAGTAAGTTGTTATTCCTATAGGCCGAAGTTCACCTGCAGTGAATATCAATTGTGTATCTCAGGGTGTTGCTCCTGTAGGCCGAAGTTCACCTACAGTGAGTTGTGATACCTGTAAGCCGAAGTTCACTTACAGGGGCGCCATTTCCGTAAGCCGAAGTTCACTTACAGAGGTGCTATTTCTGTAGGCCAAAGTTCACCTACAGAAAGTTGTTCTGTTGTGTTTAGACTATTCCTGTAAGCCGAAGTTCACTTATGGGAGTGCTGTTTCTGTTGGCCGAAGTTCACCTACAGAGATAAAGCCATATCTAGGACTAGTTCCTGGGTAATGTCGGGATGCAGGGTGTAAACCGACACGTGAGCTCATGTCCTGCTTAGGACAGACATGCTTCATATTGGTTGTGCATTTGTATTTGGTTGTGTTTGCTTGTATTACTTCTCTGTGATTATGTTGTTTGTCTTATTGTGATTTGTTTGTGTGATGAATTGAGTTTCTTGCTTGTGCTAGTAGTTTGTGAATGGATAAAGATGATTACTATCTGTTGTTATGACTGAGAATCAATTATGTGGCTGAAAGATATTTAATATGACAAGTTTTTCAATTGAGATCTGTTTTAGGTTTAGGAATTTAAAGAAATTAATTACTTATCTAAGGTAAGATTAAAAAGTATTTCAAAGGGTTTGACAAAGATGGTTTATTAAGTAAAGTTAATTATTTGCATGTTAATCATTACTTTTATGGCATTCCCATTCCCTACTGAGAACGTGTGGTTTGTTCTCACCCCAAAATCTTCCACCCTTTCAGTGACACAGGTTCGAAGACTCCGTTTGAAGCTGCGGGCGATTGTTAGACCTTATTTATGAGTTAAGTGTGAGTTAATTTTCTTTCATAGAGTTCCCTTACGTCGTCTATCCTTGTGCAAAGTATGGACTATTATATATTTCTGGAAAGCCCTGGATGTCTACTTTCCAATGCAATTGGAAGCATGCCATTTCGAGTTCTGTAGCTCCAGAAAATCCAATTTGAGTGCAGGGAGGTCAGAATCCAACAGCATTAGCAGTCCTTTTTCAGCCTGAATAAGATTTTTGCTCAGCTCCTTCAATTTCAGCCAGAAAAATACCTGAAATTACAGAAAAACACACAACTCATAGTAAAGTCCAGAAATATGAATTTTTCCTAAAAACTACTAGAAATAGACTAAGAACTAACTAAAACATACTCTAAACTATATGAAATTATCCCCAAAAAGCGTATAAAATATCCGCTCATCAAAAGGCTCAAAGTGGTTAACAAAGGTAGTTGAAAAAGGGTAGGCTTAATTTGGATAAGTGAGTTTGAACAAATAATGGCATCAATCATATGCAAGCATACAAATATAATAAATATTGGACATATAAGATAAAATAAAATATAGATTACAATCATAGAGAAGTAAACACACAAGAATAAAATAATTATGGTTAAATAATGTAACCATGCATAAAGGCTCAAATCTTTACAGGTTGTGTGTTCTTTAGCTCAAACATCATGCTCCAAATACAACTTCAAGCAAATTTATCATAAAAATGTGAAAAATTAGTGAAATTTTGTTCTAAAGATAGAGTCTTAGAAGAAATTTATTGTCTTTTCAATCAAGTAGAGCATGCATGCAACTAACCTATTACTATGCAATTTATCTTATTCTATAAAAGAAAGAAAAACTAACTAAAATATCCTAATTTATTGGTGCTAGGGAAGAGAAATTACCTCCGGAAGTCAGGTACTGACCGACCTCCCCACACTTAAGGCTTTGCACCGTCTTCGGTGCCATCTGTCAGGAACAGGGGTGGGCTGGTAGCAGTATCTCCACAGTTAGGACCATCATGGCTCCCTGTGGTGGTAAAAGAAGTGGAGTCCGGGGTGTCTGAGTCCTTGAAGTGTCCCTTGAGTAGCTCCTTGAGGTGTTTGAATCGGTGCTCGTTACGGCGCTCTCTTAACTTCGCTTTCTGTTCTTGCCGATCCAATCTTTTGATTATCTGTTGGAGCAGTTCATCTGTTGTAGGTGATTGTGGTGTTGAAGAAGGGATATCTTCAACCGGAGCAGTGGGAAGGCTTGTAGTGGCTGCTGGAAGTCTGAGATACTTCCCATTGGGGACATACTGATCATCCCGTGGAAGCATGGCTTTGGTGTCTCCAGCTCTGAAGGAAACTCCGGCTGCTAAGACAAGATTTTAGACCAAGGCGGGAAAAGGTAAGTTGTCCGCAATTTGTACGTGTCACATGGCATTCCAGATATGTCTTGGTAGATTCAGAGGCTGGTCTGTAAGGATGCACCATAGTAGAACGGCCATGTCTGCAGTGAAGGAGGACTCGTGAGTGCTTGGAAAGACATAATGGGACATGATCTGTGCCCATACGCGAGCCTCCAAGGTAAGTGCTGAAGCTGATATTCCCTTAGGGCGGGTACGATGGTATCCGTAGATCCAACGGCTGCCAGGTAGTGCGATAACTCTAAGAGCAGCTTCCCAGTCAAATTGGTACATCTGGCCATTAAGTGTAGCTTCTTGAAAAGCGTCCAATCCTTCTGGAATAGGGGGAAGATTCAAAGCTTGTTGAATAGCCTCTTCTGTAATGGGGACTTGCTTCTGACGGACAAAGACAGATTGCAGGGTAGGCAGGTAGAAGTTAGAGTAGAGTTCGACTACCCAAGAAAGATTGACCTGCTTCTGTTGTCTCTGTAGGAAACCCCATTGTCTTCGTTCAATTTGCGGCTCAACAAAAGTAGCAATATTGGGCGTGAGGATAAGAAGGTGTTCGTTGTTGTAACTCCTTTCAGCCAGGATGGGGAACATATGCTCACAGTAGCGATTGGAAAATTGCGTAGTGTCCTTTGCTTGAAAGGCTTTCTCCTTTTCATCAACCTTTATGATCCTCTTAACTCTTTTTGTTGAGCGCTTGACTGCAGTTGAAGAAGGCTCTGCCACTAGTGCTCTTTTAGTTCCTCTTCTTGCTGGTGGTTTGGGAGTAGCTTTCTCTTTTTCTTTCTTGGTGGCCATCCTGAAAAGGGAAGAGAGAGTAGATTGAATTCAAAGAGATATATAGCAATGAAGAGAACGAAAAAGGATGGTTGTAAATACACATTAAAAGGTAAATGATGTCAACACACGCTTATGAGTACATGTGAAAGATCATTAATGGAAAATAGTTAGTGCATATGATGACAAGTGAATGCAAGGTGTTTATTGGCATACCGGCAAAGGGCATGAGTAGCATAGACCAAGCATTACTTTGTAACAAACCATCACGTTTGTATTGACAATTAAATTCAATTAATATAATAGCAAAGGGAATTTGTGAAAAGCAAGCATTGAATAGTAGCATAATGCCATATGGGCTTTTTCACCAACACATAGCATGCATGGTGAAGAAGGTATAGAAAGTATTAAAGTGAACATGCAAGCAACCCTTTAAAGAAAATAATATATAATTGTCAAACAATTTGCAACAATCCACAAGCATATAATGAAAAATAATGACTCAAATAAAATTCTAACACCATGTAAAAAGGAAAGAAGAAGAAAGAAAATATGAATAATGAAAAGAAAAAGAAAAGAAAAGAAAATAACATATAAAATAAGAAGAATGATAGAAAAGAGAAGGATGAAGAAGAAAATAAAACCTTGTTAATGGAGGTGAGGGAGAGAGAGTGAAAGGTGAGATAGAAGGAAGAAGGGGGGAGGAAGAAATAAGGAGGGAAAAAGGAAAATTAGGATTTGGAGAAGAGAAAGATATGATAATTGGAAAAATTAGGTTGAGCTGTGCGGCGCAAGCGACGCGATTGCATGGGGCACGCGGTCGCGCGACTTGCACTTAAGGTGAGGGACGCGGTAGCGTCGGTCACGCGGTCGCGTGACCCAGTTTGTGCCAGTGGCGCGAGGGTATCCTCACACTCGCACAACTCTCTGTTCAAAATCATTAAATGCCAAATATTAGGTGACCGGATCGCGCGGGGCATGCGATCGCGTGAGTGGGCGGTTTATGGGGTACGACGCGGCCGCGTGGGGCATGCGGTCGCGTGAGGGGAACTGCGCATCCAGCGCCAGTCCAGCACCACTCTAGCACAACTTTCAGCTGTGCACTCGTTTTACGTCGAAAATCAGGGCACGCGGCCGCGTGGGAGCCCATTATGACCATACGACGCGGTCGCGTGGGCTGATTTGTGCCACAGGCACTCCTCCAGCCACGCTCCAGCATGACTCTCTGTTCGTTTTTATTTTTCTCTCCTCTCCTTGCCACGCAGACGTGTCGCTGATGCGGTCGCGTCGCGTGGCACCTTCCTCTCTTTTTTTTTTTAAATATGCAGATGCAGATGCACGAAAGTATTGATAAAGAGAAGAGTTATTGAATATGAAAAACTAAAAATAAAGAAAAGAACGATCATACCATGGTAGGTTGTCTCCCACCTAGCACTTTGCGTTAACGTCCGTAAGTTGGACGCTCCACTAGCTCAATCTTCTGCTATGTGGGGATCCTCCAAGAGGAAGATCTCAAGCTCCTTGTTTTTCTGCATCTTCTTGCCATGGTATAGCTTTAGGCGTTGTCCATTAACTTTGATAAGTTTAGAACTTGAAGGATGACTTAGGTGATAAACTCCGTATGGTTCGGTCTTCTCCACTCTGTATGGACCTTCCCATCTGGATCTCAACTTGCCTGGCATGAGCCTCAGATGAGATTTGTAAAGGAGGACTAAATCCCCAGGTTGGAACTCTTTCCTCTTGATGTGCTGATCGTGTGCAGCCTTCATCTTTTCCTTGTATAGTCTTGAGTTCTCATAAGCTTCTAGGCGAAGGCTTTCCAGTTCTTGCAGTTGCAACTTCCTTTCAGCTATGGCGTTCTCCATCCCCATGTTGCACTCCTTGACTGCCCAAAAGGCTTTGTGTTCTACCTCAATAGGGAGATGACAAGCTTTTCCATAAACTAAGCGGAACGGACTCATCCCAATGGGTGTTTTGTATGCTGTTTTGTATGCCCAGAGTGCATCTTATAGCCTGGTGCTCCAGTCTTTTCTATGAGGTTTGACTATCTTCTGCAAGATATGCTTTATCTCTCTGTTCGATACCTCGGCTTGCCCATTGGTCTGAGGATGGTATGCTATTGCAACCTTATGAATTATTCCATGCCTCTTCATTAATCCTGTTAGTCTCCTGTTACAAAAATGGGTGCCTTGATCGCTGACGATTGCTCGTGGTGATCCAAAGCGACAAATAATGTGGTTTCTCACAAAGGAAACAACAGTGTTAGCATCATCAGTGCGGGTAGGAATTGCTTCCACCCATTTGGAAACGTAGTCCATAGCTAATAATATATAAAAATAACCATTAGAATTTGGAAATGGACCCATGAAGTCAATACCCCAAACATCAAAAATTTTACAGAAAAGCATAATTTGTTGAGGCATCTCATCCCTCCTGGATATATTACCAAATTTTTGGCATGGGGGGTAAGATTTACAAAATTCAGCAGCGTCTCTAAAAAGAGTAGGCCACCAGAATCCACAGTCTAAGATTTTTCTAGCAGTTCTTTGAGGGCCAAAATGTCCTCCACTCTCAGATGAGTGACAAGCCTCTAAGATGGACTGGAATTCTGATTGAGGCACACAACGTCTAATTACCTGATCAGCACCACATCTCCATAAATATGGGTCATCCCATATATAATATTTAGACTCGCTTTTCAGCTTGTCTCTTTGATGCTTAGAAAAGTTTGGAGGAAATGTGCGGCTAACTAGATAATTAGCTACAGGTGCATACCAAGGGGATACTTCAGATACTGCTTGCAGGTTATCAAATGGAGAATTATCATCTATAGGAGTAGAATCATCCTTAATGTGCTCAAGGCGACTCAAGTGGTCTGCCACTAAATTCTGGTCACCACTCCTATCCTTTATTTCTAAATCAAATTCTTGTAATAGTAGTATCCAACGTATGAGCCTTGGTTTGGAATCCTTTTTAGATAATAGATACTTTAAAGCTGTATGGTCGGAATTTATCCAGAGCAAAAACAATAGCAAGAAGCTCTTTCTCAGTAGTAGTATAATTGGATTGGGCAGTGTCTAAAGTCTTAGACGCATAAGCAATAACAAAAGGATCCTTACCTTCGCGCTGAGCCAGCACTGCTCCTACTGCATGGTTGGAAGCATCGCACATGATTTCGAACGGCTGGCTCCAGTCTGGTCCTCTCACAATTGGAGCTTGAGTCAGGGCGGCCTTCAGCTTCTCAAACGCTTGCTTGCAATCTTCACTGAACTCGAACTCAATATCCTTCTGTAGTAATCTGGATAAGGGAAGTGCTACCTTACTAAAGTCCTTAATAAATCTCCTGTAAAAACCTGCATGGCCAAGGAACGAACGGACTTCCCTCACAGAAGAGGGGTAAGGTAAACTAGAAATAACATTCACCTTTGCTGGGTCTACAGAAATGCCAGTATTAGATACCACATGTCCTAATACAATCCCTTATTTCACCATAAAATGACATTTTTCAAAATTCAATACAAGGTTTGTATTAACACATCTATTTAATACTCTAGATAATCCATCCAAGCAAAGGCTAAAAGAATCACCATAAATGCTAAAATCATCCACAAAAACCTCCATACAGTCCTCAATAAGATCAGAGAAAAGACTCATCATACACCTTTGGAAAGTAGCTGGTGCATTGCACAAGCCAAAGGGCATTCTCTTGTAAGCATAAGTCCCAAAAGGACATGTAAAAGTGGTCTTTTCCTAATCCTCAGGAGCTATATGAATCTGGAAATAACCTGTGTAACCATCTAAAAAGCAATAATGTGATTTACCTGACAGGCGATCCAGCATCTGATCAATAAATAGAAGTGGGTAGTGATCCTTACGGGTAGCTTGGTTGAGACGCCTGTAATCAATGCAGACTCTCCAAGTATTCTGAACTCTAGTTGCTATGAGTTCTCCATGCTCATTCTTCACTGTAGTGACTCCTGACTTCTTGGGCACCACTTGTACTGGGCTAACCCATTCACTGTCTGAAATGGGATAGATGATACCTGCTTCCAATAGTCTAGTCACTTCCTTTTTGACAACTTCCAAGATAGTGGGATTCAATCTTCTTTGGGGTTGACGGACAGGTCTTGCTCCCTCTTCTAAAAATATTCTGTGCTCACATACTTGAGGGTTGATGCCTACTATGTCTACCAAACTCCACCCAATTGCTTTCTTATGCCTCCTCAGTACATCAAGTAACTGCTTTTCTTGTTGGGAAGTGAGTTCCCTTGCAATGATAACGGGGAACTTCTGCTCATCTTCAAGATAAGCATATTTGAGATGTGGAGGAAGAGGCTTCAGTTCCAACTTCTGATCATGGGTAGGCTCTGGATTGTCTGGAGCTTATGAAAATGATGAGGTGCCCTCATTGTCAGTCAAGAGGGTCCCCACACTTGGACCTTGTCCAATGTGCCTCCCTTCGAACTCTTCCTTGTGAACTTCAGCTACAGTTTCATCTATGACATCACACTGGAAGATAGAATGATCTTCTGGAGGGTTGTGCTTTTATCTGCTAACACAAAACGAGCTGCTGACCTTTTTAAGGGAGGGAGCCTCAAAATATCATATATAGACAAAGGCATTATACTAACACAGGCTCCTAAATCACACATGCAATCATAAATTACTACTCCACTAATAGTACAACTAACTATACAAGGACCTGGGTCACTACACTTCTTAGGTAATCCTCCCATTAAAGCAGATATAGAACTACCTACAGGAATAGTTTCTAATTCATGAATTTTGTCCTTATGTATACATAAATCTTATAGAAACTTTGCATATTTAGGTACTTGTTGAATAACATCAAAAAGAGGAACGGTTACCTCAACCTTTTTGAATATTTCTACCATTTTGGGATCGGGTTCCAGTTGCTTCCTGGGCTTCTTTGCAAGTTGTGGAAATGGAATGGGAGTGGTGTTTTCTGCAGTGTCTGCACCTCTTGGTGCTTCCTCCTGTGGTTGGGCTTCTTCTTTTTCAGTTATGTCCTGTATGTCCTCTTCCTCTTCAATATCTTCTATTTCTACGACCTCTTCAGCTGAGGCGTGCTCTGGTGGGCTTGGCTCCTCCTGATTCCTCTCCTGCAGTGTGGTTCCGGACCTTAGGGTGACGGCACTAATGCCCCCCTTCGGATTCGGTAATGGTTGAGAGGGAATTCCAGTGGAACTTGAAGGTTGGTTATTGGAATTTTGCATTGATCCAATATGTGAGACAAGAGCATGCAAAGTAGCGGTCAGACCATTCAGACTGGCATTAATGTTATTTTTCATGGTCTGTTGACTTCGCTCAAAATTTTAGTAACTCTTCATTAGGAGATGAAGAAGGGTGAGTAAATTGAAAGGTCTGCTGTTGGGTATTCTGTAGTCCTTGGGACTGCCTCAAGTGAGGTGCTCTGTAAGGTTGGTTTTGCTGCCTATTGTTGTTATTATTCCACCTCTGATTTCCCTGATTATCTCTGCCTCCTCTGTTATTGTTGTCCCTCCAATTCTGGTTAGAATTGTCCTGCCATCCATGGTTATTATTTCCACCTTGATTGTACCCTTGGTTAGGGCGATCATAGAAGTTATGAGTAGATGCCACCATGTTGTCTTCCTGTTGGAGTTGCGGGCATTCATCAGTATAATGGCTATAATCAGCACAAATTCTGCAAACTCTCTGTCGGACTAATTGGTTTTGTTGCTGTGGTGAAGGAGGTTGAGCTTGCTGAACTTGTTGTTGATTCAATTGCATCTGCTTCAGCAAGTTGGTCATTTCACAGATACTCTGAGTTAGAGCAGCAGTCTCTCTGCTAGAGGATACTTCTGCAACGGCTTTTGAACGGCCTTGCTTCTGTCTGTGGTTCCTAGTAGATTCAGCTAAGTCGCTGATCAATTGCCATGCCTCATTAGTGGTCTTGTACTTCTTCATAGACCCATTGCTAGCACTTTCCAATGTGGTCTTATCTTGGGGCCTCATACCCTGTGTGATATAGCTGAGTAACACTATCTTGTCAATCATGTGGTGGGGGCATGCTTCCAGAAGACTATTGAAGCGCTCCCAGTATTCAAAGAGAGTCTCGTTGTCATCTTGAACAATCGTGAAAATGTCTTTCCTCAGTTTATCAGTAACTTCAGATGGAAAGAATTTCTCTAAAAACTCTTTTCTGAGCGTATCCCAGTTGGATACATTTGCTAGGGGTTGAGTGTAGTACCACTCTCTTGCTTTTCCCTCAAGAGAAAACGGGAAAGCTTTCAGCAGAATTGAAGTTTCACCTGTACCATCTCGCCTGACAATAGAACAGGCTGCCTGGAAATCTCTCAGGTGCTTGATAGGCTCTTGAGCAGGTAAGCCATGAAACTTGGGCATCAAATTGAGCAGTGCGGTATTTATTTCGAAATCTGTAGCCACTGGTGGGTGATGCGCTTGAAACGGTTGCATTGTAAAATTAGGGGCTCCTTCCTCCTGGATGGTAACTCTCCTACGTTCTGCCATGTCTTCTGCACGTGAATCAACCGAATCAGTAGAATGGGAGCTGGTTTCTTCCTCAAGTTCACTTTCAGATCCGCCCTCAGAGTGGACTAACCGACGCCGAGCTCGCCTAATTCGTGAAATAGTCCTTTCAATTTCAGGATCGAATATTAGCAAGTGCGGATCAGGAAGTGAACGCGTCATTTGACGAAAGAAACAGGCAGCTCATAGTAGCAAAATAAAATAAAATGCAAATAAATAAATTCTAATTAATAACTTTAGCACTCTATTACAACCTCCAAGGCATACCCTGAGTGAAGACTTGGAAGAGGTTAATCAAGAGATGGAGATTCAAGAAAAAGAGGCACAATCTCCCATGCCCTTGGTGAGAAATGAAGAAGAGATTGAATTGGAAGAAAGCTACCAAGAGGAAGAGGTTGAAATTGAAGAAGCTTACAAAGAGGTGGAAGTTGTCAGAGAAGAGCACAAGGGAGTGGAGCTTGCAAGTTCATTAGCAACACCTCTCCCAAGGCCATTACCGTCTAACACAACGTTCAAGTGGGTAAAATTCTTATCCTTAACCTTTACTTTCCCACTTGAATATGGGCTACTAGAGACAGATGGTCAACTTAGAGCTCTTTGTGGCATTAAGAGTAAGAGGAAGATGGTCAGTGGTAAGAATTGTCCTGCAAGGTTCATTATGGTTGAAAGCTCAAAGTTTAAACGCAAAGGTTAGTGTAGAGCTCAACTGAATGGGTCTAGGAAGTTGTTTGGCCGCTTTAGTGAGAATTCAGATTGCTTGCCACCCGGATGGAATCATTATGATCAACAAGAAGACGGGTGCAATAGCAATGTTTGGGATCCTGGAATCTGTTCTGACATCCAACACCCCGGGAGCCTAAGAATCTGTTTGAAGTTGCTCAAAGGCTTTACGTGCCTAGTTTGGGATCCCGGAGGCCATTAGAATTACAAGCATTAGTGGAGATTCCTGGATGAGTTCAAGCACAAGCCACCATAACAGGGAGCTCACCAAATGTCCAACTTAAGGACTTTAACTAAAAGTGCTATGTGGGAGACAACCCACCATGGTATGATCGTTCCTTTTTTATTTTTATTTAGTTTTATTTGTTTTCGAGTTTTATTTTATTTTATTGTATTGAACCTGGAGTTTTGCATAACATTCAAATTAGCATTGCATTCTGCATTTTTCAGATTAAAAAAAAAATTCACGCACGCGACGTGGCAGCGTCGCTAACGCGTCCGCGTCACCAGTGTGTTGTGAAGAAAAGAAAGTAAACAGAAAGTTACGCGAAAGCATGGCTGGAGGCGCGCTTTAGGCTCAAACATGCCCACGCGTCCGCGTGACCCACGCGGCCGCGTCATTTGGAAAATAGCCTCCCACGCGTCCACGTCGCCCACGCGACGCGTGCTCCAACAGATCGACGTAAAAGGGGTGCATGGCCGAAAGTTGTGCTGGAGTAGGGCTGGACTCGTGCTAGAAGCCCAAGTCCTCCCATGCGAACGCGTCACCCATGCGTCCGCGTCATATTGGAAATAAGGCCATCCACGCGATCGCGTTAACCACGCGACCGCGTCACCCAAAAATTTGGCGAAAAGAGTTTTGAACAGAGAGTTGTGCGAACGCGAGTCTGCACTCACGCCAATCGCACAAATCAGGCCACGCGATCGCGTGACCCACGCGTCCGTGTCACCTGACCTTATCGCGCACCACGCGACCGCGTCACCCACGCGTCCACGTCGCCTGCGTCGCACAACTTATCCAGATCAGCGCCAAATATCATATCTTTTCTTCCCCCAAATCCTAATTTTTCGTTTCCATTCTTATTTCTTTCTTCTTTTCTTCTTCCTTCTTTACTTTCATTCTCTTTTACTTAATTGCATACTTTCATTCATTGTATTTTAATTTTGTGCATATTTTTATTTTCTTTTCTAAATTTATTATTTTTTTCCATTGGTGTTACAATTTTCTTATTCAATTGTTGCATCTTTTCTTGAATTTATTTTTGATGCTCAGTGACTTGTTTTACACTGTTGGACAATATTATTTAAGTCAATACTAATCTTTATGATATTTGTATTAATTTTAAATTAACATTAATTTATATTGTCTTGCACTTTCTTCCCCATTGTTACAAATTTTGTACCACTGGTATGCCATGGCTTCTATTGTTTTCTCACGTACATGTTGAAGCTTCCATGTAAATGAGACCCTTTTCATTTGGCATTAACCCACCCATACTTCATTTATTTTCTTATCTTTATTTCTGGGTTACTTTTCTTCCCTTTTTCTTTCAGGATGGCCACCCGAAAGGGAATCGGATGACGTTTACATGAGGAGACAAACAAGTCCATCTGCACAATCCTTGAAGAAAAGCATCAATTGGAACAACCCGTCCACTTGCACATCTCAGCATGCACCAAGGACGGTGCAATCTTTAAGTGTGGGGAGGTCGATACCGACTTCCGTGGGTTAGTAATTCCTTCTCAAACACCAATGTTTTATTTTCCTTGTTAGTTGTTGCATTTGCATGTTTGATTGCATGATTATTTGATTTTGTGCATATTTTACCACTTGGTTGAAGTAATATTTTCTTTTTCAAGAAACTTTTTAAAGTATTTCACTAATTTGAATAAAATTTAGTGTTACACTTGTTTGAAGAAATATTATACTAGAACATGGTTTAGAGCTCGAACACACAAAATCAGTGAGATTTTGAGCTTATTTAAATTGGTTACATTTTATCAACCAATATTATGTTTTAGTGTGTATTTTTCTCTCTAAAATTGTGATCTTTGTCTTGCTTAATTCTATATTTCCATTATTTGATGTATGCATACGCTTACATGATTGAGGCCTTTGTTTCACTGAGCTTACATACCCATATGGCCTTACCCTTTCATTATTCTTTGCAAAACCAATGTTGAGCCTATTATACCCCTTTGTTCTTTACTTTAGTACATCATTACCTCTAAGCGGAAAAAAATAATGTCCTTAATTTGAATCCTTGGTTAGCTTAGACTAGTGAGAGTGCTCATGAATTAAGTATGGGGAAAGTTATGATTACATGGATTGTCTAAAGTTAGGTGGAAAGTTTAAGTTAATTAAGGATTCAGATTTTAGTCCACTTGGCCAAATACAATCCTACCTTGACCCTGACCCCATTACAACCCTTAAAAGACCTCTTGATATGTGTATCTGTGCATTAAATTTATGTTGATTGTTAGATGAAGAGCAAGCCTTAGAAAGCAAGATTAGTAGAGAATTGAAAGAATCGAACCTAAAACACTTGAGTGATTAGAGTGCATACACTCCCAATGAGGGTTCGATGCTCGATTCTTTGTTCCCGGCTTTCATGAGTTATTTTCTTCTACAAGTCTATTTGTACTTCATTTTTATGATTTGAATTAGTGAAATCCAGTTCATATTTATTCTTGGAGAATTTATTTACTTTTAAACCAAGTAGGAAAAAGCATTCTTCATGTAGTTGCATTCATATAAATAGGTTGCATTTCATACATTCTACCATTCCTCTTCACCCCTTTATAGTTTCTCTTGAGCTTAGCATGAGGACATGCTAATGTTTAAGTGTGGAGAGGTTGATAAATCACTATTTCATAGTTTATCTTGTGCTCAATTGAGTAGTTTTTATCAACTCTTTACCCACTTATTCATACTATTTGCATGGTTTTACATTTGCCTTCCTAATTATGTGCTTTGATTGAAAACATGCTTTTTTGGCCTTAAGTTCTCTATGTTTAAATCCTCTCTTATTACCATTAGATGCCTTGATATGTGTGTTAAGTGATTTCAGAGATTACAGGCAGGAATGACTCAGAGGATGGAAAGGAAGCATGCAAAAGTGGAAGGAATACAAGAAGTTGGAGAAATTGCTAAGTTGTCCAGCCTGATCTCTTTGCACTCAAACGGCTATAACTTTAGCTACAGAGGTCCAAATGATGCGGTTCTAGTTGCGTTAGAAAGCTAACGTCTGGGGCTTCGATTTGATATATAATATGCCATAGTTGCTCTGACGCTAGGCGACACGAACGCGTACTCCACTCGGACGCGTCGCAGTTCCAAAAATTAGCATGACAGATTTCTTCTCCAGCGATTTCTGGGCTGTTTTCGACCCAGTTTTCGGCCCAGAAAACACAGATTATAGGCTATAAAGTGGGTGAATCCATTCATTTATGAACAAGCTCATAATACACAATTTTAAGATTTAGATGTAGTTTTTAGAGAGAGAGGTTCTCTCCTCTCTCTTAGGATTAGGATTTAGGATTTCTTTGCTTTCAGGATTGTTTCTTTTTATCAGGTTTAATTTTCCTTTTATTTATTTTCCCAATTTAATTTATGAACTCTTTCATGTTACATATGATTTTCTTAATTAATATAATTGAGGTATTTCAGACTTATCACTTCTTCTATTGTTTGATGTTCTAAGTTGGATCCTAACTTGACTTTAGAGTTGATTGATATTTGGAGACCCTTGAGTTGAATTACTCAAGAGTTAAATTGTAATTGGGTTTATTGTTGGCTGGCTCTCTAGTCACTAACGCTAATCCAAACACAAGAGTGAGGATTGGAACTTGTGAATAGAAGTAGACTTCCAACTTACTTGACTTTCTTTTACTTTACTTGGTAAAGGATAACTAAGTAGAAACAACCTTCAATTATCAATTTATCTTGAGAAAAATCCAACAAGGATAGAACTTCCAATTAATCTTCTCCGGATCAAGGTTTTTTAATTTAATTTAATTATATAAAATCTCTTATTTATTTTTATTGCTTTAAAAATATACATGTGCCCATTGCCCAAACTCCAGAACCCCAATTTACAAACTCATAACCAATAATAAGAATATACCTCCCTGCAATTCCTTGAGAAGACGACCCGAGGTTTAAATACTTCGGTTATCAATTTATTTAGGGGTTTGTTACTTGTGACAACCAAAACTTTTGTAAGAAAGGTTGATTGCTTGGTTTAGAGACTATACTTACAACGAGGATTTATTATAACTTCTAAACCATCAATCTTCAGTTCTTCATTCATCACCATTCTCACCTATGAACGCGTGCTTGACAACCACTTCCGTTCTACATGCAATCAAGCTTGAATGTGTATCTCTTGGGTTTCTAATCTAAGATTAGAGCCTTCGTGGTATAGGCTAGAATTATTGGCGGTCATTCTTGAGATCCGAAAAGTCTAAACCTTGTCTGTGGTATTCCGAGTAGGATCTGGGAAGGGATGACTGTGACGAGCTTCAAACTTGCGAGTGTTGGGCGTAGTGACAGATGCAAAAGGATCAATGGATCATATTCCAACATGATCGAGAACCGACAGATGATTAGCCGTGCGGTGACAGCGCATTTGGAACATTTTCACTGAGAGGACGGGAAGTAGCCATTGACAACGGTGATGCCCAACATAAAGCTTGCCATGGAAAGGAGTATGAATGATTGGAAGAAGGCAATAGGAAATTAGAAGTTCAGAAGGAACAAAGCATCTTCATACGCTTATCTGAAATTCCTACCAATGAATTACATAAGTATCTCTATCTTTATTTTATGTTTTATTCATCTTTTAATTATCAATTCTCCATAACCATTTGAATCTGCCTGACTGAGATTTACAAGATGACCGTAGCTTGCTTCAAGTCGACAATCTCCATGGGATCGACCGTTACTCACGTAAGGTTTATTACTTGGACGACCCAGTGCACTTGCTGGTTAGTTGTGCGAAGTTGTGAAAAAGAACTAAGATCATGAACGTGCGCATTAAGT
Organism: Arachis ipaensis; assembly: GCF_000816755.2. Classification (NCBI taxonomy): domain Eukaryota; kingdom Viridiplantae; phylum Streptophyta; class Magnoliopsida; order Fabales; family Fabaceae; genus Arachis; species Arachis ipaensis. The sequence goes on along the minus strand of NC_029786.2, from coordinate 37,343,948 downwards.
TTTTGGCGCCGTTACCAAGGAATGAACAATCACGATTTCGTGCACCAGCGTCCTTTGATGCATTCCCAATCTTTGTTTCTTCATGCATTCTCCCCTTTGTATGCTTTTCTACTCATTTCTTCCATCCAATACTTGCCTTATAAACCTGAAATCATTCAACACACATATCAAGACATCGAATGGAATTAAAGTGAATTAAAATCACCAATTTAAGGGCCTAAAAAGCATGTTTTCACATTTAAGCACAAATCAAGGGAGAATTACAAAACCATGTTATTTCATTGAATAAATGTGGGAAAAGGTGATAAAATCTCCCAAATTAAGCACAAGATAAACTACAAAATCGGAGTTTATCAGAAAAAACACAGAATTAATGAACGTAACTAATAACCCCGGCCTTACTAAGAACTTCCCAGTTCTTACCCCTTCTCTCTCCCTTCCCCCTTCAGATGGAAGCAAGAGTACCCTTCCGTAGTTCATTGATGATCATTCCGCAAAGAGGATTCCACTCTAGGTAGTCTTCTGAGTCTAGAGTAAACTCTGTTATCTGTTTACATGTATATACTGTGAGACCAGCCAATGTCTGCACCCCGTTTATACGCAAACTTTAACCTAAATCCTATGTACGTGGTGTGCGTATACGCAAAACCCACACTATTTCGTACAGCAGCAGTACCAGCAAGTGCACTGAGTCGTCTAAGTAATACTTGAGCATGTCAGGGTCGATCTTACGAGGATTGTGGCTTGAAGTAAGCTATTGTTGTCTTGCAGATCTTAGTCAGGCAGAATCATAAGAAGTTAACTATTAGGAATTATATGCTGGGAATAGTAAATAATAGGAATAGAGATGAGAGTCAGAGTTACTTTGTCTTTCTGAATGAACTCTGGTATTACTGTCTTCCTTGCTTGTGAATGATCTTCTTCTATGGCAGGCTATAACTGATCAAAGCTACACCAATGGTCCTTGATCTCCTCTGCTACAGAATGAACACGGCCATCGCCATTGGCCATGATTACTCAATCTGACGAAGGGTGAAGCGTATAGCAGTCCATTCTCTTTGCGATCGTACTCAAAATGCCACAGACAAGATCGAATCCTCCGGATCAGAGAACGCTGCATATTTGGATTCTATCCTATACCACAGAGACCCTAATCTCCCCGGAGATCGGCTGAACTGGTGTCTCGAGAAGTCCCCAATGAAATAGTGGATTAACCATTTGAGAGATGTATAACCATAGCTGTTGGCTCGTGCTTTTCTTCCAGGTACTCACACGAACCCAAGTAGACGCGGGTGTTTGTCAGGCACGTTCGTCTTAATGTGATGAACAGAGCCAATTTGTCAGATCGTCCTGTTCACCACGATGAAGATCAGGATATACATCTTAGAGATAGATCAGAAACAGATCGAAGAAAAAACAGTAATACTTTTGTTAATTCATAGGACTCAGCAGGGCTCCTCCCTTCAACCTAGGAGGTTTAGAAACTCATACTAAAAGTAAAAACAATGGAAAAGCATGAAGATGGCTAAATGGTGTATGATCTGTGAATTACATAAACATAATCCCTTAAACACTAAACATATGACTAGTAAGGGTAAAACAGTCTATTTAGTGCTAAAATCCACTTCTAGAGCCCACTTGGTGAGTGTTTGGGCTGAGCCTTAATGAGATCCACATGCTATGAGGCTCCTTGGGCGTGGAACGCCAGCTAGGGGGTCCTCTCTGGGCCTTTGCACGCTGGGCTCTGCTCTTTGGGCACTGGACGCTTGGAAGGGGGCAGGAAGTTGGCGTTGGACGCCAGTTTTGGGTCTTCTAATCTGAAGCAAAGTATATACTATTATATATTTCTAGAAAGCTCTAGAAGCCAGCTTTACATAGCCGTTGAGAGCGCTCCATTTAGACTTCTGTAGCTCCAGAAAAGCTCTTCCAAATGTAAGCAGGTCAAATCTGGACGGTATCTGCAGTGCTTCCTCTGCTCTTCCGAATGCAGGCAGGTCAGATCTGGACAGCATCTGCAGTGCTTTCTCTGTCTCTAAATTAGACTTCTGCTCTAGCTCCTCAATTTCAGCCAAAAATTATCTGAATTTTCCCAAAAATACAAAAACTAGTAGTAGAATCCAAAAATGTGATTTTAACACTAAAAACTATAAAAACTTAATGAAAACTAAACAAAAACAACTAAAAACTATAAGAAAATGATGTCAAAAAGCGCATAAAATATCTGCTCATCAGTACGAGACTCCTGTTATGTGGCTACTTGATGAGGTACCAAAGAGGCTTCATATGGAAATGTCTGATCATGCAGAGGAGTAGTAGATGATGTTCCACCTTTTGATGACGTTCCACCTGACTTGAGTTTTGAAGACTTAGAACGTACTTTCCCTCACTTTAACAGTCTTGAGGGACTAGGTGAGTATAGAGTCTAGGCTAGCCTGGGTGCCAGCTTAGGGACTTCTTGAACAGGTCAAAGCCTGGGATGTTGTATCTATATATATGTATATAGTTATTATCTAACTATATCTAGGGGTGTTCTAACTAAAAGTCTATACTCTAACAAAGGCTAGATGACCGAATGTTGTCAACTGCTTGTGATGTATTTATGTGTGGTTGTTTATAACTATTTTATCTGTTATCATTTGTGAATTGATTATAAATTATTCTATTTATTAATCCAAATGTTTTAAAAAAAAAGTACCTTGCAAAATAACTACACTTTTAACAACGAATCAGGCTCATATAATAAATAATAGATAATAATTAGGAAGACAAGTTGGAAGCACTCAGTTTCTAGTATGATCATGATGTACCAGAAATTGAGTCGTTACATTAAGGAAAAGCTCCAGTCCTCCTACGATGATTATGACGAGCTGTAGGGTCACATAGAGAATGGTATGACCGCCTTGTATGAAAATCTAAAGGCCCAGGTCCGGGTTCTGGCTCCTGACGTCGATCTCTCTCTGTTTAGTATGGATAACGTTGTAGAGGATGGTAAGATTGTGCCAGCCCCTGATGAAGATGATCCCCCTGTCCCTGATCCAAAGGCCAAGGCTTCTGTGGCCCCTTCTGCTGAAATTGCCCGATCTGATGCCGACCCCGACGTGGAGATCTTAAATGGCCCAGGTGGTGTTGTCGGAGCTGTTCCTATTTCGGTTATTCCTCCTCAGGACGCTACAACAAGGGCGAAGCTGGATCCCTTATGACTTCTAATTCCTTATTTATGTGTTGATGTGGTCCGACTTGTGGACCTTTGAACTCTTATTATTGTAATATTTTGGGTTGTCTGCTGACATTTGTGGTTGCTTCTTAGCAACCTTTTAGTTTTTAGTTAAAATACTTCCACTCTTGGGTTTCTTGTTTGAGTAACCTTTGAGTTTTAATGCTTAACTTTTTGTGAAACTTCTTATTTTGATTGTTTTGGTAGTACGCTGGCTGCCTCCTGGGTAGTGTTTTTTAGGAATGCTTACCTTTTGGTCATCTTGCCTGAGCCTTTCTTGGCTAGCAGCCTCTCTGATGACCTTGAGCTAGTGTTCTTTCGCAAACTTCTACCTTTGCTTATTGGTCAGTGCTTCTTTTAGCTGTGTTGACAACTTTTCCGAGTTGTTTCACTCTGCTTTGCCGAGTTCGTCCTTGCAGTTTAGTTTTTGGCACTTCGGGCCCTTAGTCGGGTTCAAATAACTTTCTAGGTAGCGTTCTGTTCTGAACTTTTACTTTTTTATTGTTATTTGGACGACCTTTGAACCTTGTTCGGGCTTGTGGTTGCCTTCACTTTTTAAGTAGCGTTCCTTTCGGACTTCTACCTTTTAGCTTGGCAACCTCTGGCACTAGGTTTTTCAACCTTTTCCGACCTTCACATGGTTGGGAAGGCGTCATTTCTCTTTTAGTGATCCTTTTGATGGTCCGACTTCTCTGTCGGGCCTTTTCAAGTTATTTTTGCAACTCCTTTTTTTATCCGACCTCGTCAGGTCGCTTTATACGGGTTAACTTTATAACCTCTCACATTAATTTGAACCTCGCTGCCTCACCTTGCCGACCTTTTTCTGGTTGGGTGGTGATTTTTGCTTTTTTTCGAGCATAAATTAATTCCCCTTAGTAGGAAACTTTTTAAGGAATCTCTGTTTTTACTAGAGTAAAATGCAATGAATCAAAGTAAAAATGTAAATAAGATTATATACATGTGTGTGGTTACCCTTCAAGTCGGGCTACCCCTAGTTCTTGGCCTGGTATCTCATTAAAAAACCCTTTGCTGGGAAAAAGAGTACACCTTGGCTCAAGACCTTTCTTAGCTATAGTACCTTCTTAGGTTACAGGTGTGCCAGGACCTCGGGAGCTCCTACCCTTGGAGGTCGGCCACCCTATAGTAACCTTTTCCTAGTACTTCTGTGACCCGGTATAGTCCTTTCCAGTTGGCAGCTAGCTTTCCTTCTCCCGACCTACCGGTTCTGATGTCATTTCGGATTAGGATAAGGTCGTTGATAGCAAAGTTTCGTTGGATTACCTTCCGATTGTACCTTGAGGCCATTCGACGCTTCAGGGCTTCCTCTCTGATTCGGGCTCTTTCTCAGATTTCTGGAAGCAGGTCGAGCTCTTCTTTTTGTGATTCAGAGTTGACGTCCTCATTGTAGAAGATCACCCTGGGGGATCCTTCGTCTACTTCCACAGGAATCATTTCCTCTATTTTGTAAGCAAGTCGAAAGGGTGACTCTCCCGTGGTGGAGTGCGGTGTTGTTCGATATGCCCATAGGACTTGGGGGAGTTCCTCGGCCCAAGCTCCCTTTGCGTCTTGTAGTCAGCGCTTTAACCCGGCTAATATGACTTTGTTTGCGGCCTCAGCCTGTCCATTAGCTTGTGGATGTTCTACCGAGGCAAACTCGTGCTTGATTTTCAGGTCGGCTACCAATTTTCGGAAGCTTGTGTCCGTGAACTGGTCCCATTGTCCGTGGTGATGGAGTGGGGAACCTCAAACCTTGTGATAATATTTCTGTATAAGAATTTCCGACTTCTCTGGGTGGTGGCAGCGGCCAGGGGTTCTGTCTCGATCCACTTTATAAAGTAGTCTATTCCTACAATGAGGAATTTGACTTGCCCCGGTCCCTGGGGGAATGGTCTGAAGAGGTCGAGCCCCCATTTTGCGAATGGCCAAGGTGAGGTGATGAAAATGAGCTCTTTGGATGGGACGATGTGGAAGTTGGCGTGTTTCTGGCATGGAGGGCATGTTTTGACGAATTCGGCCGCTTTCTTCTGTAGGTTCGGCCAGTAGAGGCCGGCTCGGAGAACCTTTTTTGATAGTTCCCATGCTTCGAGGTGATTATCGCACATGCCGTTGTGCACATCCTCCAGGACCTCTCTTGTGGTAGAGGTCGAAACACACTTTAGGAGGGGTGTTGATACCCCTTTTCTGTATAGGACGTCCTGTACCAGAGTGTAGTATTATGCTTCCCGTATGAGTCTTTTTGCATCTTTTTTTTCTATGGGAAGTGTTTCGGACATGAGGTAGTTGATTATAGGGGTCATCTACCCTTGGTCTTGGTTTGATATGCTTAACACCTTCTCTTCCCTTGAGGTTGATGGGTGCTGCAAGGTTTCTTGGATGAGGCTTCTATTGTTGCCCCTTGGCTTGGTGCTGGCTAGTTTTCAAAGTGCATCGGCTCGGGCATTTTGCTCCCGGGGGATGTGTCGAATTTCGTATCCGTTGAAGCTACCGAGCTATTCTTTAGTTTTGTCCAGGTACATTTTCATAGTGGGATCTTTTTCCTGGTAGCTTACATCTATCTGCGAGGTGATTACTTGTGAGTTGCTAAAGATGGTAAGCTTTTGCGGCCCGACTTCTCTAGCCAACTTCAAACCAGCCAGTGGGGCTTCGTACTCTGCCTGATTGTTTAAGGCGGGGAACTCGAATCTTAGGGAGAGTTCGAGTTGGGTTCCTTGGTCGCTCTTTAGGATGATGCCTGCTCCACTTTCGGCTTTGTTTGATGAGCTGTTGACGTAGAGGTTCTATTCTATGGGAGTCCCCGTGGTGTCCGTATACTCGGCGACAAGGTCGGCCAAGTACTGGGATTTGATGGCGGTTTGAGCTTCATACTTGAGGTTGAATTCAGAAAGCTCGACTGCCCATTGTAGGATTCTTCCGGCCAAGACCATTTTCTACAGGATGCCATTCATGGGCTGGCTAGTGCGTACTCTAATGGTGTGGACTTGAAAGTATGGTCGAAGTCTTCGGGACGTGAGTATGAGGGTGTAGGCGAATTTTTCTATCTTTTGATAGTTCAGTTCGGCCCCTTATAAAGCCTTGCTGATGAAGTAGACGGGTTGTTGTCCGTTGTCATCCTCCCTAACCGGAGCTGATGCTATGGCCTGACCTCCTACGGCGAGGTATAGTACCAGTTCTTCTCCTTGTTGAGGTCGAGTCAGGATGGGTGTTGCCCCAGGAATGATTTGAAGTCTTGTAAGGCTTTTTCATACTCTGGAGTCCATTCGAACTTCTTTCCTTTCCTTAGTATTGCATAGAAAGGGAGAGATTTTAGGGCTGATCCAGCCAGGAATCTGGATAGTATGGCTAGTCTTCTGTTTAGTTGTTATACCTCCTTTACGTAGGTCGGGCTTTTCATGTTGAGTATAGCTTGGCACTTGTCTGGGTTTGTTTCAATGCCTCTCTAGGTTAGCATGAACCCTAGGAATTTGCCGGCTTCTACTGCGAAAGTACATTTTGTAAACCTCACAAAATTAGTAGATAACTAACAGAAAAATTAAATTTTAATGAGGAAAATTAAAAATGTAAATCTAATATCAAAATATTATAGAGCTCTTCAAAACGAGAATTTTGACACCAATTTTAAAGGATTTAGCCCAAGATTGGGCCAAACAGGCCGAACCGGGCAAATCGGGCCCGTATTGGGCCCAAGGCCCAGCCCAATATATTTAAAACATGAGCTTCAGCTCATTACCCTTCTTCTTTATCACTCCCATGCTGCACCATGAAAAGAGAGAAGGAAAGAGATTCTCAAACCCTAGCTCAAACTTTAAACCAAGATAACTTTTGATCCAGAGCTCCGATCGCCGCACCATTTGTAGCCACGCGACCGCAGTGATGAGCTCTACAAAACCCAGTACCTTTCAAGGTAAGAAAATCAAAATCTCAGCACCTATTATTTCTTCTTCAATTCGGGAATATTAAGGTTTTTGGGTGTTAAGATTTTGAATAAATTGATGTTATAGGATCAAATTGAGTTGAGGAATGAGTGGGCTTTGGTTCGATTGAGACACATACAAGGTAAGGTTCATAAACCCTAGCTAATTTTGGTTCTAGTATGTTAAATGTGAATTTTGAGTATGTATGGTGATATATGTGAAATTAGGTGTATAAGTGTATATGTTGGAGGCTTGGTGGTGATTGGAGCTAAGATTTTGGTTGGTTTCTCAAAGCTTGAGGGGATGTGTTGTGACTTGTGAGGCTGCCTTGGGAAAAATATAGTGATCAACCAAGGTATGATTTAGGTTTTGCGTGTGTAATATATAAGGTGGTGTGAAAACTTAGGCTAGAAGAACTATAGGATAAGTTGAAATGGTTTTATGCATTAAATGATTAGTTTTGTGAGTTGATGATGTTGTTGGTATATGTTAATGAGATTTTGTGGTTATAGTTTGTTGATTGGCTAATAATGATTTATGGGTGGTTATCAATGAATTGAGGAAATGAGTTAATAAATTTTAATATGGTAGCTTGTGGTTGGAATGGTGGAATTTTGAATAATGTATGAATTTTATGAATGGTGTGAGTATTAATGTGTTAATAAATAGTATTAATGAAATGGGGCTTGATATGTTATAAATGTGCAGGTTTTATGGGTAAGGGTTAGAATTATGGGTAATAGGTAATTGTTAGATGCAATTTCTAGTTGAAAGCGATGAGTTAGTAAGGTTGATGTTGCTAAAATTCTGTTGATTGGCTGGTTTATTATTGTTAGAAGAAGTGCAGAGTTTTAATGCTTTAAAGTGTGCTTGTATGATATAAATCATGGTAATTTCTGATAGGTACATGGAACTGAGGTTTTTGAGTAGGGTTATGATATAATTAAAGTAGATATGGTGATGAATGAGAAAAATGGTGGATTAGTATAAGTTGGAAACCTAGAGGACTAAAAATAGGGCACCTCTTCCAATTGATAATTAATTACTCAAATGAAGTGATATGAACCTGAAACTTGTGGGTTTTTAAACTTGGGAATGTTGACTGTAATCCCACCAAAATTTAGAGGCAACGGATTAGAATTAGAATTATTGTGGAATTTATAAAAATACTGCTGCTGTCTATTTTTCTGGAATTTTGAAATGCAGTAGCAGAATTCTAAATTTTGTAAAAAAAAATTCAATTCTAATCCAAGTTCAGCAAAACATAACTTAAATTGAAGATTAGGATCTCTAGAGTTACCTTACCAAGAAAAATAGGTCGTGCATAAGTATTTATAACACAAGGAGGTTTTAGATTAAACAAGTTTAGAAAATGAAAAGAAATGTAAGTTGCCCCTAGAAAGGGTTAAAGTTAAAGACAATGATATTGAGAGATAAAGAGAAGAAAGAAGAATGAGAAACAATGAATGAAATAAAAGTTGAGAATTGATGATGTTAATCAATCAAGAATAATAAAATGTATGAGCAATGAGTTAAGTAAAGTTGAGAATGATGAGATGAGATGTGAATTGGTTTCGAGAATGAAACTGATAATTATGAGAAAATGATTGAATAACTTAGGCTTGGGGCGTTGTCCCCATGTCATCCGGGATTGTTCCCGTGGTTGTTATTGAGCTTGGGGGATTGTTTTTCCCATGTCAGCTTGGGGTGTTGTCTCTTCTCCCTATGTCAGCTTGGGATTCGTCCCATGGATATTATTGAGCTTGAGGGCATTCTCTTCCCCATGTCAGCTTGGGGATTCTCCCCATAGTGTATTTCTGAGCTTGAGAACATGTCAGGATGGCTACGTAACCGACAGTTGATATCAACAGCCATAGGACAGGCATGCATCATGTGCACATTATTTGAATTGCTTGTTTGTGAACTATTTGGGAATGCCTACGTGATTATAACATGCTATCTGTTGTACTTGTTATTTGTATTACTTGTAAGTTACTTGTGCTTGCCTTGTTTGCTTATTTGTCTGTGTAAACTAATTGGGGATGGAGGAGCGGAAGAAAGGTGGACCGGTTTGGAGTTAATGTTAGGTTTAAAATATGTAAGGTTAGAATTCATTAGGCCACCTACCCCCTTTTTATGGCTTCTGCTTAGAAATTAAGCTTTGCAATTGTATGATGGAGTTCTAGGATTGCCTCTGACATTCCCAGGACCTTATTTATTATACTCATGGCACCTTTACCATGCTGAGAACCTCCTGTTCTCATCCCGTACTGTGTTTTTATTTTCAGATGCAGGTCGAGAGGCTCCTTGCTAGGCGTCTGGATCCTTGAAGCAGAGTAGTCCTTGGTTTTTTTTTTTTGGGTTTCCTGTTTATATGTATATATGCACCTATGTACTTAGCTTGCTCTCCAAGAAATTTGTTTATGTTGTTCCTCATAGAGGTTGAGAGAGAGCTAGGACCTTATTTTGTATTTTGAGTATTTTGGGATACTTGTATATGTATGTATATATATTCTCCAGCCAGCCTTGGCTTCGTAGGCTGAGTTAGAAGCTAGTTATGCTGTATTCTTGGCTTTCCTTTACTTTCTCGCTTATTTCTATCCTTGAATTTTAGGTTTCTTAGCACGTAAGTAATCCTATTTCATGAGCGTTGCATTTTTTATTTTGCGATTTTGTTTTACCCGTTTTTCAAGACTCTTAGTATATTATCTCTTTTCACTATTATATGTATATTTTAACTGATTAGAGGTCCGTAACACCACACTACCTCTGTTCTACAGCTTAAGCATAAAACTCTGTGTGGTAGGGTGTTACATATTTCGTGGGATTTAGCCTCATCCCATGCTTCCTTATGGTGTTGAATACTTCGATCAGGTCGGATAGCAGTGTTTCTTCTTTTTGGGTTTTGATTAGCATGTCGTCCACATAGACTTCCATTAGTTTTCTGATGTGGTCGGAAAATACCTTATTCATTAATCTCTGATATGTGGCCCCCGCATTTTTTAGTCCGAACGGCATTACCACGTAGCAGTAGTTTGCTTTCGGGGTTAAGAACGAAGTTTTCTCCTGGTCGGGTTTATGCATTAGTATTTGGTTGTACCCCGAGTAGGCGTCCATAAAGGAAAGGTATTTGTATCCCGATGATGCGTCGACCAAGGTGTCGATGTTTGGGAGGGGTAGGGGTCTTTTGGGTAGGCTTTTATTGAGGCCGGTGTAGTCTGCACACATTTGCCACTTTCCATTAAGCTTTTTTACCAGCACGCGTTGGCCAGCCATAGTGGATACTTAACCTCCCTTATGAACCCTGCCTCTAGCAAGGCTTGTACCTGTTCCTCCACGACCCGTGATCTTTCTGGGCCGAGTTTTCTGTGCTTCTGTTGTATTGGTCGAAACCCTGGGTATACTGCCAATTTATGGCAGATTAAGCCGGGGTCTATGCCAAGCATATCAGCTACTTTCCAAGCAAAGAGGTCAGAGTTTTCCTGTAAGATTATGATTAAGAGCTCTTTTAGGTCCTTTTTTAGGTTCGCTTATATGCTTGTGGTTTTGTCAGGGGTGTCCCCGACTTGTACCTCTTCGGTTTCACCTTCCGGCTGAAGACGGAGTTCTTCGCGAACCTGGGCACCTCCGAGTTCAATGGAGTGGCCTCTTTTCCTCTGGGATCGCCTTTGAGGTTCAGACTTTCATTGTAGCATCGTCGTGCAAGTTTTTTGTCTCCTTTGATAGTAGTTATGCCTTCCACTGTTGGGAACTACATGCACAAGTGTGGGGTAGAGACTATTGCAGCGAGCTGGTTTAGAGTCGTCCGGCCTATGAGGGCGTTATACGCCGAGCTTACGTCAACACCTATGTAGTCTATGCTTAGCGTCCTGGACCGGGCTCCTTTCCCAAAAGTATTAAGTAGCGGAATGTACCCAAAGGGTTGGATCGGAACGTCCCCCAGCCCGAATAGGCTGTTGGGGTATGCTTTTAGTTCTTTTTCTTCGAGCCCGAGCTTGTCGAAGGAAGATTTAAATAGGATGTCTGCCGAGCTTCCCTGGTCGACCAGTGTTCGGTGGAGGTTGGCATTGGCTAATATGATAGTGATGACCACGGGATCGTCATGCCCGGGGAAAATGCCAGCGGCGTCTTCCTTGGTGAAAGAGATGGTGGGGAGGTCGGGTGACCTACTCCCTTCTCCGACATGGTATATTTCTTTAAGGTGCTTGATAAACCACTATTTTATGGTTTATCTTGTGCTCAATTGAGTGGATTTTATCAACTCTTTACCCACTTATTCATACTATTTGCATGGTTTTACATTTGCCTTCCTAATTATGTGCTTTGATTGAAAACATGCTTCTTTGGCCTTAAGTTCCCTATGTTTAATCCTCTCTTATTACCATTAGATGCCTTGATATGTGTGTTAAGTGATTTCAGATATTACAAGGCAAGAATGGCTCAAAGGATGGAAAAGGAAGCATGCAAAAGTGGAAGGAATACAAGAAGCTGGAGAAACTGCTAAGCTGTCCAGCCTGACCTCTTCGCACTCAAACGGCTATAACTTTACCTACAGAGGTTCAAACGATGTGGTTTCAGTTGCGTTGAAAAGCTAACGTTTCGATTTGATATATAATATGCCATAGTTTCCCTAACGCTAGACGACACGACTGCGTGCTCCATGCGGCCGCGTCGCAGTGACGAAAATCAGCGTATTTGAATTAGCAACCAGCAAATTCTGGGCTGTTTCTGACCCAGTTTGCGGCCCAGAAAACACAGATTAGAGGCTATAAAGTGGGGGAATGCATCCATTCATCAACAGGCTTTCACATTCACAATTTTAGGAGTAGATGTAGTTTTTAGAGAGAGAGGTTCTCTCCTCTCTCTTAGGATTAGGATTTAGCACTTCTCTTAGTTTTAGGAGTGACTCTCAATCCCAGGTTCAATGTTCTTTTTATTTATTTTCCTAATTTAATTTATGAATGTCCATGTCAAATTTAAGTTCTTTTGTGAATGCAATTCGAGATATTTTCAGATTTAATTTTGCTTTGCTTCATTTATAAATGTTTTTAATTCAATTTAGATATTCTCCAATTTAGATAATAATTGGAGACTCTTGAGTTATCAGACTCGATGTGTTGACTGAAAATTGGAATTCTTCAAGAATTAATTCGAGTTCCACTAACTCTAGCCTTTCCCAAGGAAAGACTAGGACCTGAGGAATTTAGAATTAATTCATCCACTTAACTTACCTTCATAGTTAGAGGTTAACAAAGTGGGAAAAAATCCAATTCTCATTACAATTGATAAGGATAACCAGGATAGGACTTTCAGTTATAATACCTTGCCAAGAGTTTATTTTATTATTATTATTTTATTTTTCTTATCATTCAACATACTGCTTCCTTATTTTCTAAAACCCCTAATTTACAAGACTCATAACCAATAATAAGAACATACCTCCCTACAATTCCTTGAGAAGATGACCCGTGGTTTAAATACTCGGTTATCAATTTTGAAAAGGGGTTTGTTACTTGTGACAACCAAAACGTTTGTAAGAAAGGTTGATTGCTTGGTTTAGTAACTATACTTGCAACGAGAGTTTACTGTAACTTCTAAACCATCAATCTTCAGTTCTTCAAAATGGCGCCGTTGCCGGGGAATTGCAAACGTGTGCCTTATTATTGGTTATTGTAAATATTTGCTTTTTATTTGTTTATTTGTTTTTATTTTTGTTTTTATTTTTACTTTTTTCATAAATTAAGAGTTTATTGGTTTTTATTTAATTATAAAAAATTTTCAAAAATAATTTTTTTTTCTCGGTGTTCATCTTGATCTTCAAGTTTTTCTTCGTGTTCATCTTGACCTTCAAGTTGTTCTTAGTTGTTTTCTTCGTTTTGATCTAAAAATTTTTAAGTTGTTGTCATTTTATTGTTTTTCTCTTTCCTTATTAAATTCAAAAAAAATTCAAAATTTAAAAATCAAATTTCAAAATTGAAATTTAAAAATTTTCAAAATTCAATTTTAGAAATTTTTTTCAAATTTCAAATCTCAAAATTCAAAATTCAAATTTCAAAAATTTAAAATTCAAATTTCAAAATTCAAATTTTAAAAATTTCAAATTTCAAATTTCAAAATTTAATTTTCAAATTCAAAATTTAAATAACCTTTTAATTTAAAATTGTTTTTATTTTCATTTTTAATTTTTATTTGTTACTATGAACTCTCACCCCCATCGCTATGAGTCTGGTTACAATTATGTTGCAGGAAGAGGAAATTACAATGAGAACAGGCATCAAGGTTGGAACAATCAAAGATGGGAGGAGCCACAAGGATTTGATCAACCCTCATGGCAATAACCACCTCCAATGAACTATCAACAACCACCACCATATGCCTATGAACCCTCTCCTCAACATGACTTTGGACCACCATATTTACAAGCCCCTTTCTGCCAATCACCTCCATATGACCCTAACCCGTATCCACCATACCAACCACCTTATGAGCCAAATGAACCATACACAGAACCACCACCTTTCCAACACAACTACTCTCATGAACCACCACCTCAATATTCACCATCTCCATATCATTATCAAGATGAACCACCTTCCTATTATGAACCCTCTCTCCCAACCAATGAATCCTCATATCCACCCCAACCTCCAATAGATGACAGACTTCGTGTTATTCTTCAAAGGCAAGAAAAGATGAATAAGAGTGTGCTAGATTTCGCTGCCGCCTCAGGCGAGTTAGTAAATATAATATCTTCCCAATATCTGAGCACTCAGAGAACTCCCATGGCTACATGTGGAGAACCAAAAGAAGAGCAAAGCATGAAGGAGACACTAGAAACTTCGGTGGACAATGAGGGACATGGCTTTGTATTGGAACAAGTGGAGGAAGCCATAATAGTTGCAGAGAAAGAAGTGGTTGAAGACTTAGGAGATGCTGAACCTCCATGGGAAAGTCAAGACATAGAGACTCCTTCCAAGGTGATTGAAATTGATGCTGAGGAGGGTGTACAACCTCCAAGGCATATCATAGTTGAAGACTTGGAAGAGGTTGGTCAAGAGATGGATGATGAGAGGACTTTTGTGTGGTCTAGAAATTTGCGGATAAATCCTCGTTGCAAGTATAGTTTCTCAACCTTCAAAAGTCCTTTCATACAAACGTTTTGGTTGTCACAAGTAACAACTCCTTTTAAAATTGATAACCGAGTATTTAAACCTCGGGTCGTCTTCTCAAGGAATTAAAAGCAATCAAACTACGTCTAAATATAAATTCAAGTCATAACATGGAAAGGTTCACAAGCCAATTGGGCAACATAAATCAAATACAAATAAAAGTATTAGAGTATCTGAAAGTAAAAGAGAAATATAAAGTAAAAGGAATATTGAACCTGGAATTGAGAGTCACTCCTAAAACTAAAAGAAGTCCTAAATCCTAATCCTAAGAGAGAGGAGAGAACCTCTCTCTCCAAAACTACATCTAAATCCTAAAAATGTGAATTATTAGAGCTTCTCCATGAATGGATGCATTCCCCCACTTTATAGCCTCTAATATGTGTGTTCTGGGCTGAAAACTGGGTCAAAAGCAGCCCAGAAATCGCCCCCTATGATTTCTGTTATGTTCAGGTCACGGAAAGGTGACGCGGCCGCGTCGTCCATGTGGCCGCGCGGATTGGTGTTGGCCAGGTCACACGTCCGCGTGACCCACGCGTTCGCGTCGCCTGGCGTTGGGGCAACTATGGCAAATTATATATCAAATCGAAGCCCCGGACGTTAGCTTTCCAACGCAACTGAAACCGCGTCATTTGGACCTCTGTAGCTAAAGTAATAGCCATTTGAGTGCGAAGACGTCAGGCTCGACAGCTTAGTAATTTCTCCAACTTATTGTATTCCTTCCACTTTTGCATGCTTCCTTTCCATCCTCTGAGCCATTCATGTCCTATAATCTTTAAAAAAACTTAACACACATATCAAGGCATCTAATGGTAATAAGAGAGGATTAATATTAGCAAATATAAGTCCAAAGAAACATGTTTTCAATCAAAGCACATAATTAGGAAGGCAAATGTAAAACCATGCAAATAGTATGAATAAGTGGGTAAAGAGTTGATGAAAACCACTCAATTGAGCACAAGATAAACTGTAAAATAGTGGTTTATCAACCTCCCCACACTTAAACACTAGCATGTCCTCATGCTAAGTTTAAGAGAGCTATAAAGATGAAGAGGAATGGTAGGATGTATGGAATGCAACCTATCTATATGAATGCAACTACATGCAAAAAATGTTCCTACCTACTTGGTTAAAAATAAATAAGTTCCCCCAAAACAAACATAAATCAGATTTCACTAATTAAAATTATACAGTAAAAACAAGTAAACTTGTAAGAAGATAGCTCATGAAAGCAGGAAACATAGAATTAAGCACTGAACCCTTACAGGAAGTGTATATGCACTCTAATCAATGCACATGGTAATTTGATTATTTTGATTTTACATGAGCATGCTTTCCAAAACTTTTATTTTGAAATGTCTTTATTCTTTTTAATTTTCTACCTTTGTTTTTATCATCCATGTTCCCATAAGGTTCCCCACACTTAAACAATACACAATTTCTATCTTAAGCTAACCAAGGATTCAACTTGGGATTTTTATTTTGTTTTTCTGCTTAAGGCTAGTAATGTGGTTATTAAAACAAGGAGGTATTTAGAAGCTCAAGGGGGCTAACAAGGGTGATGTAAAAGGTAGGCTAATTTGGGATAAGTGAGCTAGAATCAAACAATGGCCTCAATCATATGCAAGCATGTAAATACACTAAATAATGGACATATAGATTGGAACAAAATATAGATTACAATCATAGGAAAGGAAACACACAAGAATAAAAATTTATGGTTAAATAATATAACCATGTAAATAAGCTCAAAGTCTCACAGGTTGTGTGTTCTTTGGCTCAAAAACCATGTTCCAAATACAACTTCAAACAAGTTTAACACAAAAATTTTCATTTTAAATTAGTGAAATTTTTCAAAAATAGGGTCCTAAAAAGAATTTTATTACTTTAACCAAGTAGTAACTAAATGCACAAAATCAAATAAACATGCAATCAAATATGCAGATGCAACAATGAACAAATTAACATTGGTGTTGAAATAGGAAATAACTAACCCATAGAGATCGGTATCGACCTCCCCACACTTAAAGTTGCACATCCTCGGTGCATGCTAAGATGTGCAAGTGGATGGGGGTTGTGGTTCCTCAGCTGGGGCTCTTTTTGTTCCTTTTCTTGCTGTTGATTTGGGAATGGCTTTCTCTTTTCCTTTCTTGGTGGCCATCCTGAAAATGGGAAGAGAAA
>NC_029786.2:37308550-37327434 GCF_000816755.2 Arachis ipaensis | reverse complement strand
AAACCATCATGTTTGTATTGACAATTAATTTCAATTAATACAATAGTAAAGGGAGTTTATGAAAAGCAAGCATTGAATAGTATAAAGTAAAATAGAGAAGTGCATAATGCCATATGGGCTTTTTCACAAACACATAGCATGCATAGTAAATAAGCTATTTGAAAGTATTAAATTGAACATGCAAGCATCCTTTAAAAAGTAATATATAATTGTCAAATAATTATACAACAATCCACAATGACCCAAATAAAATTCCAATACTAATGAAAATAATGCAATGAATGAAAGTATGCAAGTAAGCAAAAGAAAATAAAAGATAAGAAGAATGAGAAGGGAAGGAAGGGAAGAAGAAGTAAGTAAGAAAGGAGGGAGGAAAAATTAGGATTGGGGAAGATAAAATATTTTGGCATATTAGGTTAAGGTGTGCGACGCTGGCGACGCGGTCGCGTGGGTGACGCGGCCGCGTGGTGCGCAATAAGGTCAAGCGACGCGGACGCGTGGGTCATGCGATCGCGTGACTCGATTTGTGCTAGTGGCGCTAGTGCAGCCTCGCGCTCACACAACTCTCTATTCAAAATCTTATTAGTGCCAAATTTTAAGTGACGCGATCGCATGGGACATGCGATCGCGTGAGTGGGCTTTAAAGGAATATGACGCGGTCGCGTGGGTCACGCGGCCGCGTGGGAAGGATTATGCGTTCAGCACCAATCCAGCGCCACTCTCGCACAACTTTCGGGTGTGCACCACTTTGACATCGAAATCTTGGTCACGCGGCCGCGTGGGGCACGCGGTCACGTGGGAGGCCATTATTCCCATATGACGCGGTCGCATTAGCAATGCAGTCGCGTGGGACGATTTGTGCCATTGGCACGCCTCCACCTACGCTCTCGCGTGACTTTTTGTTCGTTTTCTTTTCTTCCCATTGCACTGGTGACACGGACGCGTCAGCGATGCTACCGCGTCGCATACGTGTTTTTCCATTTTTTTTATATTTTGAATAACCAATAATAAGGCACACGTTTGCAACTCCCCAGAAACGGTGCCATTTTAATGAAAGGACTTTTGCGTGGTCTAGAAATTTGCGGATAAATCCTCGTTGCAAGTATAGTTTCTAAACCTTCAAAAGTCCTTTCATACAAACGTTTTGGTTGTCACAAGTAACAAACCCCTTTTAAAATTGATAACCGGGTATTGAAACCTCAGGTCGTCTTCTCAAGGAATTGCAGGGAGGTATGTTCTTATTATTGGTTATGAGTTTTGTAAACTGGGGTTTTGGAAGTAAGGTGGGAATATGTTATATGACAAGTAAAATAAAATAATAATAATAAAATAGACTCTTGGCAAGGTATGAGAAATTGGAAGTCCAGGTTTAGTTATCCTTATCAACAATAATGAAAGTTGAATCTTAATTCCACTTAGTTAACCTTTGCTATAACAAGGGAAGGTCAAGTGACTAATTAGTTAGATCTTTGAATCCTAGTTAATTCCTAAGAAAAGATTGGGATTATTGAAGATCAATTCAATTAGCAAGGATAACAATTATCAATTATGCTGTTGAATTGGATAATTCCTGAGTTACTGATTTCTTAACCAAGACCAAAAGAGAAAATATCTAAATTAAATTAAAAGCATTCATGTAAATAAAGCAATCAAACTATGTCTAAATATAAATTCAAGTCATAACATGGAAAGGTTCACAAGCCAATTGGGCAACATAAATCAAATACAAATAAAAGTATTAGAGTATCTGAAAGTAAAAGAGAAATATAAAGTAAAAGGAATATTGAACCTGGGATTGAGAGTCATTCCTAAAACTAAGACAAGTCCTAAATCCTAATCCTAAGAGAGAGGAGAGAACCTCTCTCTCTAAAACTACATCTAAATCCTAAAATTATGAATTATTAGAGCTTCTCCATGAATGGATGCATTCCCCCACTTTATAGCATCTAATCTGTGTGTTCTGGGCTGAAAACTGGGTCAAAAGCAGCCCAGAAATCGCCCCCTGTGATTTCTGTTACGTTCAGGTCACGGAAAGGTGACGCGGCCGCGCGGATTGGGTGTTGGCCAGGTCACGCGTCCGCGTGACCCACGCGTTCGCGTCACCTGGCGTCGAAGAAACTATGACAAATTATATATCAAATCGAAGCCCCAGACGTTAGCTTTCCAACGCAACTGAAACTGCGTCATTTGGACCTCTGTAGCTAAAGTTATAGCCGTTTGAGTCCGAAGAGGTCAGGTTGGACAGCTTAGCAATTTCTCCAACTTATTGTATTCCTTCCACTTTGCATGCTTCCTTTCCATCCTCTGAGCCATTCCTGTCCTATAATCTCTGAAAACACTTAACACACATATCAAGGCATCTAATGGTAATAAGAGAGGATTAATATTAGCAAATATAAGTCCAAAGAAACATGTTTTCTATCAAAGCACATAATTAGGAAGGCAAATGTAAAACCATGCAAATAGTATGAATAAGTGGGTAAAGAGTTGATGAAAACCACTCAATTGAGCACAAGATAAACCGTAAAATAGTGGTTTATCAATGGAGATTAAAGAAGAAGAAGCACAACCTCCCATGCCCTTGGTAAGTAATGAAGAAGAGATTGAATTGGAAGAAAGCTATCAAGAGGAAGAGGTTGAAATTAAAGAAGTTTGCAAAGAGGTGGAAGTTGTCAAAGAGCACAAGGGAGTGGAGCTTGGAATCACCTTGCCAAAGTTATTGGAGACCCCTCCCCCTAAGCTGCCATCATCCTTCACAACATTCAAGTGGGTAAAATTCATATCCCTTAGCTTTCTAATTCCACTTGAATATGGGCTACTGGAGACGGATGGTCAACTTAGAGCTCTTTGTTGCATAAAGAATAAGAGGAAGATGGTCAGTGGTAAGAATTTTCCTGCAAGGTTCATTATGGTTAGAAGCTTTAAGTTTAAACGCAAAGGTTGGTGTAAAGCTCAATTGAATGGGTCTAGGAAGTTGTTTGGACGCTTCAGTGAGAATTCTAAAGCTGAACCACCCAGATGGAATCATGATAATCAACTTGAAGACGGGTGCAAAAGCAAGATTTGGGACCCCGGAATTCAGTCCAGCAATCAACACTCTTGGGGCCGTGTCACTTGCTTCAACTTACATGAAGACTTTCTGCGCCTAGTTTGGGACCCCGGAGGTTGCTGGAGATACAAACATTGGTGGAGATTCCTGGATGAGTTCAAGCACAAGCCACCATAACAGGGAGCTCACCAAATGTCCAACTTAAGGACTTTAACTAAAAGTGCTAGGTGGGAGACAACCCACCATGGTAAGATCATTATTTTCAATTTTATTTCATGTTGTTTGTTTTTATTTTATTTTAATTTTCATTGAACCTGGAAGTTTTCATAACATTCACATTAAGCATTGTATTCTGCATATTGCATTAAAAAAAAAAAAGCACGCACGCGATGCAGCAGCGTCGCTGACGCGTCCGCGTCACCAGTGCAATGGGAAGAAAAGAAAACGAACAGAGAGTCACGCGAGAGCGTGGCTGGAGGCGTGCCAATGGCACAAATCATCCCACGCGACCGCGTCGCTGACGCGACCGTGTCATATGGGAATAATGGCCTCCCACGCGACCGCGTGCCCCACGCGGCCGCGTGATCAGGATTTCGATGTAATAATGGTGCACAGCCGAAAGTTGTGCTAGAGTGGTGCTGGACTGGCGCTGGACGCGCAGTCCATCTCACGCGACCGCGTGCCCCACGCGGCCGCGTCACATCCTACTAAGTGGCCACTCGCGCGATCGCATGCCCATGCGATTGCGTCACCCAATATTTGGCAATTAATGATTTTTGAACAGAGTTGTGCGAGAGCAAAGCTGCCCTCGCGCCAGTAGCATAAACTGTGTCACGCGACCGCGTGACCGACGCAACCGCATCAATCCGTATAAGTGCAAGTCACGCGACCGCGTGTCCCACGTGTCTGCGTCGCTTATGCCACACAGCTTATACAGATCAGCCAATTATCTTATCTTTTCTTCCCCAATCCTAATTTCTTCTATCTTTTCTTCTTTCTCCTTTCTTACTTACTTCTTCTTCCCTTCTTTCCCTTCTCATTCTTTTTATATTTTATTTTATTTATTTGCATACTTTCATTCACTGTATTTTAATTTTGCATATTTTTATTTTCTTTTCTAAAATTATTATTTTTTTTTATTGGTGTAAAAATTTTCTCATTCAACTGTTACATCTTTTCTGGTATTTTCTTGGTGCTTATGAGTTGTTTTATTCTGATTGGGTAATATTATTTAAATCAATGCTAATCTTTTATGATACTCGTACTTCCCTTGCATTGATATAAACTTATACTATCTTGCATTACCCACATCTCTTCCCCATTGTTGCAAATTTTGCACCACTGGTATGCCATGGCCTCTATTATTCTCTCACTTACATGTTGAAGCTTCCATGTAAATGAGACCCTTTTCATTTGGTATTAACCCAACCATACTTCATTTATTTTCTTACCTCTATTATTGGGTTACATTTCTTCCCTTTTTCTTTCAGGATGGCCACCAGAAAGAGAACCGGAAGACGTTTACATGGGAGACAGACAAGTCCATCTGCACAATCTTTGGAGAAAAGCGTTAGTTGGAACAACCCGTCCACTTGTACATCTTAGCATGCACCGAAGACGGTGCAATTTTTAAGTGTGGGGAGGTCAATACCGACTTCCAGGGGTTAGTTACCTTCTTTTCAACACCAATATTTTCTTTGTTAATTACTGCATTTGCATATTTAATTGCATATTTATTTGATTTTTTGCATATTTTACCACTTGGTTGAAGTAATATTTTCTTTTTCAAGAAACCTTTTAGAGCATTTCACTAATTTAAATAAAATGTACACTTGTTTGAAGAAATATTATACTGGAACATGATTTAGAGCTCGAACACATAAAACCAGTGAGATTTTGAGCCTATTTGATTGGTTGCATTTTATCAACCAATAATTTATTTTTGGTGTGTGTTTTTCTCTCTAAAATTGTGATATTTGTCTTGCTTAATTCTATATTTCTATGGTTTGATGTATGCATGCACTTACATGATTGAGACCTTTGTTTCACTAAGCTTACATACCCATATCGCATCACCTTTCATTATCCTTTGCAAACCAATTTGAGCCTATTTTACCCCTTTGTTCTTTACTTTAGCACATCATTAACTCTAAGCGAAAAACAATAATGTCCTTAATTTGAATCCTTGGCTAGCTTAGACTAGTGAGAGTGCTTATGATTTAAGTGTGGGAAAATTGAATTTGGAAACAATTGGTTTGAAAATTGAGTATGTTAGAATTTTCTGAAAATGTGAAAAAAAATGTTTAGAACATGATTCATGCATCCAATAATTTAATCATATGCATTGAGAAAAATAAAAGAAAAAAATATATATATAAAAAAAAAGAAATGAGAAAAAAGAAAAGAAAAAGAATAAATAAGAAAAAGGGGACAAAATGCCCCAAAGTAAGTGGTGAAAATAATGCATATGTACTGTACTTGAAATTAGAATGCATGAATATGTGGAAAACATGGTTAATGGATAGTTAGATGTGGTATTATGATTCATGGATTGTCTAAAGTTAGGTGGAAAGTTTAAGTTAATTAAGGATTCAGATTTTAGTCCACTTGACCAAATACAATCCTACCTTGACCCTAACCCATTACAACCCTTAAAAGATCTCTTGATTTGTGTATTTGTGCATTAAATTTTTGTTGATTGTTAGATGAAAAGTAAGCCTTAGAAAGCAAGGTTAGTAGAGAATTGAGAGAATCGAACCTAAAACACTTGAGTGATTAGAGTGTATACACTACCAGTGAGGGTTCGATGCTCAATTCCTTGTTCCCTGCTTTCATGAGCTATTTTCTTCTTGCAAGTCTATTTGTACTTCATTTTCATGATTTGAATTAGTGAAATCCGGTTCATATTTCCTCTTGAAAGATTTGTTTATTTTTAACCAAGTAGGTAGAAATATTTTTGCATGTAGTTGCACTCATACAAATAGGTTGCATTTCATATTAATCTACCATTCCTCTTCATCTTTATAGCTTCTCTTGAGCTTAGCATGAGGACATGCTAATGTTTAAGTGTAGGGAGGTTGATAAACCACTATTTTATGGTTTATCTTGTGCTCAATTGAGTGGATTTTATCAACTCTTCACCCACTTATTCATACTATTTGCATGGTTTTACATTTGCCTTCCTAATTATGTGCTTTGATTGAAAACATGCTTCTTTGGCCTTAAGTTCCCTATGTTTAATCCTCTCTTATTACCATTAGATGCCTTGATATGTGTGTTAAGTAATTTCAGAGATTACAAGGCAAGAATGGCTCAGAGGATGGAAAGGAAGCATGCAAAAGTGGAAGGAATACAAGAAGTTGGAGAAACTGCTAAGCTGTCCAGCCTAACCTCTTCGCACTAAAACGGCTATAACTTTAGCTACAGAGATCCAAACTACGCGGTTCTAGTTGCGTTGGAAAGCTAATATCCGGGGCTTCGATTTGATATATAATATTCCATAGTTTCCCTGACGCTAGGTGACGCGACCGCGTGCTCCATGCGGCCGCGTCACAGTGACGAAAATCAGCGTGTTTGAATTCGCAACCAGCGAATTCTGGGCTGTTTTTGACCGAGTTTGCAGCCCAGAAAACACAGATTAGAGGCTATAAAGTGGGGGAATGCATCCATTTATCAACAGGCTTTCACATTCACAATTTCAGGAGTAGATGTAGTTTTTAGAGAGAGAGGTTCTCTCCTCTCTCTTAGGATTAGGATTTAGGATTTCTCTTAGTTTTAGGAGTGACTCTCAATCCCAGGTTCAATGTTCATTTTATTTATTTTCCTAATTTAATTTATGAATGTCCATGTCAAATTTAAGTTCTTTTGTAAATGCAATTCGAGGTATTTTCATATTTAATTTTGCTTTGATTCATTTATAAATATTTTTAATTCAATTTAGATATTTTCCCTTTTGGCTTTAGTTAAATAATTGGAGACTCTTGAGTTATCAGACTCGAGGTGTTGACTGAAAATTGGAATTCTTCAAGAGTTAATTCGAGTTCCACTAACTCTAGCCTTTCCCAAGGAAAGACTAGGACCTGAGGAATTTAGAATTAATTCACCCACTTAACTTACCTTCATAGTTAGAGGTTAACAAAGTGGGAGAAAAATCCAATTCTCATTACAATTGATAAGGATAACCAGGATAGGACTTTCAGTTATAATACCTTGCCAAGAGTTTATTTTATTATTATTATTTTATTTTTCTTATCATTCAACATACTGCTTCCTTATTTTCTAAAACCCCTAATTTACAAGACTCATAACCAATAATAAGAACATACCTCCCTGCAATTCCTTGAGAAGACGACCCGAGGTTTAAAGACTCGGTTATCAATTTTGAAAAGGGGTTTGTTACTTGTGACAACCAAAACGTTTGTAAGAAAGGTTGATTGCTTGGTTTAGTAACTATACTTGCAACGAGAGTTTACTATAACTTCTAAACCATCAATCTTCAGTTCTTCAGTGCCTTTTGTGGGACGACTTTGAGATCCCTCCTCCAACGAATCCTCTGTTGATCATATGAACGTGTCTTTCCAGGGTGTGTGGGGGGCGTTCGGTTTGTCCTCCCTCTTCGTCCCTCCTTCTTTTTTTAGGCTCGTCCATTCTGCTGGCTAGGAATCGATCTAGTCTTCCTTCTCGGGCCAACTTCTCTATGACGTTCTTCAAGTCGTAGCATTCTTTAGTGGGATCCCTGTAGATTTTGTGGTATTCGCAGTACTCGGTCCGACTTTCTCCCCTTTTGTGCTTGATTGGACAGGGTGGTGGGATCTTTTTTGTATTGCATATTTTCCTATAGACATCCACTAAAGATACCCGAAGAGGGGTATAGTTATGGTATTTTCTGAGCTTCTCTGTGGGTTGATCCTCCTTTTTCCTTGGCTCTTTGTCCTTGTCCCGGAGAGGTAGGAGAATCCGATTTTAGAGGTCTCCCCCAGTCGGGAGTTTTCCTCTATGTTAATGTATTTCTCGGCCCGTTCTTGTACTTCGTTCAAAGATGTGGGGTGTTTCTTGAATATGGATTGGCTGAAGGGCCCTTCTCGCAGGCCGTTGATAAGTCCCATGATAGCTGCTTCTGTAGGGAGGTTTTGTATGTCGAAGCATGCTTTATTAAATCTTTCCATGTAGTTCCGGAGGCTCTCCCGATCTCCCTGTTTGATCCCTAATAAGCTTGGAGCGTGTTTGGTTTTATCTTTTTGAATGGAGAACCTGGCTAGAAACTTTTTGGCGAGATCGTCAAAGCTGGTAATCAACCTTGGGGGTAGTCATTGAACCACTTTATAGCCGTCTTAGTGAGAGTGGTCGGGAAGGCCTTGCAGCGGATTGCGTCTAAGGCATCGGTGAGGTACATCTGACTTCTAAGTTTGCTGAGATGATGGCTTGGGTCGGATGTTTCGTCATATGGGGTCATGTCGAGGGCTTTGAAGTCCTTCGGGACTTTAGCCTTCGTGATTTCTTCTGTGAATAGGTCTTGTTCCCTATGAGGACTAGCTTCACGATTGAATCGAGTAGTCCTGGTCTTTAGGTCGGCTTCGAGCTTCTAGAGTTTTTCTTCTAGTTCTCTGTGCCGTCTTGTTTCTCTTTGAAGGTCTCGCTCGGCCTCCCGTTGTCGTTTGGCTTCTCGTTTAAGCTGTTTAAGGTGATCTTGTTGCTCACGGATGGCGTCTAAGATCTCCGCATTTTAAGGTTGTTTGTCCCCCTTGGAGTAGTGCGCTTCCTTTGGTGATGTTGGTATGGATTCTGCGTTTTTTGTTGAGGTACCATCCTCTAACCCGGAGGTGTGGTCGTTGTTAGGAGGGTTGTTTGCCATGGTGGTGGGATGACTTCTAGGTCCCCAGCAATGGCGCCAATATTCCGAGGGTTACCTGAAATGTTGCGGTCAATCTCAGGCAAGATCTTCTGGTTCGGTTGGGTCTGCTGATGACATGTCACCATGTCATGTTTTTCTATGCTTTTTCATATAATAAATTGATGATTTGTGCTTAAATATTGAATGCTTTTGTGCTTAAATGTTATATTTCTTTGATCTTTTGATTTGATAAATTTTGTAGGAAATAAGAAGAAAAAGAAGCAAAAAGCACAAAATACGCTAAAAAGGAGAAAAAAGAGTTTTGGGGCAGACTTTGAAGTTGGAGCACACTTTGGAGCCTTAGGCCACGCTTTTAAAAGCGTGGCCCATGATCAAATCAAGGAAGCTTGACAATCAGCACTCAAAGCTCGGTTAACTAAGTGAGCACAGCTTTATCGTGAAGAAAATTTAGCTTGGAAGCAAGATTTTTCGCTAAGTTAAACTTGGGCGCTCACAACATGACCATGCCTCCTTCAAAGGGCCATAACTTGAGCTACAGACGTCCAATTGATGTGCTTCTAGTTGCGTTAGAAAGATGACATTCAGAGCTTTACAATGATATATGGAAATTCATATTTCGCATGAAATTGAGGCACAAGTGAAAGGCGTCTTTAAGAACCAAAAACAAGCAAAAATGGGCACAAATGCATTTACCAGGATTCGAAGAGGGAGACCAAGGGAAGCCTATCAAGCCAAGGAAGTAGCGCTCTCAAGGAGAGCACTAAGTTAACGTGGAGAGCTTTGTCGTGCTCTCTCCTCATGAAAATACAAGGAAAAAGGCACCAAAATGCTTCCCCCAAGGCTTGAACACGGATGCTTCACAAGACAAGGCCAAGGCAACATGGATGATGCGCTCTTGGCATTAACCGAGCGCTATCCTGATGCTGTCCAAGGCTTGTCACACGCAAATTTGGAAGGCCAATGCAAGGGAATGCTGCGCTCTTGGCACCAACCGAGCATTGCCCTGGGATGTGACCTTGGTTCATTTTCCAACCAACTTGAACCAAGCAACCTTGAACCATGCCTCCAAACCAATTGAACCAAGGCCATCCGGATCCACTCTTCCTCAAATCCAAAGCAAGCAAAGCCCAATAACTCAAAGGCACAAGGATCAATTAGATGAGGAATTTCATTTAAATTGTAATTTGTTTTTAATTTCAATTTTATTTTATTTTTATTTTGTAAAAAGCCTATATAAAGGCATCATTCTCATTTCATAAGGAGGCTGGCTCCAACAGGGAGCAAGTAGAATAGAGAGCTCTTTTAATTTTTCTTTTTGAATTTGAGAATTGAGATTGGATATGAGGTCTTCTTTCTGCAATTTCATTTTCTTCTACAATCTGCTATCTGTTCTTGGAATTTGAATTGGGATTAAAGAGCTTCATTGATTCTAAGCTTGAGAATCACCTTTTACCTCTCTTCTCAATTGTTCTAAGAATTGGATTTGATTTTAATTTTCAGTTTTCATTTTACTTTCTTCTGCAACCTCTACTTTTTGTTTTAAATTTTGGATTGAGATTGAAGAAATTCTGTTTCAAATCTTGGTCTGAAATTCATCTTTGCTCTTCTGCTGCATAATTCTGAGAATTGGAATTGAGATTTGGGTTTTCTTTTCTTTTCTATTTCATTTTCCTTCTTCTAAAATTTCCTTTCTGTTTTGATCGAGAGAGCAATTGAGCTCTTGGCTTTCTTTCTGATTTTGCTATTTCATTGAAATTGTTGATTTCTCTTTGAGATTTGAGAATTGATCTAAGTCTTCCTGCTGCTTTTAATTTTTCTGCATCTTTACATTTTGCTTGAGCTGAGTTTGTTTTCTATGCAATTTAACTTTTCTGCCTCCTTGCTAATTTACATTTGAGTTTGCTGTGAGCTAGATTTACATTTCTAAGCAATTTAAATTTTCCTGCACCTTAATTCCCTTTTCTGTTGATGCAATTTACTTTCCTTGTCATTTAAGATTCTGTCACTTGTTCTAAGCTTTAATTTACTGCCTCTTAAATTTCCAGCACCCAGCCCCCCTTTACTTTTTATGCAATTTACCTTTCTTGTCATTTAAGATTTTGTTAATTTACTTTTCTTGTTCTTTAAGCTTCTGTCCAATTTTACTTTCTGCACTTTATAATTCCTGCACTTTACATTCTGTTATCAAATTTTCACCCAATTTCACTTCAATGTTAGCTTGACTAAACTAATCACCCACTAAAGTTGCTTGATCCATCAAACCCTGTGGGATCAACCTCACTCTAAGTGAGTTTTACTACTTGATGCGACCCGGTACACTTGCCAGTGAGTTTTAGGTGTTGGAATTTCGTTTCCAACCCATCAAGTTTTTGGCGCTGTTGCCGGGAATTGATTTAGATCAACAATGATTAAGTGGGTGAGAAGTCTAGATCAAGCATTTTCTTTATTTTTATTTTCTGTTTTAAGCTGAAACCAAGGTGTTTGTATTTTTGCCTCACTAAGCAAATCTCATCTCTGATATGAGTAATTTCAATTTTCATTGGTGTTGTGTTTTACAAAATTCAAATGGAGTTCAACTCATCTTATGATCAAACAAATTTTATGGGATATTACCCACCATCACCAATCTCTAATGGTGGTTGGGAATATCACCAAGAAAATACAAATCCTGAGCACTCCAATCCATGGAGATTTGCTTCAGAGACACAAGATGAGCAAGAGAATCATATGGGATATTTCCCTCCACCACAAAATGATGCAAGTCATTATTCTAATGGCGGCTGGGAGTATCACCAAGAAATGATAAATGATCAAGCAAATCACATGAGATATTGTCCAGAACCACAAAATGATCTATGTCATTATCCTCATGGTAGCTGGGCATATCAACAAGAGTATGAATAATCAAGTGAAATGAACTATTTTCTAGAGCCACAAAGTGACTCATATTGCTATGATACTGACATAAATTGTGGCTGGGAAGGGAATTTCAATGTTTTATCTTCTGTTCATCAAGGAACATCATCATTTGATTGTGCTGTCAATGCATACATGGAAAATTGTTCTCCAATGCCACAAGATTATTCATACTATGATGAATTCAACAATTCTTCAAGTTATGCTTGGGAGAATCAAAATCAGAAAGCATTTGACAATTCATACTCCACTTATCAAGAGCTATCATCACTTGAGCAAACCTTCAATTCATTCATGGAAAGCTGTCGAACCTCCCCTCCCAGTTTTTCATCTGAAAATTCTTCATCACTTAACTATCCCTTGACACAAAATCTCTTCCAAAACTCACAGTCCACACAAACTTCCATGAACCAAAGCCTTTCAAGGCATGAAACCATGCTTGAAAGATATGAAAGGGAAGCACAGAAGTCCTGGAATGACCAAGAGAACTCCCTCAAAAACATGGAAGTGCTATTAAGTCAAATGTTGAGTGCAAGGGAGGAAGTGGAAAAACAAGAACAAAAGGTCCCTGTGTCAAGTGAAATTGCAATGAAGGATGAGAAACATAAGCCAAGGATTTCATATTCACAGAAGCTAATTAAGGTGATAGAGGAACATGAAACTTCACTCCCAAAAGACTTAATGGAAGATCATGTAAAAGAAGAGGAAGAAGCCAATCAAGGAAGTTCACACTCAATTGAAGAAGAAAATTACAGGAAGGAAGAGCTCACTGAACCATCAATACAAAAAGCTCTTGATGAAGAGAACACTCCAACAATCACACAACCACCAAGACTTGGATTCAAGAAAGTGAAGGAAATTAACAAAAGCACCGAGAAGAGGATTGTGACCAAGCTACAAAGGACAATATTCATGAAGAAGAGAAGGTCAACTACAAGCAATCCTCCCCCTGATCCAGCAAGCAAGCTCAATCAAGTCATTAACAAAAGAAAGCTTGCTGAGGAGAGGCCAAGACAGGGGACACTAGCTGGTTCATCTCTCCCCTTGAGGTCATTCCTCTTAACAAACTGGAAGAAGAGGAAGAAAGTGAAGAATATGTCAACCGTAGGTAACATTTCTTTGCTTTGTTTACTTTCTATCTTTGCTTTGTTTAAATTTTAATAAATTGACATATGGTTACATTCTAAGTTTGGTGTTGCCATGCAACACTTTGATTTCAATCCCTCTGGATGATTGCATCAATTTTAAAGTGTCACACTAAGATTCTAAGTTTGGTGTGCCACTTAATTTTCTATGCAATTTATACAAGCAACACTACTTGTTTGCATAATCATAATGCCTCTGCAGTTTTATTTTTCTCTTTTAGATTTGACACTTTTTCATTTTACTTGCTTTAGTCATTTTTCTATTTTTAAATTCTTTCATTTAGTTTGCTGCTTCACTATTTTTGTTAATACCTCACCAAGAAGTCCTTATTCATGACAAATGCTTCACTTGGTGATTGTAGTTAACAAATAACAGTTTTCTTTGCTTAGTCTTAGTTCAAATAAAATGGACATGTGACTGCATTCTAAGTTTGGTGTTGCTATGCAACAAAATTTGCTTCCAATCTTTACTGGATACTTGCATTGATTCCAAGTGAAAGTGTCACACTAAGTTTGGTGTGCTACTCATTCTTCATGCAATGTATCATGCACACCCTCTTAAGTTTGCAATCACAATGTCTCTGTTTCCTATGCCTTGATTGTTACCCTTAATTTTGCTTCCTTAAAACACATGTATTGCTAACATTTCATTGTGTAAGACATTCATGATCCATCTTAGCCCCATAGCCATTGTTCTAATTGTTGCTTGAGGATGAACAAGCATTCTAAGTATTGGTATGGGAAGAAGGGAGAATAGAAGGAAAAAGACAACAATAGAGAAGATGAATTACAAGGTTGTAAAGTTCCTTTTTCTCTCATTTGTTTCTAGCACTTAAATTGCATGATTGTCTTCATCTTCTCTGTATGCATGTGTGGTATGAATAAGCATAGCTTGAATTTGATCTGTAACATGTTGTTATGCCATTATGACTACCAACTTGATTTTTGTGAGTTCAAAAGCAATAAAGCATCATGATTATAAACAAACAAGGAATTAAAGAAGAACTTAGCATGTGCATACAAGTATTGGAAGGCTAGTATGATTAAATGTTGCTCAATTACATTAGATTTTATTTAATTGAAGTTTTTATCTAGGACATTTTGTGAAATCTTTTGAAATCATGAAAATCTTGAAGAAGCAATTACAAATTAAAGCAAGAAAAGAAAAAGGGGAAGAATGAGAAAGCTGAAGGCTCTGAGTACCAATGACAATTGTCAAGTACTTGTGGTGTTTATGTATCAAGCAAAAAGCTTGAAAACAAAATACTTAGAAGTCAAGGTTAGGCTCAAAAGTGCAAAAAGCACTCCCTCAAAGCTCAAGGCTCTGAGCATCAATGATTAGAGAGTAAAGAAAAGAAACAAATGAGTTTAATGAAATCCTCTAATTCAAATGCTTGTGGTGCTTATGTATCAAGTGGTAATACTTGAAAACAAAGCATTTAGAGTTGTAGCTTTGTTATCAACTCATGGGGCAAAGCACCCAAAAGGAGAAGCCAATAAGAAAATCAAAATCTTTTTTTTCAAGGAAGAAATAAGAAAAAGATTTCACAAATTGAGCTAAATAGAAGCATCAATCATTTATCTTTCTTTTGTGATTGTGGCATGCATAGAAAACTAGCCTACCATAAATATTAACTTGCTATTCTTCTTACCTTGGATTGTCAATCTTTATTACATGATTCTTTTCTTGCTTGGGGACAAGCAAGGTTTAAGTTTGGTGTTGTAATGACATGTCACCATGTCATGTTTTTCTATGCTTTTTCATATAAGAAATTGATGATTTGTGCTTAAATATTGAATGCTTTTGTGCTTAAATGTTATATTTCTTTGATCTTTTGATTTAATAAATTTTGTAGGAAATAAGAAGAAAAAGAAGCAAAAAGCACAAAATAAGCTAAAAAGGAGAAAAAAAGAGTTTTGGGGCACACTTTGAAGTTGGAACACACTTTGGAGCCTTAGGCCACGCTTTTAAAAGCGTGGCCCATGACCAAATCAAGGAAGCTTGACAATCAGCACTCAAAGCTCGGTTAACTAAGTGAGCACAGCTTTATCGTGAAGAAAATTTAGCTTGGAAGCAAGATTTTTCGCTAAGTTAAACTTGGGCGCTCACAGCATGACCATGCCTCCTTCAAAGGGCCATAACTTGAGCTACAGACGTCCAATTGATGTGCTTCTAGTTGTGTTGGAAAGCTGACATTCAGAGCTTTTCAAAGATATATGGCAATCTATATTTGCCATGAAATTGAGGCACAAGTGAAAGGCATCTTTAAGGACCAAAAATAAGTAAAAATGGGCACAAATGCATTCACAAGGATTCGAAGAGGGAGACCAAGGGAAGCCCATCAAACCAAGGAAGTAACGCTCTCAAGGAGAACACTAAGTTAACGTGGAGAGCTTTTTTGTGCTCTCTCCTCATGAAAATACAAGGAAAAAGGCACCAAAATGCTTCCCCCAAGGCTTGAACACGGATGCTTCACAAGACAAGGCCAAGGCAACATGGATGCTGCGCTCTTGGCATTAACCGAGCACTATCCTGATGCTGTCCAAGGCTTGTCACGCACAAATTTGGAAGGCCAATGCAAGGGAATGCTGCGCTCTTGGCACCAACCGAGCATTACCCTGGGATGTGACCTTGGTTCATTTTCCAACCAACTTGAACCAAGCAACCTTGAACCATGCCTCCAAACCAATTGAACCAAGGCCATCCGGATCCACTCTTCCTCAAATCCAAAGCAAGCAAAGCCCAATAACTCAAAGGCACAAGGATCAATTAGATGAGGAATTTCATTTAAATTGTAATTTGTTTTTAATTTTAATTTCATTTTATTTTCATTTTGTAAAAAGCCTATATAAAGGCATCATTCTCATTTCATAAGGAGGCTGGCTCCAATAGGGAGCAAGTAGAATAGAGAGCTCTTTTAATTTTCCTTTTTGAATTTGAGAATTGAGATTGGATATGAGGTCTTCTTTCTGCAATTTCATTTTCTTCTACAATCTGCTATCTGTTCTTGAAATTTGAATTGGGATTAAAGAGCCTCATTGATTCTAAGCTTGAGAATCACCTTTTACCTCTCTTCTCAATTGTTCTAAGAATTGGATTTGATTTTAATTTCTAGTTTTCATTTTACTTTCTTCTGCAACCTCTACTTTCTATTTTAAATTTTGGATTGAGATTAAAGAAATTCTGTTTCAAATCTTGGTCTGAAATTCATCTTTGCTATTCTGCTGCATAATTCTGAGAATTGGAATTGAGATTTGGGTTTTCTTTTCTTTTCTATTTCATTTTCCTTCTTCTAAAATTTCCTTTCTGTTTTGATCGAGAGAGCAATTGAGCTCTTGGCTTTCTTTCTGATTTTTCTATTTCATTGAAATTGTTGATTTCTCTTTGAGATTTGAGAATTGATCTAAGTCTTCCTGCTGCTTTTAATTTTTCTGCATCTTTACATTTTACTTGAGCTGAGTTTGCTTTCTATGCAATTTAACTTTTCTGCCTCCTTGCTAATTTACATTTGAGTTTGTTGTGAGCTTGATTTACATTTCTAAGCAATTTAAATTTCCCTGCACCTCAATTCCCTTTTCTGTTGATGCAATTTACCTTCCTTGTCATTTAAGATTCTGTCACTTGTTCTAAGCTTTAATTTACTGCCTCTTAAATTTCCAGCACCCAGCCCCCCTTTACTTTTTATGCAATTTACCTTTCTTGTCATTTAAGATTTTGTTAATTTACTTTTCTTGTTCTTTAAGCTTCTGTCCAATTTTACTTTCTGCACTTTATAATTCCTACACTTTACATTCTGTTATCAAATTTTCACCCAATTTTACTTCAATGTTAGCTTGACTAAACTAATCACCCACTAAAGTTGCTTGATCCATCAAACCCTGTGGGATCAACCTCACTCTAAGTGAGTTTTACTACTTGATGCGACCCGGTACACTTGCCGGTGAGTTTTAGGTGTTGAAATTTCGTTTCCAACCCATCATCTGCCGTGTCCGACTTGCTGGAGCTGAGGTGCCGCCGGTCTCGGTCTCTTGGGAGAGGGGTGGTGGTACCTGCAAGAGACTCTAATGCTTAAGTCAGTACGGGCTTTAGGCAGTTTTTTAGTAGAATTGGAGTATGAGTTATACCTAGGTACTCCAGCGTATTTATAGTTGTGTTTGACGATCTTCCTTGAGATAAGTTTGTTATCTTATCTTATCTTTTGTGGGTGAGATCATATCTTTTGTCAACCGCTTCCTAGTAGGCGGTGGATCTTCGTTTTAAGCCTCTTTGGACCTCTTTGGAGATCTTCTGAGCTCTTTGTGAAGAGGTCGGTAGTGGGCCAACCTTTAAAAATTTTGGTCCCTTTTTCTTCAGTCGACCCGACCCTATAGCTCGAACCAGTGTATGAACACAAACTTTATCAACCTCTTCCATATCAACGTTGCCGAATAAATAATGCATGTAACTTCCGGCACCGAACTTATAATCTACTAAGAAAAATAATCAAAATTTTGAAAAAGAAACACCCAATATAAAGTAAAAGAGATATCCATAAAGTCCAATAGTACATAAATATCCAAACACATACTAAAGACATCCACCATAAAACAAAATGGAACATACAAAACTGCCTACTATATTAACATCCGAACCTCATCCAAAAAGCATATAAAATGAAATCAATTATCCTACTGATAGAACAAAAACTAAAGAACATCCAACTTGTTAAAAAAAACCATCCTATATACCACAAGAGAAACATCCACATCCTAAAATTCCATATATATCCGACTTCCGTCTAAAAGAACAACAACTACATGCAAAGATAACTTGAATAAATACATCACAACTACCACTAACAAAAGCATACATAAAAAAAATAACCTAAGAAAGCCCAACACCTTTTCACAACAAAGTTCAATAAAAGGTCAAAAAACATCCAAAAAACTGTCATGGAAACCATCTGATGAGCGGATATTTTATACGCTTTTTGGGGTTAATTTCATATAGTTTTGAGTATGTTTTAGTTAGTTTTTAGTTTATTTCCATTAGTTTTTAGGAAAAATTCATATTTCTGGACTTTACTATGAGTTGTGTATTTTTCTGTAATTTCAGGTATTTTTCTGGCTGAAATTGAAGGAGCTGAGCAAAAATCTGATTCAGGCTGAAAAAGGACTGCTGATGCTGTTGGATTCTGACCTCCCTGCACTCAAAGTGGATTTCCAGCGCCAGAAAGGGATCAAAAGCTGGAGTTGAACGCCCAAACTGGCATAAAAACTGGCGTTCAACTCCACAAATGGCCTCTGCACGTGAATTGCTTAAGTCTCAGCCCAGCACACACCAAGTGGGCCCCAGAAGTGGATCTCTGCATCATCCATCATAGTCTACTCATATTTTGTAACCCTAGGCTACTAGTTTAGTATTTAAACAACTTTTAGAGACTTATTTTGTATCTCATGACATTTTTAGATCTAAACTTTGTATTCTCTGACGGTATGAGTCTCTAAACCCCATTGTTGGGGGTGAGGAGCTCTGCTGTGTCTCGATGAATTAATGCAAGTATTTCTGTTTTCCATTCAAACACGCTTGTTCCTATCTAAGATGTTCATTCGCGCTTAACTGTGATGAAGGTGATGATCTGTGACATTCATCACCTTCCTCAATCCATGAACGTGTGCCTAACAACCACCTCCGTTCTATATCCGATTGAATGAGTATCTCTAGATTCCTTAATCAGAATCTCCGTGGTATAAGCTAGAACTGATGGCGGCATTCATGAGAATCCGGAAAGTCTAAACCTTGTCTGTGGTATTCCGAGTAGGATTCAAGGATTGAATGACTGTGACGAGCTTCAAACTCCTAAAGGCTGGGCGTTAGTGATAGACGCAAAAGGATAGTAAATCCTATTCCAACCGGACCGAGAACCAACCGGTGATTAGCCGT
>NC_029786.2:37299042-37300239 GCF_000816755.2 Arachis ipaensis | reverse complement strand
AACCCAAGAAGCAACCAAAACCACAACCAGCAGCAAACTAACCAAAACCCCTACAGAAAACCTCAAAACAACTATCCCAACGCCAACCAAAATGCCTACCATCCACCACCCACATCTCATAACCCACCTCAAGTATCACCTGAAGCCCAGAGAATCACTAACTTGGAGGCCGTGATAGACAAAATGTTGAAATACCAGGAAATGACAACCAAGAATCAGGAAGCATCCCTGAAGAGCCTAGAGAGACAAATGGGGCAAATCTCCAAGCAGATTTCTCTTGAGAGACCTTCAAGCTCACTACCGAGTGACACAATCCCAAATCCTAAGGAAGAATGCAAGGCAATACAATTAAGGAGTGGGAGAACATTGATGAGCAACAATGACACTACTAAGAAGCAAGTAGAGAGCAGCAAAAGACCAATAGAAGAGGAACAGCCAACACACACAGAGGAAGCCAATGATGATAATGCAATAGCAAGCAAGGAAGCTTCAAAGCAAACTCAAGCAAAGGAGGAACAATCAAAAATTCCAAAAAGAGGGAATGAAGCAGTTGAAGAGCCAACCAAGAATCAAAAGCAACAAGCAGAGAAAACCTTTGTACCTCCACTGCCATATCCCCAGAGGTTCAACAAAGAAACCAAGGACCAACAATTTCATAAGTTCCTTGAGACTTTCAAAAAGCTGGAAATCAATATTCCCTTGGCTGAAGCAGTTGAGCAAATGCCTCTGTATGCCAAGTTTTTGAAGGAGCTTATCAACAAGAAAAGAAGTTGGCATGAGAAGGAAACCATACTGCTCACAGAGGAATGCAGGGCTTTGATTCAAAAAGGGTTTCCCCCTAAGCTTGAAGATCCAGGGAGCTTTTTGCTACCTTGCACCATTGAGGAATTAACCATCACTAAAGCAATGTGCGATCTAGGAGCAAGTATCAACTTAATACCATCCTCCTTGGTAAAAAAGCTGCATATAGAGGAAGTTAAACCAGTACAGATATCTCTAGAGCTAGTAGATAAGTCAATAGTATACCCCAGGGGTATGATTGAAAACCTTCTGGTTAAGGTGGACAATTTCATATACCTTGCAGATTTTGTGGTTCTAGATTCAGAAGGGGATGACGGTGACTCTATTATTCTGGGAAGGCCATTCTTGGCCACTGCTAGAGATATCATAGACATAGAGGAAGGAGAATTAACTCTC
>NC_029786.2:37297396-37298266 GCF_000816755.2 Arachis ipaensis | reverse complement strand
CACCAAACTTTGATGCACGGATTTAGGGGCACAATTGATCCTTCATGAAAAAAAAAGAGAGAGAAAAAGGAAAATTATGATAAAAACATCTCTTATAAACATTTGACCAAGAATGACATTGGGATTTCAATTTCACTAGTTGGAGGGAGAACCACATATTTTTAAACATATGACCAAACATTAAGTTTGGTGTCCTCCAAGGAAAGTCACGGTCCAAATGGATATAAGGAATGATAATTCATATAGTGTTAATAAAAAGAAGCACTATTGCCACGGTTTGATATAGCTAATGTGTGTTGTCTTGTTGTGATGACTAGATGGTCAAAGAACACTTTATGAAAGAGACAAGACAAAGGAAAGCATAGCATGAGGACAAAATCTCATCACATGCTTCAATCTGCCACTCCTTGAGATGATCACGGCAAAGACAATTGAAGAAGCAAGCTTTGTCTTCATTCATCCTTACATGCACACCTGCACACCTTATAGTATCTAATTGCATCCTAGCCCTTCATTGTTCATTTAAATAACATACCACCTCCAAACCATGCATGTGACCGAACCTTTGCACTCCAACCATTTAAACTTCCCTTCATCATTTCTCATCATAACAAGCTCAGCCTCAAATTTCATCCTTCTCCAAACACACATCAAAATCTCTAACATTCTTCACACTCCCTTTAACCTCAAGAGTCTCAAACAACCAAGTGATCATGGCCTCTTCCTCAAGAACCAAACGAAGAAAAGGGAAAGATCCCATGGTGGAGGAGAGCACCCCTGAATATGACCGATGGAGATTCAAATCTCAGTACCATCAGATGCAAATTGAATGGATGAATGAGAAGAAGATATATCCAGAAATTCCACTCT
>NC_029786.2:37291605-37292423 GCF_000816755.2 Arachis ipaensis | reverse complement strand
TTCTCTATTACAGAGAGGGGCATGAGGTTTATCCCTGAACCAAGGTCACACAGAGCCTTCTCAAAGGTCATAGTGCCTATGGTACAAGGTATTAAGAACTTTCCAGGATCCTATTTCTTCTGAGGCAATCTCAGTTGATCCAGATCACTTAGTTCATTGGTGAACAAGGGAGGTTCATCTTCCCAAGTCTCAATACCAAATAATTTGGCATTCAGCTTCATGACTGCACCAAGAAACTTGGCAGCTTGCTCTTCAGTAACATCCTCCTTCTCTTCAGAAGAGGAATACTCATCAGATTGCACCCCATAGATTCCCAGTTTCTCTATTACAGAGAGGGGCATGAGGTTTATCCCTGAACCAAGGTCACACAGAGCCTTCTCAAAGGTCATAGTGCCTATGGTACAAGGTATTAAGAACTTTCCAGGATCCTATTTCTTCTGAGGCAATCTCAGTTGATCCAGATCACTTAGTTCATTGGTGAACAAGGGAGGTTCATCTTCCCAAGTCTCAATACCAAATAATTTGGCATTCAGCTTCATGACTGCACCAAGAAACTTGGCAGCTTGCTCTTCAGTAACATCCTCATTCTCTTCAGAAGAGGAATACTCATCAGAGCTCATGAATGGCATAAGGAGGTTTAATAGAATCTCTATGGTCTCTAGGTGAGCCTCAGATTCCTTTGGTTCTTCAGAGAGAAACTCCGTATTGATCACTAGACGTCCCAGGAGGTCTTCCTCCTTGGGATTCACGTCCTCTCCCAACCTTACAGGTTCGGCCATGGTAATTAATTCAATGGCCTTGCACTCTCCTTTTGGATT
>NC_029786.2:37268577-37291438 GCF_000816755.2 Arachis ipaensis | reverse complement strand
AGCTTGCATTCCATTCAGACTCTGAGAAATCATATTGACTTGCTGAGTCAATATTTTGTTCTGAGCCAATATGGCATTCAGAGTATCAATTTCAAGAACTCCCTTCTTCATAGGCGTCCTATTACTCACAGGGTTCCTCTCAGAAGTGTACATGAACTGGTTATTAGCAACCATGTCAATGAGTTCTTGAGCTTCTGCAGGTGTTTTCTTTAGGTGAATGGATCCGCCTGCAGAAGTATCCAATGACATCTTAGCCAATTCAGATAGACCATCATAGAATATATCCAGGATGGTCCATTCTGAAAGCATGTCAAAAGGACACTTTTTGGTCAGTTGCTTGTATCTTTCCCAAGCTTCATAGAGGGATTCACCTTCTTTCTGTCTGAAGGTTTGAACATCCACTCTAAGCTTGCTTAGCTTTTGAGGAGGAAAAAACTTGGCTAAGAAAGCCGTGACCAGCTTGTCCTAAGAGTTTAGGCTATCTCTGGGTTGAGAGTCCAACCACACTCTAGCTCTGTCTCTTACAGCAAAAGGAAAAAGCATGAGCCTGTAGACTTCAGGATCTACTCCATTAGTCTTAACAGTATCACATATCTGCAAGAATTCAGTTAAGAACTGAAAAGGATCTTCAGATGGAAGTCCATGAAACTTGCAGTTCTGCTGCATCAGAGAAACTAATTGAGGTTTCAGCTCAAAGTTGTTTGCTCCAATGGCAGGAATGGAGATGCTTCTTCCATGTAAATTGGAGTTAGGTGCAGTAAAGTCACCAAGCATTCTCCTTGCATTATTGTTGTTGGGTTCGGCTGCCATCTCCTTTACTTGTTCGAAATTTTCAATAAGGTTGTCTCTGGATTGTTGTAATTTAGCTTCTCTTAGTTTCCTCTTCAGAGTCCTTTTAGGTTCTGGATCAGCTTTAACAAGAATGTCTTTTTCCTTGTTCCTGCTCATAAGAAAGAGAAGAGAACAAGAAAAGAAGAAGAATCCTCTATGTCATAGTAAAGAGGTTCCTTATTGTTAGTATAAGAAGAAAAGGAATAGGGGTGAAGAAGAATGAAGAATCCAAACACAAGGGTAAGGATAGGAGCAATGATGTGAGATGAAGAAAAGTG
This sequence comes from Arachis ipaensis, assembly GCF_000816755.2. Lineage (NCBI taxonomy): Eukaryota > Viridiplantae > Streptophyta > Magnoliopsida > Fabales > Fabaceae > Arachis > Arachis ipaensis. The sequence goes on along the minus strand of NC_029786.2, from coordinate 37,290,329 downwards.
TTAGTAGATGAATAAATAATTAGAAGGAAATGAGGGAGAAGGATTTTCGAAAATTATTTTTGAAAAAGGGTTAGTGATTTTCGAAAATAGTTTTTGAAAAAATGTTAGTAATTTTTCGAAAATTAAAATCAACAATTAGATTAATTAGTTAATTAAAAAGAAATCTTGAAAAAGAGGGAAGATATTTTCGAAAATTAGAGAGAGAGAGAGTTAGTTAGGTTGTTTTGAAAAAGATAAGAAACAAACAAAAAGATAAGAAGATAAGAAGTTAGAAAAGATATTTTAAAATCAAATTTTTGAAAAAGATATGATTTTGAAAAAGATAAGATAAAAAGATATTTTTGAAAAGATATGATTGAAATTAGTTTTGAAAAAGGTTTGATTTTTAAAATCACAATTAATGACTTGATTCACAAGAAATCACAAGATATGATTCTAGAACTCAAAGTTTGAATCTTTCTTAACAAGCAAGTAACAAACTTGAAATTTTTGAATCAAAACATTAATTGATGATGTTATTTTCGAAAATTAGGAGACAAAGATAAGAAAAAGATTTTTGAAAAATATTTTTATAATTTTCGAAAATAATTAAGAAAAATGAAAAAGATTTGATTTTTGAAAAAGATTTTGAAAAAGATAAGATTTTTAAATTGAAAATTTGATTTGTCTCATAAAAACAACTAGATTTTAAAAATTTTTGAAAAAGTCAAATCTAATTTTCGAAATTTTAAGAGAGAAAAAGGGGAAGATATTTTTTTGATTTTTTGAATTTTTATGATGAGAGGGAAAAACATGAAAAAGACTCCATGCATGAAAATTTTGGATCAAAACAATGAATGCATGCAAGAATGCTATGAATGTCAAGATGAACACCAAGAACACTTTGAATGTCAAGATGAACATCAAGAACTTATTTTTGAAAAATTTTTAATGCAAAGAAAACATGCAAGACACCAAACTTAAAAATTTTTCATGTATAGACACTATGAATGCAAGAATACATATGAAAAACAAGAAAAGACTCAAAACATGAAAACATCAAGATCAAACAAGAAGACTTACCAAGAACAACTTGAAGATCATGAAGAACACTATGAATGCATGAATTTTTCGAAAAATGCAAGATGAATATGCAATTGACACCAAACTTTCAACTTGACTCAAGACTCAAACAAGAAACATGAAATATTTTTTATTTTTATGATTTTATTAATTTTTTTTTTTGGATTTTTCGAAAATTAATGTGAAAAAGAAAAATAAGGATTCCAAAATTTTTAATATGAATTTCAGGAATCTTGTGCTCTTTAGTCTAAAGCTCCAATCTGAGGGTTAGGCATGGCTTAATAGCCAGCCAAGCTTTAGTATGTAACTCAGACATGCCACAGCTGACATACCCCTATCCAAAAGAATTAGACATGGCTTTACAGCCAGCCAGGCTCCAACATTTTTCATGAAACTCTAGAATTCATTCTTAAAAATTCTGAAGAAAAATATATTTTTTTTGAAAACATTTTTTTTTTAATTTTTTTTCGAAAACAAAGGAGAAAATTTTTTGAAATATTTTTGAAAAATTTTTTTGAAAAGAAAACAAAAAGAAAATTACCTAATCTGAGTAACAGGATGAACCGTCAGTTGTCCAAACTCAAACAATCCCCGGCAACGGCGCCAAAAACTTGGTGCACGAAATTGTGATCATCAATGGCGCCATCAACATGGTACGCTCAATTGTAATCTCAACTTTTTATCACAACTTCGCACAACTAACCAGCAAGTGCACTAGGTTGTCCAAGTAATAAACCTTACGCGAGTAAGGGTCGATCCCACGGAGATTGTTGGTATGAAGCAAGCTATGGTCATCTTGTAAATCTCAGTCAGGCAGATATAGAATGGTTATGGAGTTTTCGAATATTAATAATAAAATAGGGATAGAAATACTTATGTAAATCCTTGATGAGAATTTCAGATAAATGCATGGAGATGCTTTCGTCCCTCTAAACCTCTGCTTTCCTACTGTCTTCATCCAATCAGTCTTACTCCTTTCTATGGCTGGCTTTATGTAAGGACATCATCGTTGTCAATGGCTACTTTTTAATCCTCTCTGGAAAATGGTCCGATGTGCTGTCACTGCATCGCTAATCGTCTGGAGGCATCACCCTTGTCAATGGCTGCATCCTATCCTCTTGTGAAAATGGTCCAAATGCTCTGTCACAGCACGGCTAATCATCTGAGGTTCTCGATCATACTGGAATAGGATTCACCCTCCTTTTGCCTCTGTCACTATGCCCAGCTCTAGCGAGTTTGAAGTTCGTCACAGTCATTCAATTCCAGAGTCCTACTCGGAATACCACAGACAAGGTTTAGACTTTCCGGACTCTCATGAATGCCGCCATCAATCTAGCTTATACCACGAAGATTCTGATTAAGAGATCCAAGAGATAATCATTCAACCGAAGGTAGAACGGAAGTGGTTGTCAGGCACGCGTTCATAGGGAATGATGATGATTGTCACGTTCATCACATTCATGTTGAAGTGCGAATGAATATCTTAGAAGCGGAATAAGCTGAGTTGAATAGAAAAACAGTAGTACTTTGCATTAATTCATGAAGAACAGTAGAGCTCCACACCTTAATCTATGGAGTGTAGAAACTCTACCGTTGAAAATACATAAGTGAAAGGTCCAGGCATGGCCGAATAGCCAGCCCCCAAAACGTGATCACATGATCAAAAATACAATCCAGGATGTCTAATACAATAGTAAAAAGTCCTATTTATACTAAACTAGTTACTAGGGTTTACAGAAGTAAGTAATTGATGCATAAATCCACTTCCGGGGCCCACTTGGTGTGTGCTTGGGCTGAGCTTGAATGTTACACGTGTAGAGGTCAATCTTGGAGTTGAACGCCAGTTTGTAACGTATTTCTGGCGTTCAACTCTGGCTTGTGACGTGTTTCTGGCGTTTTACTCCAGACAGCAGCGTAGAACTGGCGTTCAACGCCCTTTTACGTCGTCTAAACTCGTTCAAAGTATGGACTATTATACATTGCTGGAAAGCCCTGGATGTCTACTTTCCAACGCAATTAGAAGCGCGCCATTTTGAGTTCTGTAGCTCCAGAATATCTACTTTGAGTGCAGGGAGGTCAGAATCCAACAGCATCAGCAGTCCTTCTTCAACCTCTGAATCTGATTTTTGCTCAAGTCCCTCAATTTCAACCAGAAAATACCTGAAATCACAGAAAAACACACAAACTCATAGTAAAGTCCAGAAATGTAAATTTAACATAAAAACTAATGAAAACATCCCTAAAAGTAACTAGATTCTACTAAAAACATACTAAAAACAATGCCAAAAAGCGTATAAATTATCCGCTCATCAGCCTCAATCATGTACATGCATTTATACATATAACAGTGGACATATAGAGTCAAACAAATTAAGGATCACAATCATAGAGAGAGGACAATGCACACAAGAAGGAAGGTAAGTGGCTAGAAGATGTAGCCTCGCAATTAGGCTCGAAACTCACTTGCTTGTGTTCTTGGCTCAAAATCCATGTTCCAAATTACATTCTTCAAACAAGTTTAGCATAAAAAAATTTCAAAATTGGTAGGTGATGATCGGGAGATTGATGGTTTAGAATTCATAATAAATTTTCATTGCAAGTATAGTTTCTAAACCAAGCAATAATCCTTTCATACAAAAACTTGTTTGTCACTTAAGCAAACCCAATAAAATTGATAACCGAAGTATTTAAACCTCGGGTCGTTGATGACTTGCATCATCTACCCTTCTTTCTTACATAAAGAAGACCATAAAAGAGCATAAATCTCATTTGATCAGTACAATTCATGCATTATTTGATGAATATTATAGTACACTACTTTGAGATGAGTTGTGCTGAATTTCAGGTGAGAAAAGCATAAAAAATTTGGTAGAAGACAAACAAGAAGCTGGGCGTGTGAAACTGGCGTGCCACTTGAAGCAAACGCCACAAAAATGCACTGGCGTGGCACGCCAGGAGCTGGGCGTGGTTCACCAGTACTAAAGTCCAGAGAAGAAGTTCAAGCATGCACGTGGACGTGGCACGCCAGAGACTGGGCGTGGCACGCTAATACAAAATTCCAGAGAGCTACAATGAAGGACACAAAAGGGGCGTGGCACGCCAAGCTGGGCGTGGCATGCCTGGCCCATCAATTACTATGGGCGTGCCACTTGAGTATAGGGGCGTGGCACGTCAACTCACCATTCCAAGAAGAATCTTCACTATGGCGTGCCACTTGGTGTCGAAGGCGTGGCACGCCAGCCCCAAGAAGTCACTTGGGCATGCCACTTGAGAACCCAAGCGTGGCACGCCAAGCTTAAAGAATTCACAAATCCATGAGTGTGCCACTTGAGCAGCATAGCGTGGCACACTGGTACAACAATCCAGAGAAGGGGCTGAAGGCAATTGAAGACTGAGCGTGCCACTTGAGCAACCAGGTGTGGCACGCCAATGCACAAAGGACCAAAAGCAAGGACTGGGCGTGCCACTTGGTATCGAAGGCGTGGCACGCCAACCTTAGCATTTCACTATGGCGTGCCACTTGAAGACTGAGGCGTGGCATGCCAACTACTGGAACCAAGACAAGATCATGGGTGTGGCACGCTGGTATAAGTTTCCAGAGAGGATAAAGGAGGCCAATTATATGGGGCGTGCCACTTGATATCGAAGACATGGCACTCCACTCACCATTCTTCACTTAGGCGTGCCACTTGAGCAACCAGGTGTGGCACGCCAGTGTCATTCAGTTAGCAAAGAAGCATTGGGGTGTGCCACTTAAGTTCGTGGCATGGCACGCCAAACAGAGGAACCACTCACTCACAAAAGGGGCGTGGCACGTCAGACCCTGGGCATTCCACGCTAGTTCAACTTTCCAGAGAAGCCTAGCCAAGCATAAAGCAAGGGCGTGGCACGCCAAGCTGGAAATGAAGGGCACGTGACATGCCAGAAAAGCGCCAGCCACACGCCAGCTGAGAAGTCATGCTTATTGAGTGTTTTCTTTTCCCTCCAAAATGTAATTTTCATTTTTCACTTTTGTAATTTTTTTTATTTTACTAGGAGTAGTATAAATACCCCCAAGGAGTACTGAAGAAGGGGGTTAAGCAGTTAGTTTTAGATCCACTTTTACACCTCACTTTTGAGTACTTTTTGAGCTATGAGTAGCTAACTTTTCTCTCATTGAGAGAGGGAGCTCTGTTGTACTTGATGGATTGATGATAGTGAAATCCTTCTTCTCTTCATCTTCTCTTTGATTTGCTAGAAGGAATTTCGTTCTTAATGCTTAGTATTCAATTATCTTGGGAAAAAGATTGAATGAAATTGGGTTTCATGGGAACCTTGGGAAAGAAACATGAAACCATGCTTAAAATCCCTTCTCACACTAGAGTAGAATCTGGATTTTGGTGTTTGGATATGTGACATATAATCCTCCCTCTACTTGGACCTATAATGGTGTGTGGTATAATCAGGGACCAAGCATATCTCTCTTCATGAGCAATTAGACCAAGGAATTGGCTATTGATCAAGATCTGAGAGATTGAGTCACCAAGGGATTAGGGCTCAATCAATCATGATTGCCAAGAGGTCAACGAGTTGCATGATTGAAGGGGATATAAGCTAGATTCGATCTAAAGAGACAACATCTCCCAATCTCAATAAATTTTCCCATTCTTATCTATCCATTTCTTTACAGCTTATTTTTACATTCAGCAATTCTCCATTCCCATTTACATTCAAGTCATTTATGATTCTGCCCTTTACTTTCTACCATTTATATTTTTGCACTTTATTGCTTTTCTTTATATTCTAGTCATTTACATTTATGTCATTTATAGTTCTGCACTCTAAAATCCTATTGATCCGCTTGACTAATTCATCAATTGATTAAAACTGCTCGAATTTGCCAATCTCTGTGGATACGATCCTACTCCACTGTGGGTTATTACTTGATGATAATTTTGGTGCTCTTGCCGAAAGGACTAATTCACCAATTTTGAATGGGGTGTGAATTTCGGTCATCAAGTGTTATGGCGCCGTTGCCGGGGATTGGCTTAAATTTGACAGTGATTAAATCAATTGGAGAGCTAGATTAAGCAATTTAAATTCCTTGTTATTTTATTTTGTTTAGCACCTTTTTATTTTCTTTTATTTTGAGTTCTATTTCTTTCTTCTTTGACTATTTTTATCATCCATATTTCTACTCTTCTAACTATTTGATTAATTGCACCACTCACTCTAACATCCACTCTAACAAGAGTAACTTCTTTATTCAATTTTTTTTTCTTTTTTTTCTTGCTTTTTGCCTTGTTAGTTGTATGACAGGTAGAAGAAGCGGTGCTTCAACTTCCTTTGATTCTGAACCTGAGAGGACCTTCCTTAGATTAAGGAGGGAAGCAATAGGGAAAGGAGTCGTTGGTACTGAGGAAGAGGAAGAGTATTTTGAAATAAACATGGAGGAGAACATGGAGAACCACCATGAAGAGAAGCTCACAATGCTAGAGAAGGCCCAGTAAATCATGATGGGCAAGAAAGGAGAGTCTTAGGCTCCTACATCAACCCAAACCCAGGAAATTGCGGCAGCAGCATCCTAAAGCCAAATAATTCATGCCAATAATTTTGAGCTGAAACCTCAGCTCATCACACTTGTTCAGAATAATTGCTCATATGGAGGAAGTGCCCAAGAAGACCCTAATCAACATCTCAGCATATTCTTGAGGATATGTGATACTATAAAGTCCAACGGGGTACACCCCGACATCTACAAACTACTCTTGTTCCCTTTCTCACTCAGAGATAAGGCAGCAAAGTGGTTGGAATCATTCCCCAAGGATAGCCTAACTACATGGGAGGAGGTCGTGAACAGATTCCTTGCAAGATTTTACCCCCCACAAAGAATCAATAGGCTGAGAGCTGAGGTGCAAACTTTTAGACAACAAGATGGAGAAACACTTTATGAGGCCTGGGAGAGATTCAAAGATCTGACAAGAAGATTCCCACCAGAAATGTTCAATGAATGGGTACAACTACACATCTTTTATGAGGGACTATCCTATGAAGCAAAGAAGGCTGTGGATCATTCTTCAGGAGGATCACTCAACAAGAAGAAAACCATTGAAGAGGGCATAGATGTCATTGAGACTGTAGCTGAAAATGAGTATTTCTATGCTTCATAGAGGACTCAGAAGAAGGGAGTGGTAGAGCTCAACTCTGTAGATGCTTTGTTAGCGCATAACAAAGCAATTGCAGCTCAAATAGCAGCTCTAACCAAAAGGATGGAGGCCAACCAAGCCTCAGTCATTCAAGACCAAACTCCTCAACAAGAAGGGAATGCACCAAAATCTGAAGGTGACTGGGAACAAGCCAATTATGTGAACAATTCATCCAGACCATCATATGACCCACACTCTAAGACATACAACCCAGGTTGGAAGAACCACCCAAACTTTGGGTGGGGAAATCAACAAAACCACAACCAGGACCACAACAAGCCTTATTCATCAAATCAGCATTTCAACCATAACCCCAACCATCAAACAGGGAACCATAGACCCTACCACAACTCACAAAACACATCATACTATAGTAACCAACCCACACACAACAACCTCAATCAAGATACACCATCCTCAACTATGTAACCATGTGAGATCAAGAGCAACTTTGAGAGGATGGAAGCTGCAATAGCACAACTGTCCTCACAAATTACAGGAGCAGTATCCACCCTCATGGACAAACAAGCACAAACTGACAGAAGGATAGATGCTAATCAAGAGGAATACAGGTCAAATCTGAAAAATTAATGCCACAATCTCAAAGTTGGAAGCACAAGTGGAGATTTTGTCCAAGCAAATCCCACGTTCCACACATATATTTCCTAGTGATACCATGGCTAACCTAAGAGGGGAATGCAAAGCCATTACTCTAAGAAGTGGGAAGGTTGTAGAAGAAGGAACCCCAAGCAAAGACAAGCATGAAGAAGTTGCAGTAAAGCATGAGAACAAGGATGAAGAAGAAATCCCTGCTCCACCTCCACCAAAACCAGTCTTGAAGCCTTATGTGCCAAGGGCACCATACCCACAAAGACTGGGAAAAGATGGGAAGGATGGCCAGTTTTCTAAGTTCCTAGAGATCTTCAAGACGCTCCAAATCAACATACCATTTGCTGAGGCATTAGAACAAATGCCACTCTATGCTAAATTTTTGAAGGAGCTTATAACCAAAAAGAGGAACTGGGAAGAAAAAGAAACCATAATCTTGACTGAAGAATGCAGCACCATCATACAGAAGAAGCTGCCTTAAAAGCTGAAAGTCCCAGGGAGCTTCCAAATTCCCTGCATCATAGGAGACATCACCATTGAGAAAGCTTTGTGTGATTTGGGAGCTAGCATAAATCTTATGTCCCTGACCATGATGAGAAGGATGAAGATTGAGGAAGCCAAGCCAACAAGAATGGCACTCCAATTGGCTGACAGAACATTTAAGTTTCCACATGGGGTGGTGGAAGACTTGCTAGTGAAAGTAGGAGAGTTCATCTTTTCTGCTGATTTTGTTGTGCTGGACATGGAAGAAGAGGCTAACACGTCAATTATCTTAGGAAGACCATTCCTAGCTACTGCTGGAGCCATCATCGATGTGCAAAAGGGGAACTAGTCTTGAGGTTGCATGAAGAGAAAATGGTCTTCAATGTCTTCAAAGTAATGAGTTACCCTAAGGAATCCATAGGAGAATGCATGCTAGTAGACACCATGGAACAAATAGTTCAAGAAGTCTTGGAAGAAGAACAATGTGGAGGAACCATTGAGCTGGAACAAGCACCAGATGGAGAATCACCACAAGCAACCATGGGAAACTCAACCATGCCAACCATTACAAGCAACAAAGATGCAAAGTCACCAAAACTAGAGCTGAAAGCATTACCACCCAGCTTGAAATATGCATATCTAGGTTCCAACAACACCCAACCAGTGATCATAAATTCAAGTCTGAGTAAGGAACAAGAAGAGGAGGTCATCCAAGTGCTGAGACAACACAAGGATGCCATAGGCTGGACACTTGCAGATTTAAAAGGGATCAGTCCTTCAATGTGTATGCATAAGATCTTACTTGAAGAAGATGCCAAACCTTCAAGACAACAACAAAGGAGGCTGAACCCAACTATGAATGAAGTGGTTCAGAAAGAAGTGTTGAAATTGTGGCAAGTAGGGGTGATCTACCCCATCTCAGACAGCCCTTGGGTAAGCCTGGTGCAAGTAGTCCCTAAGAAAGGAGGGATCACTGTTGTGGCAAATGAGAAGAATGAATTGATACCCACAAGGACAGTGACTGGATGGCGTATGTACATTGACTACCGAAAACTCAATGAAGCCACCTGGAAATACCACTTTCCCTTACATTTCATGGACCAGATGCTTGAAAGATTGGCAGGACATGAGTACTATTGCTTCCTAGATGGGTATTCGGGCTACAATCAAATTGTTGTAGACCCTAAGGATCAGGAAAAAACTTCATTTACTTGTCTATATGGTGTCTTTGCTTATAGGAGAATGCCCTTTGGATTGTACAATGCACCTGCAACATTCCAAAGGTGCATGCTCTCCATTTTGTTAGACATAATTGAAAAGTTTATAGAAGTATTCATGGATGACTTCTCTGTATTTGGGAACTCATATTCTGATTGCCTATACCATCTTGCTCTTGTGCTAAAAAGGTGTCAAGAAACCAACCTAGTTTTAAACTGGGAGAAGTGCCATTTTATGGTGACTGAAGGGGTGGTTCTTGGTCACAAGATTTCAAAAGATGGCATAGAAGTGGACAAGGCAAAAGTAGAAGTAATTGAAAAATTACCTCCACCTTGCAATGTCAAAGCAATCAGAAGTTTTTTGGGACACGCTAGGTTCTATAGGAGGTTTATCAAAGATTTTTCAAAAATTGCAAAACCCCTTAGCAACCTACTTGTCTCAAATACTCCCTTTGTTTTTGATAGAGAGTGCATGGTAGCCTTTGATGAACTTAAGAAGAAACTCTCCTCTGCACCTATTATAGCACCACCAAGCTGGGATCTTCCCTTTGAACTAATGTGTGATGCATCTGATTTTGCTGTTGGTGCTGTTCTAGGACAGAGAAAAGACAAGCTAGTACATGTTATTTACTATGCTAGCAAGGTTCTTCATAAGAATCAAAGGAACTATACCACCACGGAGAAAGAACTTTTAGCCATAGTTTTTGCTTTTGACAAGTTTAGATCATATCTTATTGGCTCAAAAGTAATTGTGTTCACTGATCATGTAGCACTCAAATACTTGCTCACCAAACAAGAATCTAAGCCCAGACTAATAAGGTGGATTTTGTTGCTCCAAGAATTTGATATTGAGATTAAAGATAGGAGCGGAGCAGAGAACAAGGTAGCTGACCACCTCTCAAGGATCCCACAAGAAGAAAAGATGCAGTAAGTAGCAGTCAATGAAAGCTTCCCTGATGAACAATTGATGATGATTCGAGTAGCTCCTTGGTTTGCAGACATAGCCAACTTCAAGCCTATTGGGGAACTACCAACCAACATCAATATGCATATGAGGAGGAAGCTAATTAAGGATGCCAAACACTACATCTGGGACGATCCTTATTTGTTCAAGAAGTGTGCTGATGGAATCCTAAGAAGGTGTTGTAAATCATGTTGCTTGTATGCGAAGTTTGTATTCGTAGGTTTTGATGAATGACAAACCAACAAACGACATGAAAGACAAACCAACAAATAACTTGAATGAACAAGCATGTTGAAAGATCAACCAACATTCAACGTTGAGGAATGAAGAGTTGAAAGCAACACAACAACAACAAGAAACTCAAGTCCACAACATTTGAAGACAAGTATAGTGTCTTAGGACTTAGGTAACTTCTTGTTAAGAACCAATTGCTAAATCTCTCAACACACACTCACAAAATGTTTTGATGCACATCTTGCAATTCGATGCTAGCCAAATGGTTTAAAAACTTGTTTTCAAAGGTACAAAAGCATAGGAATTGACTCCAACAAAGTTTGAGATCAATCCTAAGTATTTTGAAGTGATTTTAAGCCATTCTTTAAGGTTTGCATCGATGCACACTCATCTTGCATCGATGCAAAGCATGCAACGACTTGTTGCATCGATGCAAAGATGTTTGCATCGATGCAACCTAGCTGAAAATTCAAATTTCAGCTTCAAAAACACATTTGCATCGATGCAAAGTGTTATGCATCGATGCAAATGATTCAAAAACATAAAAAACGGCTAGTTTTGACAAAACGGCTTCATCCCATTAACTCCCCAACGTTTCTAAGGTTTGGGAAGTCTATAAATAGATGGATTGAAGCCTTATTTTATACATGTGAGTATTTGCAAACTATCTTGTTCATATTCTTTCATTCTACACATTTTTAAGGTGTTATAATACACAATTTGAGAGAGCAATATCAATTGGTTCAATAGTGCTAAACTTGTAATCATACACTCTTCTAGAGAGTACTCATTTCATCTCAACAATTCTTTGAGAATTGTTTTCTTGTAACACTTTGTAAATTGGAGTGTGACCTCCAAGGTTGAGTCAAGAGTTATAAACACTATAGTCGGTGAGGATACCAAAGAAGTATACTAAGTACTCAAGGCAAATCTTAGAGAATGAATCTCTAAGTGGAGTGGGTTAGTATACGAGTGGTGATCATATACCGTGAGGTGTTAGAAACTAAGGACTCGGATTGTAAAAGGTTTTGCGCAAGCACCTTGAAGCTTGGCAATAGTGGAACTGCTCAATAGCGATTGAGAAAGAAAGTGGACGTAGGACAAGAATTGTGCCGAACCACTCTAAATAGCATTTGCATCTCTCCAAACTCATCTCTTCAATATTATTGCCTTTTACCTTTGAGCAAATAAATTGGGATCGAAAAGTAGCTTCGTAAGTACTTAAGAAATAGCTTAAGTCCGATTGGTGAAAAGCTTGATCAATTTATTTGAGTTGGTGTCTATTGAAAAGTAAAAGCTCCTTATAAATGCTTAGCAATTGAGTTAAGCTCTTGGAAAAATACTAGTACAATAACACTTTTATATATTGTCTTTAACTTTCGCAAAAAGGTTCCTATACTTTTTTTTTTAATTGGGTCCCTGCACCAATTTTTTTTTAATTGAGTCCCTACACTTTTTTTCCTTTTATTTGAGTTCTTGCACTAATTTTTTTTTAGTTGGGTCCATATACAATTAAGCCAATTACTACCAAGAGAGACCTAATTGAAAAAAAAATTTTGTGCAAGGACCCAATTAAAAGAAAAAAAAAATATAGGGACCTAATTGAAAATTTTGTAAAACTATAGGGACAAACAGAATAATTAAACCTATCTTAAATTATTCTATNTTCTAAAACTAATATAATCAAATTCTAATATTATAACTAAATTATTTAAATAATATTTAATCTATTTAAATCTAGACCTTAGACACATAGATTAGAGTATTTTCGTAATGACAATTAACTGAAATAATATCATTAACTTGAACATTTAGAATCCGTACAAATTTAAACCATTCTCTTGTTAAATAAGTTTCATCATCTACTATCCATGTAATGCGGCAAAGTATAGAATAGCCACATCAAAAAACTAAATTGACCTTTATTCTTATTAATTGCATTGCATTGACGCACAAGAAGGACAGTAGTTCTAAAAAAAACACAATGTGTTAGAAAAACATTTTTATCATAGAAAATTTAAAATAAGAAAGTTTAAATATGATAATTATCTTTGAAATTACATCTCCAAAACTTATATAATTCTTTAAAAACTGAACCTAAATTGAGAAAACTCAATCTCATCATACGTTCCATTTCGAAGATTACCTGACAAACATAGAAATCATAGAGGGGATGAAATTTGAACATGGTCTCTAAAACTCATTGGAAGCAATTGATCAATCAAAAATTGAATTTCTCCTAAAACAAAATGCTTTAGCTCTTAAACTTAGTGTAACACCCTTACTACCAGAATATCACACTTCTAACTGTACCACTCTGATAGCGAGGATATTATGACCATTTCTATATATATAATAATAAAGTAGGAGCCTTTACTTGAAATTTTTAGGAACTTTTCTTTTAAAATTTGTGTAAACTTTATTTCATTCTAAAAACAAATCACACACGCACGCACACATCATCATAGCATTCTTTATTTACAACCATAGTTTATATAAATAATATACAAATATATATATTATGATTACAAGTTTCTATCCCTCTTTATAAAAGCATAACCAATAACAAAGGCGAGGGAAAATAATAACTAGATACAAATTAATCTTCAAAATAAACTACTGTACGTCCAATGCTCAGTAAACTTTTCAAAGGCTTCCTCGTCTATTTTTTTGAAAAATATTGGAAGTGGGGGAGTAAGAACCAAACCCGAAGGTCCTTTGTAGGAGAAAAGAATGCCACAAACTTAATAAAAATAAATGCATCTGGCCAACGCACATCTCAGAAAAGTTTATCTTTATGAAAGCTTGCGTTCTTTACTTATTTGTTTTGAAATCGTTTTCACTTAGCTATATACAATTTTATATCCAAAAGTCTCTTAGTCATATATGTTTCTGAAAAAATCAAAATGAATCTTTAAGTCTTTCCTTTAGGGTTCAAAGACTCACCTAAAGATTTTCTACGCAATAAATTACTATCTCTCTTTCTTATACATTCAACAATAAACTAAAGTCTATGGACAAATCCTAAAGTCGATCTACCTCAACCTCCATCATCTCCTACACCAGCAAACACAATCAAATCAAACAATTCAATCACACAAAAACAAATACATATAAAGCACATAACAAATTGTACATAATTAGATAAAAACAAACACATATAACTCACGTGTCAGTTATACTGCTAGACCCGACATATTCGATAGCTAACCTAGACATTATCTTTCTGTCATGCATCCCTAAGAGGAACATCCCAAGCTTATCACAAGCTAGTCTCAGAGGGAGAGTGCCATGTCACCTTCTCACTGGTGGCAACGCTATCTGGGATATAGTGTCTGCCACATTCTTGGGATATAGTGCTCGCCATACTTCACAATCAGAGAGAGAATGTCATCCAACAACAGGAAATTCTCAATCTAACTCGTTTACACTACAATCAGAAATTGAATTGAAGGGAATCCTCAACCTTCTATCAAATCCCCAATGTAACAAGAGAGGAAATCTTCAACCCCACTTGTCCACCAAAACACAAGAGAGGAAATTCTCAACCTCAACTTGTTTATTTATGAGCGGGACAAAGCTACTATCCTCACCGTGAGCGGAATAAAATCACCATCCTCACATCTACACGCCAGTACTGAGCAAGTGGAACAAAGCCACCATCCTTGCCAAGCGCAGGTGCCTCATCAATATTGCAAGCGTGACAAAACCCACATCCTTGCCAATCAATAATCAGATTAATCAAAACCATCATAATCAAATTCATCATGATCCTTATCACCCAAATCCATCATCATTATCATAAACATATTTTATAATCACGCAAGCGGGACAGAATCCATGTCCTTGCCAACCAATAATCATCATCAAATTCATCATAAACCTCATAAATTTTTACTTTTGTCATAAACCTCATAAATTTTCACTTTTGTCATAAATCTCAAATCAATTATCATTTCTCATTAATGATATCATAACAACATAATCTTCATCATAACCATCCACTCAACTCCACTTTCTACTCTGCACACTTTAATATTCACCGGATTGGGCTCAGGCCATTACATACGACTTAAGGGTATGAAGCATCTAACATAATACCCTATACTTGAAGTCAAAGTTGCGAATAAACTAGCTCATCATAGAACAAAATCATTTATAATCAACCTCAAGCTAACCCAAATACCATCATTTCTTTCTTATTCAAGCTCGTTATATCATTCTTTAATTAGTCATTTTACAGGCTAACAAGCCAAACTTCCATAATCCTCAATTTCAATTTAGAGTATAGTTAAAGTTCCTTATCTTTGATCTCACGATCCTTGAAAATCACAACTTAATTACATATTTCTCAATTATCTCTTTTTCTTTAACTCTTATATTTAGCTCCATTAAAACATCATAATTACACTTCCTATTCCCAAACTCTTGAGTTAATAATTAATTAACTTTTTAAAATTTTAATTATTCATTTACTCTTTTTGTTGTTAATTAAGCCAAGTAAATTAATTAAATAAAATTTATTTTTGATTTAACCAAGTTTTCAAAATTAATTCCAGCTTCATTTTTAAGTTTAAAACTTTTTCAAAAATACTTGAAAATCATTTCATTTTCACCAATCAAATTTAAATACTATAAATTCACTAAAACTTTTTAAGATGTAATTCTTTAATCAAAATTAACCAAATAAAATTTCAAAATAAAGTCTCTAATTTTATTGAAAAAAAACACCACTTTTCATTATTTTTATTATTCAATTTTGGCCAAACTCCTATAAAAATTTCGATAGAACCTCCCCTAAATCTCGGACTTTACCACCCTTCAAGAGTTACATCCAAACCAAACATTTCTTAAACCCTTCTTAAGCTTTTTAATACCCAACAATTTCTCAACATAAGTATTCTTGGCTTGTTATCTTTAATTGCCTTTAAGTTATTAAATTTTTAGACATTAAGTCAACAAGCAAGTTGTTCAAGTTCTAATCTACCCACCAAGAGACTTCAAGTATTGTTACTAATTAATTTTATTATTAGAACATGCAAATTCCTTTTTAATCTGTTATCAATTTCAATTACGGAAAATAATCATAACTTATCAAAGCTTAATGAATCCAACTTCAATAAAATAAGAAATCTATAAAATGTTCATCAACTCAAATGCACGTATTTTCTAAATTTTTAAAATATTTCAAATTCGTAAAACAAATAACCCCTACATTGATTAGTCGAAACTCATAAAAATTAAAACTGCAGCAACCACAACTGCAATAGCAGCAACAACATTATTTTTCTATTGTAACGACAATGACCATAGCACCAAGAAAGGCGATGGATTCAAATCGATTGGAAAGCAACAAGAATGGTACTTAAAATTCCAAGTTAAAGCAGAAGCTCAAGGAAATCAGAATAATAGAACAAAAATAGAAGTAAAATAGATTCAAGAAAAAAAGAAGTGAAACCAGAATGGTACCAAGGTAGTGTTACCAGCGAGTCTGAGCAGTTCCAAAAGTGTTTCTCTGGCAAAGGAGAGCTCCGGCAAAGGCTGAACAGATGACAGAGATGAGCACAAACATGGGCGAGTTGCAGCAGGACCATTACCAAAATGGTCGAGAAAAGAAATTGCAGCGATGGCGATGACAAGAACAGCCATCTCCTGCTTCATCTCATCACATCTTCTCTCTTTCTCGAGCGGTCTGTCTCTTGCGCGTCACTCCCTCACTCTCTGCGACGGCGACGGTGACGACGACCTAGCAGCAGCGGTAGAGCGCGATGATGACGAGGCATCATCTCCTTCCTCGGCTCTATGCGTCGTGTTCTGTCTCTCTCAACGCCTCCCTCTCTCTCGACGGTAACTCGGCAGTGACGGTATCTCTCCTTGCCAGCGTCCTCTCCCCCACTCCTCTCTTCTTCTCTTCTTTGCAGCTATGTGTGTGTTACTTGAGTGGAGTGTTGTGTGCGTGAAAGAGGGTGGCGGTTGGGAGTGAATGTCAGGGTTAAGGTGAGAATGTGTGCCAATTTGGGTTAGGTTAGAATGTAAAACCCACGAAATTAATAAATAATTAGCCAATAAATTAATTATTATTTAAAAAATTAAAAAATTAAATTTTATAGTTTAATGAAGTAGAAATAATTAAAATATGAATTTTAACACTAATTTTAAAATATTTGGCCCAAAATTAGGCCAAACGGGCCAAACCGGTTGGACTGGGCCCAAACCAAACCCATGGCCCATCATATAAATACCAAACTCAGCCATCTTTCTTTCTTTATTCGATGAGGAATGCTGAATCAAGTGGGGAGGGGCTGAACATAGAGCTCAAACCCTATCTCCAACTTCAAATTCAATTATCTTTCAATCTGGAGTTCCGATCACCGCACTATTTACGGCTATGTGTCCACCGCGTCGAGCTCCACAAAGCCTAGTAATCAATTCGGTAAGGAAGTCACATTTTCAGTTTCAATTTTCTCTTCCCCAGTTTCGAAAATCCAATGTGTTGGGTGTTGAGATTTTTAGTTTTTTTTATGTTTTAAGGTCAAATTAGCTTGAGCAATTAGCAAACTTTTGTTCGATTAAGGCACGTATAAGGTAAGGATTCTTTAACCCTAGTGAATTATTTGGTTGATTATGGTTGAGCATTAAGTTTGTGTATATGAATATGGTAATATGTATTAGGTAGTGTATATGTGAATTTGGAACACATTTGTAGAGATTGGAAGCTTGGTTGAGCTTTGGGTGCTGACGTTCTGGTGTTGGAGGCTTGTGATCTTGCCAAATTGGGTGTTTTTGGGCTTAGGAAGATATCGGCCAAGGTATGGTTTTGGTTTCTCGTACGTAATATATAATGTCTTGTGAAAACTTAGGCTAGATGACCTAGGATAGGTTAGAACGTGTAATTATGTTAATGTTTAGTAACTTTGATGGAATTATTGAATGATATTGAGAATGAGTAGTGATTGATGATTTTGTTGAAAGTGTGGTGTTGGTGTTTGATGATGAATTTGATTGAGTTTGATGGAAATTGAATTAGTTGTACTTGACATAGATTAGTGATTTTTGATGTAAATGTTGAGCCATTCATGATAGTGTGGTGAAGTATTTATTGTTGATAAGGTTGATGATTGATGATGAGTAATGATAGTGATTTTATTGTTGGTTATTGTTATATGGAATGGTTAAATGTGTATGTTAGCGTGTATGTTGGCATGTGTGACAAGGAAACTATATATATATGAGTATATTTGTTATTGAATTGGATTGAGGAATTGTGAATATGTATGTGTATATACAGGGAATTATTGAATAATTGAGAGTATTAGATGTGGTGTGTTATAAAATGAATGGGAGGTGTGAAGTTGAGTTTTGGTGATGTTTTGGTTGTGAAATGTTTGGGTATGAAATGAGGTTTTGGTAAAAAAAAAAAGGGTTTGGTTATTTTTGGGTAAAACTTGATTTTTAATGAACTTCGGTGATCCATAACTTGAGCCTCAGATTTTAGATTTGAATGAAATATATTCTATATTAAAGATAATTTCAAGAGCTTTAAAACGGTATAATTGTAGATATCTGAATTTTGTAGAGAAAGTTATGGACGTCGGAAATTAGGTGCAGAAAACTGAAATTTTCCTAAGTGCAGAAAACTAGAATTTCTGGTGTGTGTGCGTACGCACACTAGTGTGTGTAAACACAGACCAGGAAGTATGATTCGGCGTGTGCGGGAAGGTCGTTCTGTTGTGTGCGTAAGCACAACATCTATGTGTACGCACACTACCCTATTTTGCACAAAAATTCCGCTTCTCACTGTTTGACCTTCCCAGTAAGCCTGTAAGCCTCCGAACCCATTATTTTGATGAAAATTCATTGTTTTGAACTATTAATCATTCTTCTGATTTTCCAAATCTCTAAAAGTTCTATTTAAGGTTTATTAGTGAGGTTTTGGATTACAAAGTAAGGGTTAGTAGGTGGAAGAAGATAGAATTGGTGTTGGAGGAGTTGATGAAGGGGATGCTTGATTTGATGAGGATGATGGGAGTAATGAGGATTTGTAATTAGATGACATATGTGTGACCGGATAGTAGGCAATGGCGTTGTCCACTTGCTCCGGTATGAGATGAGGAAGAAAAATTATGAAAACTGAGTTTATTTATGGAGTTTGAATGAATATGAAAGAATTGAAATGATATGAAAATAACAATGAAATTTGAATATGATACCTGAGCAGTAGCAAGGACTGTGGTTTGCCTGCTTACTTCAGGTCAGTGATTGAGATACCTGGACAGTAGCAAGGATTGTGGTTCGTCCTGCTTGCTCCAGGTTAGTAATCGCCTAGGTAGTAGCAGCAGTAGTAGATTATTTCACGTGCTCCAGGTTGAGCTTTTAAACACCTGCCTGGGTAGTAGCAACAGTAGTAGTTTAATTTCACTTGCTCTAGGTTAAGCGGGTAGTAGCAAGGGGGTTGTAGCTCAGACCCACTTGCTCCGCAATGGGTGTTTCTGTCCACGGTTAGCTACCAGGACATGTTGGGTTTGGTTATATAACCGATAGATGATATCATCAGCCATAGGACAGGCATATATCATATGCATATATGTGTTTTGTTTGATTGTGCATTAATTGGGCTTGCCTATGTGATTATTATGATTATCTGCTATATTTGCTACCTGCTGTATCTGTATCCTACTTGTGTTTGCTTTGTCTGTATTGCTTGTCTGTGCATCGGAGTTTTGGAGGATTGGAGTAAGGTAGAGTTTAGAGCTTAAGTTAGAAGGAAATTAGAAATAAGAACCTTAGATAACCTACTCTGTTTATGGTTTTCAATTTATAAACTTTAAGATTTAAATCTGAGTGTCGGAGTCCTAGGATCGCCTCTGGCTTTTTCGGGACCTTATATATTATATATGTGGGAACTATTACCATGCTGAGAACCTCCGGTTTTCATACCATATCTATGTTGTTGTTTTTAGATGCACGTCGAGATGTGTCTCGGTGAGCATCTGGAGGTTTCTTTGGCAAGTGAAGTTAGGAAGTTATATTTTGCGGTTGTCTATTATATATTTTCTGTTCATAGACTCTCCTATGTATACATATATATAAATGATGTTTAATCCTCTTAGAGACTTTTTGGAGAACTAGGTATTTTCTTTATGCATGTTGGGTTATTTTTGGGATATATACTTATGCTTATACATGTATTTATACTCCGGCCAGCCTTAGCTTTGCAAGTTGCGTCTGGAGCTTTATATTCTGTATTTTGGTACTCGACTCCTTGTACATACTCATGTCTTACCCATATCTTTTCTCCGATTTTATGTTTTCGAGTGTAATGCGCTTTTCTTTTTGCGGTTTTTGCTTAAACCTTTTGGTGCACGAAATTGTGATCTCTGAAACGGTGCCAAAAATTTGGTACGCACAATCATAATCTCAACTCTTTTTCACAACTCCGCACAACTAACCAGCAAGTGCACTGGGTCGTCCAAGTAATAAACCTTACGTGAGTAAGGGTCGATCCCACAGAGATTGTCGGCTTGAAACAAGCTATGGTCATCTTGTAAATCTCAGTCAGGCAGATTCAAATGGTTATGAGGTTTTAATAATTAAAAGATAAATAAAATATAAAATAAGATAGAGATACTTATGTAATTCATTGATGAGAATTTTAGATAAGCGTATGGAGGTGCTTTGCTCCTTCTGAATCTCCGCTTTCCTACTGCCTTCATTCAATCATTCATACTCCTTTCTATGGCAAGCTGTATGTTGGGGGATCACCGTTGTCAATGGCTACCGTCCATCCTCTCAGTGAAAATGGTCCAAATGCACTGTCACCGCACGGCTAATCATCTGTCGGTTCTCACTCATGTTGGAATAGGATCCATTGATCCTTTTGCATCTGTCACTACGCCCAACACTCGCGAGTTTGAAGCTCGTCACAGTCATCCCATCCCAGATCCTACTCGGAATACCACAGACAAGGTTTAGACTTTCCGAATCTCAGGAATGGCCGCCAATAATTCTAGCTTATACCACGAAGACTCTGATCGTGAACCAGGAAGCTAAGAGATATGCATTCAAGCTTGTTTTCATGTAGAACGGAAGTGTTTGTCAGGCACGCGTTCATAGGTGAGAATGGTGATGAGTGTCACATAATCATCACATCCATCATGTTCTTGTGTGCGAATGAATATCTTAGAATAAGAATAAGCTTGAGTTGAATAGAAAAATAATAGTACTTTGTATTAATTCATGAGGAACAGCAGAGCTCCACACCTTAATCTATGGGGTGTAGAAACTCTACCATTGAAAATACATAAGTGATAATGGTGGTCATTGGCTTCGGCCCCAGAGGGGGAACCAGAATAACCAAGATGAAAATACAATAGTAAAAGGTCATATTTATAATGAACTAGTAACCTAGGGTTTATAGAAATGAGTAATTGATGCAGAAATCCACTTCCGGGCCCACTTGGTGTGTGCTTGGGCTGAGCATTGAAGCTTTCACATGTAGAGACTTTTCTTGGAGTTAAACGCCAGCTCTGGTGCCAGTTTGGGCGTTTAACTCCAGCTTTTATGCTAGTTCTGGCGTTTAACGCTAGAATAGGGTAGAAAGTGGGCGTTTAAACGCCAGTTTGTATTATCAAAACTCGGGCAAAGTATAGACTATTATATATTGCTGGAAAGCCCAGAATGTCTACTTTCCAACTCAACTGAGAGCGAACCAATTGGGCTTCTGTAGCTCCAAAAAATCCACTTCGAGTGCAGGGAGGTCAGAATCCAACAGCATCTGCAGTCCTTTTTCAGCCTCTGAATAAGATTTTTGCTCAGGTCCTGATGCACGGAAAACTTGTCTCGCAATAAATTTTCCTTCGGCAAGTATACCGAATTGTCGTCAAGTAAAACTCACAATAGAGTGAGGTCGAATCCCACAGAGATTAACAGATTAAGCAATCAATAGTTAATTGATTATCCTAGTTAGACGGTTCAGATTTGGATGATGAGCAGCAGGAA
>NC_029786.2:37266708-37268538 GCF_000816755.2 Arachis ipaensis | reverse complement strand
ATATCTCTTCCTCAATCAATGCATTCATTGATCTCCTTGGCAATCTTAAGTGATCGAATTACAATTCTTTGTAATTCGATCTCTCAAATCTTTATCAATAGCCATTTCTTGGTCAATTGCTCATGAGAAGAGATGAAGTATGGTCACTGATTATACCACATGCATTTCCCAAATCAAGTGTTGGAAGGATTATAGTCACATATCCATCCACCCCCAATTTGGTCCAGCATGAGAAAGCATTTCTAGCATGATTTCTTCATTCCTCTTTCAAGGTTCAGAAGAGATCCAAGTTTGAATAGCCTCTTTTCCAAGATACTACCCAATTGGATGAAGATCGAAAGCTTTCAAGTAAAACCAAGAGAAAAGAAAGAAGAAGAAGAATAAGAACTACAATTGATCCATTGAATCACAATAGAGCTCTCTAACCCAATGAAAAGAGTTAGTTGATCATTGTTCTACAAAAATAGAAAAGAAAGAAAGTGCAGAAAAGTAAAGATGAAGATAAAAACTGAAAATAAAACTTCCAAATTCATAAATGAAAAATACAAATAAAAGAAAGAGAAGGAAAAGTGTGTGAGGGGAGGGAGTCCGAAGACCCCTCTTCAATCCCCCATTTCCAGTATTGTCCAGATCCCTCCCCGATTTCCCTTTTCAATGTAAAGACTAAGGCCTTTATATAGGCTCTCCTAAATTACAAAATGAAATTAAAAGCAAATTACAATTAAATGAAAATTCCTATTCTAGATGCTTCTTGTGGTCTTGATTGGTTGACAATTGTGGGCTTGCTTGCTTGAGCTTTGAAGTGGACTTGAGAGAGAAGTGGGTCAAGTTGAGGTCCAGGTGCTAAAGTTAGTGCTAAAGTTAGCCACACTAATGCTACAAGTGTGGCGTTAGTGCTAAAGTTATTGTGGCTAACGTTGCACTTGCTGCCCAGTTGGTATTTTTGGGGCTTAAAAGATGCCTCTTGTTTGTGCTCCAATTTCATGCCCCCTATAGAGTATTATAAATCGTTGGAAAGCTCTGAATGTTAGCTTTTTAACACAACTAGAATCACCTCAATTGGACCTCTGTAGCTCAAGTTATGCTCCTTTGAAGTGGACATGGTCGCTGGCCTAGTTGCTAGCGTTAATGAAAAACTTGAGTGCCAATAACGCTAGCGATCAGGGCTTCATTATTGCCAGTTTTTGAAGCTCAAACTTAGTGTCCACCCCATACTATTATATATTGTTGGAAATCCTTGGATGTCTACTTTCCAATGCTTTTGAAAGCGCATCATTTGGAGCTCTACAACTCGAGTTACACTTCTTGAGAGGTGAAGAGGTCAGCTGGCCTTACTACAGGTTGATACCATATTCATCTTTGCACTTTCGGGGCAGGTTTTCTCCCTCAAATTTAGTGTCAACCATATAGTGCCATATATTCTTGGAAAGCTCTGGAATCCTACTTTCCAATGCCACTGGAATCACCTCATTTGGAGCTTTGTGGCTCAAGTTATGCGTGTTTGAAGAAGGCATGGTCAGGCTGCCAGGTGGGACTTTTGCCTACGTTAACTACCACGTTAACTAAGTTAGCGTGGGAGTTAACGTGGCTTATTGGGGCTTGTGTGGGTTCCTTCTAACTTTAGTGACAATGTTTGGTGTCACTAACGTTGTCGACCACCTTGTTTCTTCACGTTAGCTTCCACGTTAACTAAGTTAACGTGGGAGTTAACGTGGCTTATTGGGGCTTGTGTGGGTTCCTTCTAACTTTAGTGACAATGTTTGGTGTCACTAACGTTGTCGACCACCTTGTTTCTTCACGTTAGCTTCCACGTTAACTAGGTTAACGTGG
>NC_029786.2:37245524-37266697 GCF_000816755.2 Arachis ipaensis | reverse complement strand
GTTTCATGCATAGCAACTTAGGTTCATTCCTGGCTTTCAGACCTTTATCATGTCTTAGAATACTCACTGTGATTACATCCCATGAGACTTTTATTCATTGATCCTTTTGTTGTCATTTCAGGGCTTATTTTTGTTCTTAGGCTAAGTGTTCTGTAAGGGGGCAACTCTTTAAAATAAACTTTCAGCCAACACTCCCGAACCAGTTGGTTCAAGGTGCTAGGTATTGAAGCACCCCCTAAGGACTTACTTGCTCAAGTCTCTCCCCCATACATACACACCACAGGCATATGGTTTATTTATTTTCTTTTCTTGAGACCTTGGTGTCCAGCACCTCTTTGGGTTACTAAATGCTCTGTAGTGAGGGTTACTCTTGATAGTGGAATTTCGGCTGATAATCCCGGGTTAGTTAACCTAAGTTACCAAGTGATAAAGCACCCAAAGAGCTTATTCATCCAAGTAGATCCCTCACACAGGAGCACCACAGACACATGCTTCAAGATTAAAACCATTGGTGCCTAGCCTTATTGCTTACTTTTTTTCTTTTATTCTTCCACTTTCATTGTTCTTTCCCTCTTTCTTATTAGGATCTTCTTATTTAGCTAGTCTCATGGGGTGTGTCTCAAGCATAGTATTCATGACAGATAGTTGTCTTCCCACCCTTGTGGTTGAACCAACTTAGCTAACCTATGACCACACCACAAACTCATGAACTCATTCTATAGTATGAACTCTACTCTGGTCTTTTAAAAACACTCATTCTCCTTTCATTTGATTCAAAAGGACAAGCATACAAGTAAGTAAGGAGATGATGCAGTAATGACATTCAGACTAGCAAACACAGCCCTAATCAACAAAAAGTTTAAAAGACAGAATTGACATGCTTATTCACAAGGAGAAAGCACACATACATACAAAGAACATAGAAGACAATCATGCAAATTAAAGTGCTGGAAATAAGTAAGAGGAGAAAGGAACTTTACCACCTTGTATTTTATCTTCCTTGTTGTTGCCCTTTTCCTCTTATTCTTCCCCTTCCCACACCAGACATAGAATGATTGCTTATACTCAAGCAACAATTAAAACAGTGGTGACGGGGTTTATGATAGATCATGAATGTCTTAAAATAAAGTGTGAGTATGCATGTATTTTAGCAAGCAAGATTATGGATCACAACAAAAGCACAAGAAGTAAAACAGAGACAATGTGATTGCATTAATAAGTGGTGTTGGCATGGTACTTTACATGAAAGTTAAGTGGCAACACCAAACATAGTGTGCCACTGTCAAAGTCACCATCCTTTTGTTAGTGTTCATGTTGATTGTCTTTACCACCTTGATTTCAGAACTTGGGTATTGTATGATGGTTGGAGCATCCTCTTCATCAAGATCTTCTTGAATTGGTGGTTCAATGAACTCACCCTCTATGCAACTCTCTGTTTCATTGGAGTGTGGGTTCCCTTGATTGACTTCCTCCCTTATTCTTGTCCTTTGAATGAACTCCTCTGTTTCTGGAGAGAGTGAAGTGGTCTCCCTTTGTGATCTCAGCTCTTCAATGAATTGTTCTTCAGAATAGAGTTGTGCATTCTGTCTCAATTTTTCTTTATGGTCTCTTTCTGCTATTTTCTCCTCTTCGATTGTCTTCATTATTTCTTCAAGGAGGAGTTCTATCCTAGCGAGTCTCTCCTCTACTCTACTTCTTCTGAGTTCTTCAATGATGAGTTTCACCCTAGCAAGTTTATCTAAAGGAGGTTGGGTAGGTTGTAATGGTTGGGCGGGGTTGGCTTGTGAATGGAATTGGTTGTTTTGTGATTGTGTGTCCTGAAAGTGGTATGACTCTTGTGGGTAGTGGATTGAGTTTTGTGGATGGTGAAATGAATTGTATAGATTTGGGATGGACTTTTGTGCTGAGGCATACTCAAATGATGAAGAATTTAGGCATGTAAAACTTGGAGGTGAGGTTGTATAATTGAGAGGTGATGGCTCTTGATGAATGGGGTATGAATGAGTGAAATCTCTTTGATTATGATCTTCCCAGCCACTACTTGAGTAGTGATCAATTTCACCAAAATATAGACCATTTTGTGGCTCTTGAAAGTACCCCATTTCATGTTCTTGATACTCCCACCCACCATGAGCATAGTAGAGTGAATCATTATGTGGTGGTGGAGAGTTTCCCATGAAATATGATTGACTAAAATATGATGGATGCTCCTTTCTTTCTTGCAGAAAGCTCTGTCTCAAACAATAATCACCAAAAGAAATTAGAATCTCCATTATCACAGATGAGGAAATTCCCAGTGAGGCAATATCACAAACAGTTAGTCAGCAAAAGAAAATAAAAAAACAAAAGAAAACAAAGACAAAAGAAAAGTGTCTAATCTAGTAAATCAATCAACCGGTAGTTTGTTAATCATAATTATTCCCCGGCAACGGCACCATAAACTTGATGCATGGAAAACTTGTCTCGCAACAAATTTCCCTTCGGCAAGTATACCGAATTGTCGTCAAGTAAAACTCACAATAGAGTGAGGTCGAATCCCACAGAGATTAACGGATTAAGTAATCAATGGTTAATTGATTATCCTAGTTAGACGGTTCAGATTTGGATGATGAGTAGCAGGAATTGTAAATTTACAGAAAAGTAAAGAAAGTAATAAAGTGCAGAAAAGTAAAATGGCAAGAAAAGTAAATGTAAGAACTAAAAATAAAATGAACATTGGGATCAAGAGATATTGCAATCCTCCGGATCAAGTTCATTCTCATCTCTTCCTCAATCAATGCATTCATTGATCTCCTTGGCAATCTTAAGTGATCGAATTACAATTCCTTGTAATTCGATCTCTCAAATCTTGATCAATAGCCAATTCCTTGGTCAATTGCTAATTAGAAGAGATGAAGTGTGGTCACTGATTATACCACATGCATTTCCCAAATCAAGTGTTAGAAGGATTATAGTCACATATCCATCCACCCCCAATTTGGTCCAGCATGAGAAAGCATTTCTAGCATAATCTCTTCATTCCTCTTTCAAGGTTCAGAAGAGATCCAAGTTTGAATAGCCTCTTTTCCAAGATACTACCCAATTGGATGAAGATCGAAAGCTTTCAAGTAAAACCAAGAGAAAAGAAAGAAGAAGAAGAATAAGAACTACAATTGATCCATTGAATCACAATAGAGCTCTCTAACCCAATGAAAAGAGTTAGTTGATCATTGCTCTACAAAAATAGAAAAGAAAGAAAGTGCAGAAAAGTAAAGATGAAGATAAAAACTGAAAATAAAACTTCCAAATTCATAAATAAAAAGTACAAATAAAAGAAAGAGAAGAAAAAGTGTGTGAGGGGAGGGAGTCCGAAGACCCCTCTTCAATCCCCCATTTCCAGTATTGTCCAGATCCCTCCCCGATTTCCCTTTTCAATGTAAAGACTAAGGCCTTTATATAGGCTCTCCTAAATTACAAAATAAAATTAAAAGCAAATTACAATTAAATGAAAATTCCTATTCTAGATGCTTCTTGTGGTCTTGATTGGTTGACAATTGTGGGCTTGCTTGCTTGAGCTTTGAAGTGGACTTGAGAGAGAAGTGGATCAAGTTGAGGTCCAGGTGCTAAAGTTAGTGCTAAAGTATTTCTGTAAACTATTTTCATTCATGTTTTAGTTTTGGCTTTTTGAAATCTACTTTCCTCTACTTTACCCAAACCCATTCATGAATGCAAGGCACGCATTCTTATTCTCTTTGATTTTCTTGTTCATATATTGCATTTTTTATGTTTGATTCCAATTTTTGCTATTTCTATATCTATTTGAATCCTCATCAACCTGTTTTCCTTGTTTGGTTATGAGTTACCTCTCGCTTCTAATTATGAATGCTTGTTATTTAGGAACTTATCCTTATGCCACTTACCTTAACCCATTTTTCATTAACTCACTAATTCTAATTTCCTGAATTTTTTTTTTAATTCTAACCAAACTAACCTTTTAAAATCTTTTTTTTGGTTTTTCATTTTCTTTTAACCCTCTAACTATGGCATACTGATAATTTTTCCTACTCAACATGCTTTCTATTATATTTTGGATTGTAAATTTTTCCTTTCGAACTTTTAACTCATATACAATCCTTAATGCACATTTACTTAACTCATTTACCTCATTCTAATTCTCCTTTGCCACTTTGTGTTTCTTTTGACTGTTTGCCTATTTGTTTTCCTATTTTTATTATATCCTGGTTCTCTGTTTTTCAGGATGTCGGATTTTCAGAGAAAGGGAAAAGGAAAGGCTACCACTGGCAAACGTAAAAGAGGAGAATCATCTATGTCTATCATAGATCTCATGCATGATGCCTCCTGGCGGGAGAAAAACTTCACCCCGCAGGAGAAGGCCGACCAGTTGCTCCCTGCTAATGACCTAGTGAAGTTTGCAAACCGATACTATGAGCTGAAGTATCCGGTGTTTGCAAACTCCAGGAACCTATACCTGGAAAGGACCTTAAAGATCCTAGGAGAACTCCAGCAATACACCTCTGATCAGATCAAACAAAGAGGCTGGTTCTTCCTGGAGAGACCCCTGACTGAGGTCAATGCATCTTGGGTTAGAGAATTCTACTGCAATTACTTCAAGACCTCCCTAGATGTAGTGAACCTTAGGGAGAAGCAGATTCTGGTTATTGAAGAGGCAATAGAAGAGGTTCTGAAGCTTCTGCCTAAATCTGATCAGCCAGATGGTTATCAGAAAGCTGAGGAAGACATGCGCTTTCTAAAGTTTGATTGGGATGCAGTCAAGGCCTGGATAGCCCTTGACCCGACCGTTCCTTGGATTATGGGTCAGAACACCACCATGCCCAAGGGAATCAAGTGGGCATACTTGAATGATGAGGCTCAGCTGTGGCATCAGATACTTAGCAACTTCATTATGCCGAGTACTCACGAGACCGATATACATGCCGCTATGATCACCCTCCTATGGTGTGTGATGGAGGGTAAGGACCTGTACCTGCCACGCTTTATCCGGTTCTACATGGCCAGGGTCCACGTCCGAGGCACTCTTCCCTTTCCCTATTTGGTTACACAGCTGGGCTGTCAAGCTGACGTGCCTTGGGAGGACGCTGATGAGAGGCCACCTACTGCAGAATGCAAGAAGATTATCCCGCACAGCAGGAACTTTCTGGCCTTGGGCTACAAACCTCCAGTCCTCACTGCTCCTGGTGACACTACCACACCATCTGCCGGCCCCTCTTCCTCTACAGCTACACCTACCACCACCACTGCACCTCCACCTGCCCCAGAGCCCATCTATCATCTAGTGCACCGCCTGTTTCGACGGCTTGACCAGATGGATCATCGCAACAAGCGACGCTATGAGCACCTGAAACTGATGATACGATCTGGCGACATCCCCTCCGAGCCTGACACGCCATCCGAGGCATCTGAGGAGGAGACGGATGCGCCCGAGGCAGAGACACACCCACAGCAAGAGGCAGAGTGGGCAGGCACCCAGCAGGCAGCACACCATCAGGAGGCTCCGCCCCAGATTCAGGCTGTAGACCCTGCGATCCCTCTTCAGACAGCCCTTCCTCCACAGCAGTCAGACCCTCAGATTACCACCTCAGAGACTCCAGCTACCATCCCTTCCAGTGATGACACTCCTTCACACCCTGCTTGAGTGAGCATCGGGGACGATGCTACATTTTAAGTGTAGGGAGGTCGCCATCTCTGGCATTTTTTTTTTTTGGTGAACCACTACATACCCTTTTTATTTATTTTGCTATTTTTCTGTATTTTTCTTTTTATTTCTATTTTGCAGTACTTATACATTGCTACTTTTTATGTATTTATACTCTATGTCTGCATTTTACATTTTTAGTTCATATTTTAGCCACTTAGTTTAGTTGCAATTCTAACTTATTAGTTATAGAAATTGTAGATTGATTAGTATAGTTTACCCTTTTTAGCATAAGATAACTCAGAATAGATTGAAAAGAAAAAGGAAGTAAACTAAAGACTTTAACAGAATCAAAACAACCCACACCTTGTATATATAGCATTACATGTTAGTTAACAACACTTCATCAAGGAGAAACACTCCCTTTTATTCTATTAGCCACATTACTAGCCTTAAGCAGAAAAACAAAATAAAATCCCAAGTTGAATCCTTGGTTAGCTTAAGATAGAAAATTATGTATAGTTTAAATGTGGGAAAATCTATTGGGAACATGGATAATATAAAAATAAAAGGTAGAAAGGTTGAAAAAGAATAAAGATGTTTCAAATAAAAAGTTTTGGGAAGCGTGCTCATGTAAAATCAATTATAATTGAATTACCATGTGCATTAAAAAAAATAAAAAAATAAAAAAAATGTTATGAATAAATGGGACACAAAAAGAATTTCCCAATTATGAAATAAAGCAATGCACATGGGATAAAAATAAATATTGTGATATGAGCATGTAACATCAAAAGTGAGAAAATATGGAAAATAGGTAAAGAAGCTTTGATTTAGAAAGTATGTATGTTAGGTGAGATCTTAGTCTAATTAAGGATTCACTTATTAGCTCACTTAGCCTTATACATATACCCTTACCTTTACCTTGGCCCCATTACAACCTTACTTAAGACCTCATGATTTTTGGTATGTCTATATTCTACAATTGTTGATTGGTTAGATGAAGAACAAAGTTATAGAAAGAAAGAATAAAAAGAAGAATAGAGTGATTAACCCAGTAAATACTGAGTGATTAGAGAGTAAACACAAAATCCAGTGAGGGTTCAATAGCTCATTAACATATATCTTTGTTTAAATTATTAATTGTCTTGCAAGTTTTTAAAATGTTTCTCTCTCCCATCTCAATTGTAAAGGCACTTTATCACTATCTAAAGTTTGGCTATATATATATATATATTAGTTGCATTTAGATTAGATTGCATTACATGACATTCCACCACTTTAACCTTACTTTTTACCTTGGATTTAGCATGAAGACATGCTATTGTTTAAGTGTGGGGAGGTTGATAAACCCATATTTTATGATATATTTTGTGTTTAATTTGAGTAATTTATTCAATCCTTCACCCACTTATTCATATTAATTGCATGGTTTTACTTTCCCTTCCTTATTATGTGATGTATGTGAAAAACATGTTTCCTATGCTTTAAAATTAATTATTTTAATTACCTTTATTTCCATTCGATGCCGTGATTAGTGTGTTGAGTAGTTTCAGATCTTCTAAGGCAGGAATGACTCAAAGGATGGAAAAGGAAACATACAAAAATGAAAGGAAAGCACAAAATGGAGTTCTAAAGAAACTGGCATCCACGCGATCGCATGGGCGACGCGGACGCATGCCAAGCGCGAATCGATAGCGACGCGGCCGCATGACTGACGCGACCGCGTGACAAGAAAAGCTCCGAATGACGCAACCGCGTGACAGAGGCCACGCACCAGAAATTGCAGAAAACGCTCCCAGCGAATTCTGAAACCCTTTTTGGCCCAAATCCAAGTCCAGAAGGCATAGACCAGAGGTTATAAAGTGTGGGAATGCATCCATTCAAAGGGAGCTCGCCAATTTAGTTACTTTCCATGATTTAGATCTAGTTTTGAGAGAGGTTCTCTCCTCTCTCTCTCTCTTAGGATTTAGGATTTCTCTTAGTTTTAGGAGTGACTCTCAATCCCAGGTTTAATGTTCCTTTGCTTCAAGCTTCCCTTTTACTTTTATTCCATTACTTTAGTTGATTATTTACTTTTGCCATTTAATTTATGAATTGTTCTATTTACTTTCAGTTTATTACTGCTCTCTTTTATTTATGTTATTGTTGCTTTACATCTGAAGGCATTTTTATTCCAGTAATTTTACTTTTTCCTCTTTTGGTCTTGGTTAAGAAAGCAGTAACTTAGGAGTTATCTTATCTCAACATAATTGATAACTGTTATCTTTGCTAATTGAACTGAACTTCAATAATCCCAACCTTTTCTTAGGAAATAAATAGGATTCGAAGATCAAACTAATTAGTCCCTTGACATTCCTTTGCTTTAGTAAAGGTTAACTAAGTGGAATTAAAATTCAACTTTCATTATTATTGATAAGGATAACTAAGTCTGGACTTCCAATTTCTCATACCTTGCCAAAGGTTTATTTTACAGTTATTTATTTATCTTTAATTGCCATTTAAATTATTTGTCATATTCGTTCCTCATTCTTAAAACCCCAAATTTGCAATCTCCATAACCAATAATAAGAACATACTTCCCTGCAGTTCCTTGAGAAGACGACCCGAGGTTTGAATACTTCGGTTAATAATTTATTTAGGGGTTTGTTACTTGTGACAACCAAAACGTTTGTATGAAGGGATTTCTGTCGGTTTAGAGACTATATCTACAACGCGACTGTTTTTATGAAATTCTTTACTGGCGAAAATCCTGACGTCACTCTTCCTCCAGGGTGAGCTATTTTTAATGCTGTTTTTCTTTCTGTTTTTGATTTTTCAGTTGTTTTTGTGACTTCACATGATCATTAACCTAAAGAAAACATAAAATAGCAATGGAAAATAAATAGATATAATTAAATAACATCAGGTTACCTCTCAATATAAGCGCTTCTTTAATGTCAATAGCTTGACAATGAGCTCTCATGGAGCCTCACAAATAATCAGAGCAGGGTTGGGGCTTCTCAACACTAAACTTAGAGTTTGGTTGTGGCCTCTCAACACCAAACTTAGAGTTTGGTTGTGGCCTCCCAACACCAAACTTAGAGTTTGAATGTGGGGGTTTTGTTTGACTCTGTATTGAGAGAAGCTTTTCATGCTTCCTCTCCATGGTGACAGAAGGAGAACCTTGAGTCTTGAATACAAGGTAGTCTTTATTCAACTTAAGGACCAACTCTTCTCTGTCAACATCAATCACAGCTTTTGCTGTGGCTAGGAAGGGTCTGCCAAGGATGATGGATTCATCCCCATCCTTCCCAGTGTCTAGGATTATGAAATCAGTAGGGGTGTAAAGGCCTTCAACCTTCACTAGCACGTCCTCCACTAGTCCATAAGCCTGTTTCATTGATTTGTCTGCCATCTCTAGTGAGATTCTTGCAGCTTGTACCTCAAAGATTCCCAGTTTTTCCATTATAGAGAGTGGCATGAGGTTTATCCCTGACCCCAGGTCACATAGAGCCTTTTCAAAGCTCATAGTGCCTAAGGTACAAGGTATGAAGAATTTTCTGGGATCCAGTTTCTTCTGAGGTAATGTCTGCCTCATTAATGCATTCAGTTCATTGGTGAACAAGGGGGGTTCATCCTCCCAAGTCTCAGTACCAAATAACTTGGCATTCAGCTTCATGATTGCTCCTAGATATTTAGCAACTTGCTCTTCAGTGATGTCTTCATCCTCTTCAGAGAAAGAATATTCATCAGAGCTCATGAATGGCAGAAGAAAGTTCAATGGAATCTCTATGATCTCTGTATGAGCCTCAAATTCCTTTGGTTCCTCAAAGGGAAATTCCTTTCTGTCCAGAGGACGTCCCATGAGGCTTTTCTCACTGGGACTCACGTCCTCCTCACTCTCTCCAGGTTCGGCCATGTTGGTCATGGTTATGGCCTTGCACTCTCTCTTGGGATTTTCTTCTATATTGCTTGGGAGAGTACTGGGAGGAGTTTCAGTAATCTTCTTACTCAGCTGGCCCACCTGTGCCTCCAAATTTCTAATGGAGGACCTTGTTTCATTCATGAAACTTAGTGTGGTCTTGGATAGATTAGAGACTATGGTTGCCAGGCTAGAATGGCTCTGTTCAGAATTATCTGTCTGTTGCTGAGAAGATGATGGAAAAGGCTTGTTATTGCTAAACCTATTTCTTCCACCATTATTATTGAAACCTTGTTGAGGCTTCTATTGGTCCTTCCATGAGAAATTTGGATGATTTCTCCATAAAGGATTATAGGTGTTTCCATAGGGTTCTCCCATGTAATTCACCTCTACCATTGTAGGGTTCTCAGGATCATAAGCTTCTTCTTCAGAAGATGCTTCTTTAGTACTGTTGGATGTAGCTTGCAATCCATTCAAACTCTGAGAAATCATATTGACTTGCTGAGTCAATATTTTGTTCTGAGCCAATATGACATTCAGAGTATCAATTTCAAGAACTCCCTTCTTCTGAGGCGTCCCATTGTTCACGGGACTCCTCTCAGAGGTGTACATGAACTGGTTATTTGTAACCATTTCAATGAGTTTCTGAGCTTCTTCAGGCATCTTCTTCAGATGAAGAGATCCATCAGCAGAGTTGTCCAATGACATCTTGGACAATTCAGACAGACCATCATAGAATATGCATATGATGCTCCATTCTGAAAGCATACCAGAAGGACACCTTCTGATCAATTGCTTGTATCTTTTCCAAGCTTCATAGAGGGATTCTCCTTCCTTCTGTCTGAAGGTTTGGACTTCCACTCTAAGCTTACTCAAGTTTTGAGGTGGAAAGAACTTTGTCAAGAAGGCATTGACCAACTTTTCCCAAAAGTTCAGGCTATCCTTAGGTTGTGAGTATAACCATGTCCTAGCTCTGTCTCTTACAGCAAAAGAAAAAAGCATAAATTTGTAGACCTCAGGGTCAACCCAATGAGTCTTAACAGTGTCACAGATTTACAAGAACTCAGCTAAAAACTGATGAGGATCTTCCAATGGAAGTCCATGATACTTGCAATTCTGCTGCATTAGAGAAACTAATGAGGCTTAAGCTCAAAGTTGTTTGCTCCAATTGCAGGAATTGAGATGCTCCTTCCACAGAAGTCAGAAGAGGGTGCAATAAAGTCACCAAACATCTTCCTTGCATCTCCACCATTGTTGTTGGGTTCGGCCATCTCTTCTTCTTTTTCAAAAAATTCTGTCAGGTCCTCTCCAATGTTGTGCTTTAGCTTCTCTTAGCTTCCTCTTTAGAGTCCTTTCAGGTTCCGGATCAGCTTCAACAAGAATGTTCTTATCCTTGCTCCTGCTCATATGAAAAAGAAGAGAATAGAAAAGAATAGAAATCCTCTATGTCATAGTATAGATATTCCTTTATGTGAGTAGAAGAATAGAAGAGTAGAATGAAGAAGAGAGAAGATGAAGAATTCGAACACAGAGACGGAGAGAGGGTTCGAATTATAGGAAGAAGAGAGGTGTTAGTAAATAAATAAATAAAATAGAAAGAGATGAGAGAGAGGGAGAGAATATTCGAATATAAAAATAAAATAAATAAAAAATATTTTTGTTTTTAATTTAATTATTAGTTAGAATTCGAAAATTAAGGGAAGAAATAAAATAAAATTTGAAAACTAAATAAATTAATAAATTAAGAAGATTTTTGAAAAGGTGGTTAGTGATTTTCGAAAATTGGAGAGAGAAAAGTAGTTAGGTGGTTTTGAAAAAGATATGATTGAAATGGTAAACTTTTAAAATCAAACAAAAAGTCAAGTAGTTAATTGAAAAAGATTTGAAAATCAATTTTGAAAAGATAAGAAGTTAGAAAAAATTTTGAAATTGATTTTGAAAAGGATATGATTGAAATCTTATTTTGAAAAAGATTTGAAAAGGAAATTAAAAAGATTTTATTTTGAAAATTAAAGTTGATTACTTGACTAACAAGAAACTAAAAGATATGATTTTAGAATTTAAAGATTGGTCCTTTCTTAATAGGCAAGTAACAACTTGAAAATTTTTTAATCAAAATATTAAATGTTAGTATTAATTTCGAAAATATGAAATAAAAGTAAGAAAAAGATTTTGAAAATTAATTTTGAAAATTTTCGAAAATATTAAGAAGGAAATTGAAAAAGATTTGATTTTTGAAAAAGTTTTGAAAAGATAGGATTTTTAAATTGAAAATTTTGACTTGACTAATAAGAAACAATTAAATTTTAAAATTTTATGACTAAATCATTTCAAATTTTCGAAATTTATGAGTGAAATAAGAGAAAGATATTTTTTTATTTTTGAATTTTTATGAGGAGAGAGAAAAACAAAAAAATGATGCAAAACACAAGAAATTAATATCAAAACTAATAATGCATGCAAGAACACTTTGAATGTCAAGATGAACACCAAGAACACTTTGAAGATCATGATGAACATCAAGAATTTATTTTTAAAAATTTTTAAGAAAAGAAAAACATGCAAGACACCAAACTTAAAAATTTTTAAACTTTAGACACTAATAATTCAAGAATGCATATGAAAAATAAGAAAAGACACCAAACAAGAAAATTTAAAGATCAAACAAAGAGAATCATCAAGAAAAACTTGAAGATCAATGAAGAACACCATGCATGAATTTTCGAAAATAAGAAAAATGCAATTGACACCAAATTTAAAATTTGACACTAGACTCAAACAAGAAAGAACAAGCAAGGAAGAACAAGCAAGTTGGCAACTTGGAAACCAAGTTGGCAACGTACAAGTGTGTGTGCAGGAAGGATGCACGTTGTTACTGGCGTGTCCAGCAACAACTTTGGCAACAACTTGGGCAGCAACGCCAGCAACCCTGGAGGGTGATACATTGCAAGTTGCCAACTTGAGAACCAAGTTGGCAACGCCAGGAAGCTACCAGAGGAGAAGGCTTGCACGTTGTTGCTGGCGTGTTTGCCAACAACTTGGGCAACAACGCCCATGCAAAATGGAGGAGAAGGCTTGCACGTTGTTGCTGGCGTGTTTGCCAACAACTTGGGCAACAACGCCCATGCAAAATGGAGGAGAAGAACTGGCGTTGTTGCTGGCGTGTTTGGCAACAGCTCCAGCAACAACTCCAGCAAAAATTGGCAGGCTGACCATGTCTTCTTCAATTGAGCATATCTTGAGATAGAAAACTCCAAATGAGGTGATTTCAGTGGCATTGGAAAGTAGACATCAAGAGCTTTCCAACCATATATCAGAGTATGAGATTTGAGTTCATTTGAAGACTCAAAAGCTGGCTTTATTTAGAGTCTCAGAGACTAAGGACGTTGTTGCTGGCGTGTTTTGCCAACAACTTGGGCTGGCAACGTCCAAGCACCAAGTTCCCAGCCCAGAAAATTCTTGGGCACGTTGCCAACGTGCATAAAGCTGGCGTGTTTGCCAGTAACGCCAGACCATTGGGCCAGAAGCGAGAAGAATGAGCTCTATTTCCTCTGTTTAGCAACACTTCCACCATTGAGCCAATATTCAACAAGGATAAAGCCCACATTGCTAACCCAATTGAAGATCTCCAAATGAGTCTTAGGACTAGTATAAATAGAGAAGGAGTTTGTACTTTGAAGGAGGATTATTTTTACTTTTACTTTTTAGACACTTTTACTATTACACTAGCATTTTTATTTTTTTTACTGCATCTCACCCGTCTTCTATTTTGTTTTTCTTGCAACTTTGAATTTCAGTTTTAAAGGAATACTTCTTCTTCTTCTTCTTGATTCTTCTCTACACTTAGTTTAATTTTCAACTTTTACATTTATTGTTGAATTTAGAGCTATGATTCACTAAACTCCACCTTCATTAGGGGGAGGAGCTATGTTTATTTGAATGGGTTGATAATTCTTCTTTTCCTTCTCAATTCAAGTGGTTCATCCAAGAGGAAACTCTTGTTCTTCAAAGATTCAACTACATTCGAGAGAAGGGTTGAATCTACATGAATTATATGGTAAACTTGAGAAAGGAGCCATGTAACTCAGTTTAGAGTTCATCCTTTCATGATTTCTTTGATCAATACACTTTGGGTTGGTATGTGAGATGTAACCTCCCTTAGTTGAGATCCTGGAAGTTGTGTGGCCTTGGATTAGAAATTGAACTTCACCTCTTCTCATGACCAATTAGATCACGAGAGTGGCAATTGATTGTGTTGAAGAGAAATTGAATTGCCAAGAGATTGGGATTCAATTATTCACAATCCGCCATGGATCTATACCCATGATTGAGAAGGAATTGAGTAACATCAATTCATGACAATTTATATCTCTGATCCCTAATGATCTCTCCGTCATTAATTCTCATCTCTTTTGTTCTTTAGTTCTTTGAATACCCACTACCCAATTCCCTTCTACATTCTTGCAATTTATCATTCTTACCATTTACATTTTGTTTCTCTATTTCTTGCAATTTACTCTTCTGCTCTTTAAAATTATGCAATCTTTACTTTCTTGCAATTTATCTTTAATGTCATTTAAGTTTCTTGAAATTTAAGTTTCAGTTATTCACTTTCATTTTCTTTCTTTATTCTAGTTCTTTAAATTCCTTGCCATTTAAATTTTTGCAATTATGTTCAAAAAATCACAAATCTCATGAAATTAAAACCATGTTTGCTTGACTAAATTCACCATTTAACTAAAGTTGCTTAATCTACCAATCTCCGTGGGATCGACCTCACTCTTAGTGAGTTTTATTACTTGATACGACCCGATATACTTGCCGGTTGCGCGTTTATAATATTTAAAATTTTCGCGTATCAATATTATATAGAATATAGTAAAATTAGGGATTTTAGGGTTTGGATAGTGTAGGAATTTTAATAAAACTAGAGGTTAGAGTAGTAATTGAAAACTAAATTCACCCCAATAAAATCATTTCAAGAACACTATTTGTTTATCAACTTACTAATTGATTTTCAAATAAATACTCTAATTTAAAATTATAGATAATATAATTAATTTTTTTATTCATAAAAGTTAAATTCAAAACCTCCATATTTAAATTAAATTAATAAATTCTCCTTATTATTAAATTTTCAAAAAATTTGAATTCTTACACTTAAACTTATGAATCACAAAGAAATACTATATATAAACTTTACTAACACAAAATTAATTATAGGAATTAATAGGATACACACGTGCATAATAGAAAATATTAATAAAATTATATATTAACGTTAATATTATATTTATGGCTAACTATATTTGATTAAAAATTATATTATAATAATTGACAATCAATATAATTAGAATGATTGAAAATATTAATGATTGACAATTAATATAATTATGCATTAAATGCTGACTTTTATATAATTATAAAGAAGATATTTTTTTAAAATAAGTTGAAAAGAGAAAGGTATTAAGTATGCATACTAGTATTAAAACTCGTCACATCAGCATATTTGCTATTAAAATACTATTAATTGTAGAATAATAATGATAATAATAATGATATATTAGATAATAGATAGATAGTTCCTGTTAAATGTATCATTAGAAAAAAAAACCACAATTTTTGGCTTAAAAAATATTGTTTTCCATAAAGTAATTCTTTAATACTTTGTTTGGATGCAAGATAGAAAATGAGAGAAAAGAAAATGGAAGGAAAGAAAATGAGAAGAAAGAAAATGGAAAAAAAAGTTTATTTTTTTTGTGTTATTTGAATGAAGAGAAAATAAATTGAAAGAAAATAGGAGAAAATTTTTCTTTTGTTTGGATGGAAAGTGTTCGGTAGCTCAGATTCGAAGCAGGTTTGGTGATATGGAGTTCGAGAGTTAGTGGGGCTGGATGCCTGGCCTGGGTGAGCTCCGAAGGGCAGGTGAGAAAGACTCTTCCGAGCTTACGAGGAGCGGGGTACCATCTGCAAGGACTCCAACGCTCAAGTCAGGGACCGTATAAGAGGCGGCAGTTAGGATAAGGTGAGTGACGTACCTGGGGGAGGGGTAGGGTCCTCCCCTTATATAGTCTGTACCACAGTTGGTCCCACATGAGCAGACCCTCTTTCCTGGAAGCTTCCCTTTCCAGCTGTCCAGGTTCATGCAAAAGGGGAGGTGATGTGCGGGTCACCTCTCGGGTCGGGCGCGGCTATCTATTGGGCCAGCTAACCGTCTGGCCACGAGTTCTTAGTCTGTTGAGTTGGGTCGAACCAGAAAGAAAAATTATACCCAAGTAAAATTACATTAAATACCCTTACCTATATTATATATAAATTGTAACATATTAATGTATTCAAGTCATTTTTCTAATAAAAAAGTGATCCAAATTGTATTTCAAGATTTTAACATATTATCTTTGTTAACAATAATATTTTTTTGGAGTTATCATTTTTTATTGTCTTTTAAATGTCATAAATAAAAAGATGTATCATTGTTTTTTAAATATATACAAATAAATAATTTCATAAAAGAATAATAAATTTACTCATAGGCTACATCATTAATCTTTTTAATCATATTTAAAAAAAAAATTTCACTAAATCATCTTTACAAAATAAAATATTAACATCATAAGTGGCTAGCATTTCTTTCTTACTACATGCGACAAAAAATTATATACAATTTTTATAAACATATAACAAAACACTAAAAGAGTAACAATGATCAAGAATCTAGGAGAGTACTATTTTATCACTACACACCAATTTCAAAAAGGGTATTTCTTCATATTTAGAGTCATCAGTATACGCTTACTTTCAAAAAATCAATTTTACATAGCTTGAGCCATCTGTTCACATCTAATTCAAAAAAAAAAAGTTTTTTCCTAATTAAAGATATTAACACCAATCTGAACAAAATTTAAAAAATATAACCTTGTACAACTAAAATTACATGATAATTACGGGTACTCAAAAATTAATTTATACAGACAGATTTATAACTGAAGTAAAACTGTTCTATATATCTTAAAAAAATTGAACTAAAACTGTAATTTTTTTTTATAAAAACCAGTTTAATAAAAACCTGTGTAATAGTAGTATATATATTTTTCTCTAACTTAGTCAAAGATTTTTGCTTTGCTAACCTCAAAATCTAGCTTAATTAATGTCACACTTTACTATTTGACAACATCACTTTTGAGCTACTTAGCTTTAACAATAATAATAATTACAATAATATATAACTTGGTTACAAAATACATAGAACATTTCATACAAATAATCAGAAATAAAAAACTTTCATCTTGTGTAATAAGTCAACTTTCACTCAAATTTTTCATATAAGCTAGTACAGTCAAAGGCTTTTGCAACTCAAATATGAACGTTTAAGAATTCAATTTAAAAAATATAACCTCATACAACTAAACTTATGTGATAACCTTTAAAAACATGTTTAATAGTAACATATTTTTTTTTTAGCTTAGTAAAAAAATTTTTGTTTTTCTAATATCA
Source organism: Arachis ipaensis (assembly GCF_000816755.2). Lineage (NCBI taxonomy): Eukaryota > Viridiplantae > Streptophyta > Magnoliopsida > Fabales > Fabaceae > Arachis > Arachis ipaensis. The sequence goes on along the minus strand of NC_029786.2, from coordinate 37,249,646 downwards.
AAATATAGCTTAGTTAACATCTCACTTTACTCTTCAACAAATCGCTTATGTTCTACTTAGCTTCAACAATAATAATAGTTATAATAATAATATAACTTGGTTATAAAATAAATAGAACATTTCATATCGATAATAAAAAACAATACTTGCATCTTGCGTAATAAGTCAACTTTCACTCAAATTTTTCATATAAGTTAGTATAGTTCAAGAATTTTGCAACTCAAACATAAATTTTTAAGAATTCAATTTCAAAAATATTACTTTGTACAACTAAAATTACATAATAACTAAGAGTAGTCAAAAAGTTAGTTTATGTATCTTAAAGATATAAACTCTTTCCACATAAATCAATTTCAAAAATGAAATTAAGCATATGTTTTTTTAATAAAATAAAATGATATGCCATTGATTTATGAGGTTGGGATCAATATGCTGTATCTAGATGACCTACCTGAAAGGAATACAGAATAAGTCTCGCAGTCTATTATTGCAATCCTAACGATGTGTGACAAATAGGAGTTTGCTTCTACTAGAGAGAGTATTGTTAAGACAGTTGTTACTAATTTTCATCTCCTTGATCTTCACATGGGTGATGTTCCTTTCAATTGTCTAATGTGATTTGTCTTAACGAATTTTTACCTATGAATTATGAATAGTCTCTGCATATTATTAGTTATGAATGCTTATAGTAGAAAGCCTAAAATTAATTAATGCGTTGATTTATTGCCAAAATTCAGTGATATCATGCTATTAAAAGTAATTAAAGACCAATCAAATTAAAAATTCTTTCTTTTTGGACCAAACATAAATTGGTGCAATGAAACACAAGATCAAAGATGTTTGGATGTTTGGGTAATAACGACAGACTCATTTAAAAGTAGAAAAGGATGAATAGGCTAATTTTTTCATAACAAAGATAAGAATCATCCATGCAATATAAAATCAAAACAATATTTTAATTGAAAAACAAAAGAAATTTACCAACTATGTGCAGTGATTTTTCCATTTTGTTTTGAGAGAAATTATGAAAACAACGAAAAAAAAGACTCACCTTTGTTGAGGATGCACGAATGAAGATCAGGTAGAGCTGTCACGACGATGAAGACGCTGTTGTGGCGCTATAAACGATGATGGGAAGCTATTGAGGATGACGGTGAAACGAGAACGTGTGTTTTTAAGTTTCAAACGAAGTGAATTAGGAATTTTGCTTTTTGCAACTAAAAGTATAAATTCGTACTTTACCCTTGTTTATCTTTTTTCACCAGTTTTCTTCGCAACCTTAAAGAAGAAAAATTTATATGGACTTCACATACGCTTTTTTATTTTCTACTCAATTTCATTTTTAATAAAAAAAAAATTCATTCATTTTCTTTCCTTTTAAACTTTTTGGATACAAACATTGAGTAAAAAATGATCTTCTAAAGATTACTTTCACAAGAGAATTGATTCTCTCAATTTTTTTTAACAATTGAAGGAATAAAGTGTGATCTCCCACCATTAATTTTATAAATAGAATTAAAAATAAATATGAAAAAAAATAATAAAAAATTAAAAATCATACTTTACACTCAATTTTTTAACAATTAAGAGGATCTATTTTTCAAAAAAAATTTGAATTCCAAAAAATAAATTAAAAATCATATTTTATATTCAATTTTTTTTTAACAATTAAGAGGATGAATTTCTCTTCACAAGATACACCAACCATTGTAATTCCTAATGTTTAACATATCACAGTCCACAGAAGCAAAATGGTGCACTTTAGGCAAATCTACGACGTTTTTTATTTTATTTACATTTATTTTATCCAAACAAAATATTTAGAAGCCAATATTTATCGCCGTAAAGTGTAATATCATGATATGTCGAATATGGTTAACACAAAAATCTGTTAGTACAGATTCAGGCCTTCAACTAATCAACTTGATTCAAAAGGACATTATTGTCATTTCATAGAGGTGACCTAAACTCGGTGAACGCCGTGAACTCCGTGAGCTACGCTGCTAGCAACATTAGTAATCGGAGATTTCGACACGTGTCACTCGCAAATCTCCAAGATCCTCTCCGCTTCGATATCCACCCTCCAGCACCCTGCTTTTGATTTCGTCCACGTCAGCATTCCCAACCCCCAATTCCCTATACCTACGTGGAAATATCTCTAACCACGTGCCGCTTCTCGAACATTCCACACCTTCCTTTCTTCCACGTCAGCAACCCATTCCGATATCTTCGTGTTTATTTCTTTTTTCTTTTTTCTTTTCCCCCTTCTCCCAAACAAACTAACGTCGGCGTTATCCCCTCTTCCCTAATACCACCGTGGTTTTCTTCAGATTGGGTCAAGCTTCTTTCACTCACCACTTTTAAAGTTTAAACCCGAAAACATTTTTTGCCCCTTTTCTTTCTTTTTAAAAAGTTATTTATCTCAATTCAATTGAAAGTTCTGGTTTTAACCATCATCGTTACTATTATTATTATTATTATTATTATTATTATTATGTAATTTATTTAATTGATTAGTTGATTAATAATAATAGTACTAATGTTTTCTGTAAATAATGATTTCCTTCTGGATCGAGCTTCGTAATGGCGATTAGTGAAGCTTCCCAGCTGGTAATCTTGCTTTTCCGTTTTATTTTGTTGGATTATTTTGATTAGGAATTAAAAAGTTATCTGTGGATGCAAAAAAATTAGCTGATTTATCTTCTTTGGCAGTGTGTGAGATTTATCTTCAGGAATAGGATGCATCGTTTCTGGTTTCGGATGTTCATGTTTAAGGAAAGATCTCTCTGGTGTTTACGGTTACATCTCTGACGTTACTTTTGGCGTGCTTAACCGGCTTGGATTCAATTTTTTAAGTAAACCCGAGTCAAATCACGGAACTTCTCTCAGTTAAGACTTCAGTGTTCTTCTTTAGCTTAGTTAGGGTTTGGAAGATACTTTGCGAATTGGAAAAAACTCATTTAGTTTTGTGTAAATCATTATTTATTGAAGAGAATTATATGAGGAAGGGCAGGGATATGTATGTAGTAGTAGTTTACATGATGCTAGGCTTAAGGTTGGTGTTATTGTGTCTGATATGATGCTCTGCTGTTGCAGGGTGAGAACTGAGAAGAGCTTAAAAGGTTTTTGTTTCGGGGCGCTATGGATATTTGTCCAGGCTGTGTGTGAATATAAAATCTTGCCAAATATATGTTATTGTAGTTTTTTATTTTTATTTTTTACTTTCATTAATTAATCTAGTGGTTTACAGTTGTGTTTGGGTTGGTTGGGTTTTGTGAGAACTATACGCTCCGTTTGCTGCACTTTTGGATGAGGACCAGTCATAATCGTTGCAAATTAGGGCCTTTTGGATGACAAGGGAAGTCCAGATGAGTGTTGATGGCGATGAGGAAGAGCTGAAAGAACTGAGCCAGCGCTTACGTGATGGGAAGAGGACGTTTCCCGATGGGGTTGCCAGTGAAGGACAAGGTTTACACGAGGATGATGGAGCAAAATGTAACGGAGTTGGTGAAGATGTTAAGGTTGGAGGACAGGGAGGGACCGTGGAATCCTCTTCCGTCCTGCAGCATGTGCCACAGCAACAGCCTCAAGGGGCAGTGATTTGTTGGGAGAGGTTTTTACATATAAGATCTCTTAAGGTCTTGCTTGTGGAGTATGATGACTCGACGCGCCATGTTGTTACTGCATTGCTACGCAATTGTAGCTATGAAGGTTGGTTGTTATCATGATCTTATTGAATACCTTACTTTTTTGGGTTAAGCTTGGACACTTTTCCTGCTGCTTCTGTTGAGAAGTACTGCATGCTTATCAAACTTAATTTTCCTTTATTCCGTTGATTTTCCATACGTTGTAATGCATGCAGAAAGTAGGGGTGTAAATTTTATTTCCCTTCTCTATGTGGTATATAGTGACTGTACATATAATATGCCAAATGTCTGACTTGATAATATCTGCATGTTACTCAAACCTATTCAAACTTAATATTGCACTTGGATGTCAGCTGGTAATTAGTTTTACTGGAGTCTGGGGATGCTTGCTTGTGGAATTCTTTTGGCTTCGGTCTGCATCTTTTCTTTTGTTCTACAGAGGAAAAAAGAAAGAAAAAGAGAAAGAAAAAAGAGG
>NC_029786.2:37244709-37245519 GCF_000816755.2 Arachis ipaensis | reverse complement strand
TGCTTTGCTGTAGTTTGAGCTGGTTAAATATCTTACATGTGCTCAGCTATTTTGCAATTTCATAATCGACTCAGAAGATTAAGTTTGTTAGGGAAACAAAGTGTTAGGATGTGCGGGTGTGGATCTGTTATTTTTTTATCCTTTATAGTCATTCAGTAAGTAATAATAGGTTAGATTCACTGAATGTTATTGAATTTGTCATCAAATCAGATTTCTAATACTTTTCCCATTTCTTTTGAATATACCTGAAATCTTTATAATGGTTTATGTTATTTATCAAATGTAGTTATAATTGCCTTTCAGTATGGGAGTTCTACTAAACAGTTTCATCATGAAAATGGCATACACTGGCTGCCCCAATTCATTATGTTTGATCCTCCCATCCCACCCCACCCTCGGTCTCTTCTCTTCTCTTTTTTCTTTTATTTATATTTATTTATTTATTTTTTGGCTTCTTTATTTTTCTTCTCACCCAGATAATAAAAAAATTTAACTTGGCTGATCCTCCAATAATCTGTTATTAATCTTTGGGAGTAGCTCCTTGAGAAGGGAAATTATTAAGAATAGTTTATTTTGAGATATGTCATCATGTGCCATGATTGTTGTCGACAGTCGACCATTAGTGGCTTGATGGGTTTAAATAAAGAATTTTAACATTCAACTTGCCCTTTTGTGTACTCCCTAGAAACCATTTAATCAAAGAAGAAAAGGGAAGTTAATTTTCTTGTAGTATTCTTGTTAAATTCGTCTTTAACTCCTACTGCAAAGCAAGGTTGATTTGCTGAACCAGAAGATAGTGCTCAGACTGAA
>NC_029786.2:37240666-37244078 GCF_000816755.2 Arachis ipaensis | reverse complement strand
CAACTGGTGGTTATATCTCAACAATTAGCAGTTATGTTTCAATGATTTCATGGTATTGCTGATTAGATTATTCGATAATTGTCCCTTCTTTTACATCTGTTATAAATTTATAATTCAATGAGTAAAGATACAGATGCTAGTTGCAGTGTAAGAAATTGTATATATAGTGACCATGCAAAGGCATCATGCAAGCTAAAGGGTTGATAACAAGTCTCTCTAAATGACCGATATACTTGTCATGTCCAAGAATAAAATTGACTGCATAGTTCAATTTTACTACAGCTTGGTTTTAGTTTGTCAAGTTTGAAAGTAATGTATGCCTTTGCATATTAGGTTGTGAGGGAACAACTTGTCAACCAAATGGCAGGAATATGCCTGCTATTGAAAAGTATTGGTAAAAATTTTACATTTTATGCAGTTAGACATGTTCTTTTATTAATGGTCAGAATTTATAAAAAGGATCTAATACCAAAAAGGAAGAGACATCATTAGAAAAACATTGGAGTGAGATGGATTAGAAGGGATGTGGGCTGCTGGAAAAGAAAATTAGTGGCAGTAGACAGAGCAAGAAGAGTGGAGAGTGTGGAAGAGATGGACTTGACATCAAGAAGGAAACCCTATGCTTCGCTTTCAGTTCAAATTACCGGGCTAAGTTATCCTCAACCCTGTTTGTTATTCATTAAAAGGAAAAAATATAAAAAAATAGTGATAGCATCAGTTCTATATGAGCCATGAAAAGCTGCAACACGCACACCTGACAACTTCCATGGCAAAGTTTGATGTGATGCTGCTGCCTCTGACATGCTCACAGAATGTGTGACACCACATCAGTTTGAAAAGTCACTATTGACCACTGTCTACTGAAGTTTCTAGATTTTTTTGTTTCTTACTAGATTGATCTGTTAATTGGCTCACTTTTACTGGTTTGGTTAGGTGGCTTGCCTTGTGATTGTATGATCATGTAGAAACATAGTTCATGTTTTAAATGTTTTCTCTGATCCAAGGTGGTCTGTAATATTTTAAATTGGGATGGGCTATAATTGTAAACTAAAAATAACAGAGGAAGTAGTTGGTGATTGTTTGCAGCCGAAAAGTTGTGTTTTGAACATCTTATATTTTAACTCTATGAGCAAATACATTGTTCATGGCATCAAAGTAATCACATAAGTGTTATTTGATAGTATTTGTTCTATAGTGTAATTTTACATAATAAAAACAATATATTTTCATAGAAGCAGGTGTATTGTTTTATGGAAAATCTCATGTGTTTAATTTTCCAGTTATTGAAGCCGCAAATGGATTGCAAGCTTGGAAGATTTTGGAGAATTTAACCAATCATGTTGACCTTGTTTTAACTGAAGTAGCAATGCCTGGCTTATCCGGCATTGGTCTCTTATGCAAGATTATGAGCCACAAGACACGGAAAAACATTCCAGTAATTAGTAAGTTTTCCGAAGTTCCCGTTTTGTTGTAATTATGAGTTATCTACATGTTTAGTTTAAAGCATTTTAACTTCCTCATTACATTCTCCATAAGAAATACTCTTCTCTACCGCCTTTAATGGGATTTCTGTGCAGTGATGTCATCTCGTGACTCTATGGGTTTAGTCTTCAAGTGTTTGTCAAAGGGTGCTGTTGACTTCCTAGTCAAACCCGTAAGGAAGAATGAGCTTAAAAACCTTTGGCAGCATGTTTGGAGGAGATGCCATAGTGTAAGTTGACTCAGTTTCCTCTTTTTATGTTATATTTTCTGTTTCTTTTCTGACCAATGTACTGTGATGCATTGCTGTTACCTTTTTCTAGTCCATAAAGTCCAGTGATGACAAGATAATTTAGCTGTCTATTGAACTACTTTTATTTCCTTCTCAAAAGCAGAGAGGATTTTGCTGAATGTAACGACATGTTCCCATATGCTTAATATAATTTGTTTGATATTGGATTGGGATTCAACTTTAAAGTACTTTGTTGATTGACTCTATTTTTTAAGTTGACCCACCTAGTGGGACAAGGCTTTGTTGTTGTTTTGTTGATTGACGCTATTTCTTCGTTTTCTTCCCTCAGTCCAGTGGCAGTGGCAGTGAAAGTGGCACACAAACCCAGAAGTCAGTAAAATCAAAGAGTCTTGAGAAATCTGATAATAATTCTGGAAGCAACGATGAAGATGATAATGGAAGTATAGGCCTGAATAATGGGGATGGAAGTGACAATGGCAGTGGCACTCAGGTATAACTTTTCCCCCTTGATCTTTTGTTGGAACCATTCTCATGCGTGCATGTTTGCTCTTCTGTTTGCAATTCCATTTCGATTCACTTGTAATTGAAAATGTATAATTGACTTCGTCTATGGTGTTGTATGAAACACATTCAAATTATCTACCTATAATTTCCCGTCCCAGTATCCACTTTTAATTGTAATATTGCTTAGCATGATATTGCTGGAAATATCTCTAAGTAATTGCATGGGGATAATAAGAATCAGAGGAAATAATTGCTGAAATGGCTTAATTAAGTTTTTGATCCTTATAAAATTCTTACTTTTTGGTTTTAGTCCAAAAAAGTTTGAATGTTGTCTATTTTAGTCTCTTTGTTAGTTACTTCCGATGAGTCTTGAGTATCAATTTGCTGGGTGCTGAATCACTCAACGGATGTGTGTCTTCTCTTTCGTCTTAAAAGAATACCATCCTTTGTGATCACTTTGCTGAGTTCCTTAAAAAATGAAATACAAAGATTAAAAGTTTTATTTTAGTCCATGCAAGATAAGTGAATCACCCTACTAGTCATTCAATGGTTTTTAACAAGATATGCCCTTTAAGATGAAAATGTTGCCACTGATATCTCCTGTAACATGTTGATTGCTTCCCTGGACTGTTGAATGCTGCATAGACATCACATTAGTTCCCCAGTCCGAATATCATGTCTCAGTAAACTTTTCAAAGATGAATAATATTAATATCAACATATTATGATAGCATTGTTGCCAGAGACAAGATCGAAATTGATTTGCTGTTAAGAGTAATTAATGGGTACTATTGTGGCACTATCTAAGTGGCTGCAGTATGAGATATTGCCAACATTTGCTATTGCAGTTGTCATGGCTGCAATTTGAAATGGGTCGTGGTTATTCTAGCATCATTGCAGTTGCAACTGGAGGGGATGTGGCATTGAATTGTTGAGCCTTCTTTGAAACCATTTCTTTTAATTTTTCCAAGTTGAATTTCATTTTGGCCTCGCTTAGATTGAAACTTTATGGCCTTCATTAATGTATTAAGTTTTTATTTATTGCCCGCTTATTTAAACTGGTGAATATCTGGGTTGTCTCTACACATAAACAGATACAATTTCTCTTGTAAATGTGTATTTTCCCTTGGAGCATTTGTTGCTCCAAAACTCTTTCTCCTCCTTTTGTATTTTGTA
>NC_029786.2:37211681-37240532 GCF_000816755.2 Arachis ipaensis | reverse complement strand
GATCTCTGAGGAATGGTTTCCATATTGACTTGTATTTAATGATGTCTCTTTTTTTCCCTTTTTTACCTTTTTTCAGAAGTAGAATTTCAATACCAATCAAAACAGGGCTTGCTGTTTTCTACATCATATTACAACAGTTCATATCTAATATATTGTCCTATTACTTTGAATATCTATTTTCTAGCTTCTTCCTTTCCTACCTAGAATCAAAATATAAACATTTTTCTGCTCTCAGACTAGCATGCAATGCAGTTATTTCTAATATTTGGAGAAATAGGAGCCTCCTTCTCATGTCATTATTATCAATGCACCACATATTTTGTAAAAATGATAGTTTAGGAGCAAAGACCACCGCAAGCTTCCATTTAAATTTATGAAATTCAAAATCAACTAATCGTAGTCATATCAAATTCTGAATTGTGTATTTGCAAAAGAAGTTTGGATGCGTATAGAGATTGTATTCTACTTATTTGGTAACCAAATGTTACTAGCCAATGTCATCTTTTTCTCCTTTTGCAGAGCTCCTGGACCAAACAAGCTGTAGAAGTTGATAGTCCCAAACCAGTTTCCCGCTGGGATCAAATAGCTGAGTGCCCTGATAGCACATGTGCTCAGGTTGTCCACTCCAATGCTGAAATATGTGGAATAAAGATGGTTCCTCCATCTACAAAGGAGGGTCAAGAACAAAATGAACGTCTTAGTAAGACAAGTTTTATCTTCTTGTTACTGCAGTCACTAGTTCCTCCATCGCACTGTTTGCGTGTGATGCTTGTCGTAGTGATATGTTGTGTTTATTGAAGCTTTTCATAGTATTAAAAAGCGGAGAACTGCTTTCATATGATTAGTTAGTCCTATGTAGTGAATACCACGACTGTGCTTGGATGATTGCAAAATTGCACACATACACACATTGTTTGCGTGTGATGCTTGTGATAGTGATATGTTGTGTTTATTGAAGCTTTTCATAGTATTAGAACTGCTTTCATATGATTAGTTAGTCCTATGTAGTGAATGCCCGACTGTGCTTGGATGATTGCAAAATTGCTCCTATCTGTTCAATTTCTTTTGTTCGAAAAATGCTTTAGATGCCGTGTCACTGTTGATGCTTTGAGGGTTCATCTCTTTTTCAAATAAAAAGTTTATGCTGTTATGTTTCCCGTTCCTTTTGCGCATCACACACTGCTGATTCCATTATCTTAATGTGAAGCTAGCTAATTCGTATATGCGGTTATGTAATTTGATGCATATCCATGTATTTACAAGTATCTTTCTTTGCATATCCAGTCAAAGCTGCAGGTTCAAAACATAGCAATACAATTGATGTAGGGCCCTCAAAATTCAATGATCAAAGTAATAGAGGACAGCAGGATAATTGTGGGAATCAATCCAACAACCCTAGCTGCAAAGGTCCTTCACTGTCTGATGCCATCACTAGCACTTCTGGATCTCAGATGCATACAGCAGAATTTGAAGCCAAAGATAGAAGACCCATGTCCTTAGACATTGAAAATAAATGCACTATTGATGCTAAGGACTTACCATCTCTTGAGCTTAGTTTAAAGAGGCTTAGAGGAGTTAAAGATGCTGGCATTACAATTCAGGATGAACGGAATGTTTTAAGACGTTCTGACCTTTCTGCCTTCTCAAGGTATATGATGATTGGTATTTGTTATGTATTTATGTTCTTAAGATGGAGGAGTGTACAGTTTTTATGAAGTTTTTTGCTTCAGGTACAATGCAGCCTCTAACACTAAGAAGTCGCCCACTAGATATGCTGGAAGCAATTCTCCACATGATAATAGCCTAGAAGTTACAAAGAGGGATTCATCTCGTGACATTCAGTCACATTCTAGTGGCAATCCTCCTAATCAAAATTCAAATGGTGCGAGCAATAACAATGATATGGGTTCTACTACTAATAATGCTTTTACAAAATCTGCAGTCATAAGTGAGCCAGCAGTGGCATCAACAACAAAATGTTTGTACCAATCATCTGCTTTCCAGCCTGTAAAGAGCAACCTTAAGTGTACCTCCCAAACAGTTGTTTTACATAATACTGAAGATCCAACAGCAACAATGCTGGTACCACCTAGGGTAGACACTCACAAGGATTTGACAACTAAGGACTTCCATCACCATTATGAAAACCAGAACATCATTGCTAACAACATGAAGCACCAGCTTCAACCTGATCATGATGCTGAATCATCAAAGAAATTAGCTGCTGCTGCTGCTCCACATTGTGGTTCTTCAAACGCAGTTGAAGTGCTAGTTGAAGGTAATATTGGAAATTTTAGTCTCAACAGAAGTGCTTCAGGCAGCAACAATGGGAGCAATGGACAAAATGGAAGCAGCACAGCAGTTGATGCTGGAGGGACAAACATAGAAAGCAGCAATCCACTTGCTGGGAATAGTGGAAGTGGTGATGCTAGTGGGAGTGGAAGTGCCAACAAGGTAGATCAAAAGAAGAGTTCTCATAGGCAAGCAGCCTTAACTAAGTTTCGTCAGAAAAGGAATCAGAGAAATGAGAGATCCTTTCATAAAAAGGTAATTGACCATTGAGGAGTTATTCCTGATAATCATATTGATCTTTTGCTTTGTTGCCTTAATTTTATTTTTCACCACTCTTCCATGCATCTCTATTTTCATTACTCACCCTGCTCTATTGAAGTTTAACTTCTTTGCTAAGTTATTTCCCTGAACTTGTGTGTTTAATCTAAACGGTTGATGGAGGAAAGAATAAAAATTTCATGTTTATGCCTTATGCAAGCCTAAGCTAGCTATGCTAAATTTCAGATTCTCCGGAGTTCATAAAATTTTTGGTTTTTTGCTGCATCTCTTAATTATAGGGTGGTTGTTGAGTAACCTACTTAAATGGAGAGTATGGATAGGTTAGAACTTCTGTAGATTCTGTATTGAATGCTTCTTCCAGGTGTTTTTGCAATAATATGCACATCGGTTGCTTAGATAAAAGGGTTACGTTGGATTATTACACTTTTTAAAATCAACTTCTCTCCCTATTTTACTTCCTATTTTTATTTTCTTTAATCTGCTCCTGATTTCAGCAAGGGTGTGTTTATTTAGAGGGTAAAAGTAAGGGTTAAATTTCTTGTATGAGCATTGTTGGCATAATTACAAATTGAGCTCATACATGAAATTTTACCGGCAGACCAAACACCTTACAGTTATAGCCAGTATTAACTTCAAGAGTTTAGTTAAATCGCAGTTGTATGCAAAACACAGTGAGGACTACTAAATAAGACACAGGGAAAAGAGGATAGGACCAAAAATACAATTAAACACTACATGATTCTGAATTCTGAAATCAAATAAAGAATCTTATTCAACCGATTTATTGGAATAAAAATGCGATATATAAAAATTTCATGATTCACACTCCCTTAACAGGATTCCTATTGCTGCTTCTGCTAGTTTGTATATGACACTGAATGTAACAGACTCACAGATGGCGATGAAATCATAAGAAACTGTAATTAGATGTTTGGTTAGTGATTAGCTTGTTAGACTACGAATGTGATGCTTCTTGTTCTGTAATATTATTATATGAAGTCAAGCAAAAAATAAAAAATATCTGAAAAAATTAGGGATTTGACTCTATCATGCACAAGTAGGTTAAGGGGGAAACTAAAGTGGGTCGCATACACAACGCAAGTTCATCATCCAAGTGTGTTTAAGCCATTAGATATTTGGTTGGTGATCAGGAGGTTAGACTGGGAATGTGATGGTCATTGTTATGTAATATTATATGAAGTCAAACACAACTAAAAATGTCTTTAGAAATGAGCAATTTGCCTCTGCTATCATGCATAATTCAAGTTTATTATCCAAGTGTGTTTAAACACTCGATTTCTTATTTTACCAATTCGTGTACTTTTAAGAGGGGGCATATGCATAGAGATCATGCATTACCGTAGTTGAAGTATGAAAGTGCAATTTGATTTCTCACATCCGGTGATTACTTTCTGGTTTTTAGATTTGGTTTCACTCTTTCATTAGTTGATGACTAATAAATGATTGTTGATTGACTTGGTATCAGTAAATTTTTGTGTTATGGAAGTGTCTCTTGTGAACCAATAAATGATTGTTGATGGGCTTGGTATCGGAGTGAATTTTTTATGTTATGAAAGTCTCTCGTGGCTCCCCGTTGCTTCTAGAAAGCTAACTTAGTAGTGTTTGAATTTCAGGTTCGATATCAAAGCAGAAAGAAATTAGCTGAACAGCGACCGCGATTCCGTGGCCAATTCATACGGCAGTCGTCTAGTGAAACTGCAAGTGATGCAACAGAAAAGTGACACGGAATTTGCCAGTACGCTGTGTGATGGGGATATGGTAGAGAAAGGGTCAAAGAGCCGTCATGTAGAAATTTGGGGAATTGTTCGGTTTCTTGGGTGTATTTGTTGTGTTAATGTACAACGGACTGTTTAATTTATGCCAACTTGTTCATTTGAAACCTGAATCAATTTATGTTGTGGAGAAACATTGTTATTATGCTTGGAAAAATTCACATTCAGCGACCGTATAATCTAATGCGTTCTCATTGATATTGTGCTGCATTATCAGATTTATGAAGTGGCTGCATTTGCAGGTGTTGGGTGTGTTGATGCTTGATGTCGGCTAATAAGTCCCATCTTGGATAAAATAAACCTGTTAAAGCAGCTTTCAACTATGAAGATTATGATGCATACACGTGTATAAGTTAGTGAAGTCTATGGTGTTTATAGTTATGGTGATTGTTATTAAAATTAGAGTAAAGGACCAATTGGTTCTTGATCTGTTTTTTTTTTTCTACGGATATTTTCGTCTTTTAAGAAATGGAAAATTTGACCTCTGCAAAATGTAGATATATTAACTCTTCCGTTGAATTCAGTCCGTTGGATCTATTGGGAAAATTCTGACGGGAAAATTCTGACGTGGCAAATGTGGAACTGATATGTCCGTTACAGGAGTTCACGTGGCTCTGAGCTTTTGGAAACTGGACATATAAGTCCCTAGATACAAAAATGACGCCGTTTCACTACCTCCCCTCTAATCACAGTTTAATCCCCTTATACAATACCCAGAAGACCCATACTTTAGTTAGAGAATTACTTAAAACCCTAAGTAATAGACGATCAAACTCCCTCTTCTGTATTTCTCCCTCCAAAACTTACAACACGTAGAAGAGCAATCGGTGCGGGGTTGAAGCTGGTGTCAGAGCTAAGAAGAAGGTTGCGCCGAGGTCGTGGTTGTTGTCTTCGTCAGAAGGTAAGATCGCCTTGCTTAGCGATGAAGGCATTGTTTGTGCATGTTTACAGTGTGGGTAACAATGGTGGAGTAAAATTTGAAAAAGTGTATAAAACGTCCTGTGTAGAATTAGAGGGAGGGATTGTGTTAGGGCAATGGTGTTTCTTTCATAATTTGTGTTTCTATTTTTTTGAATTTAATCATAGTTGTTCATGGATTAATTTTAGATGGTTGATGTTTTTGTGGTGCCGGTATTTCACCATGAAGGCAACTTTGTCAGAGCAAGTGATGGATTCCTGGTTTATCAGAATGAAAAGGAAGAGAGGTTCCCTGAGATGGACATGGACTTTGTGAATTTCGGAGACCTTGTGACGTTATTTAAGGGCTTGGGATACCTGTCATACAAGGCAGTATACTGGTATGATCCATCAAGCGCTGACATTGAATCCAAACTGAACATATTAACTGGAGATGCAGGGATCAATGCATGCAAGAGAACATAATGAAGAATCCACAGAAATCTGAGTTTCATCTATACTTTGACCACCCTGTTAATGATCCCGAGGTTGTTGATGATGCTATCTAGGACAAAGATACTGCAGTGGAGGTTGATGAAATTGTAGAGGGACTGAATACATCCTCTTCATCTGATGACGGGTACGAGAGCACGGAAGACGTGTTGTATAAACCTCCACCAGCTGGAGTTGAGAGTGACAGTACTGAAACTGACAGCAATGGCGGAGTTGCTGCTGGCAAGAGAAAACGATGTGTGAAGGATAAAAGGAAGGTAGTGACTCCAAAGAAGTCAGTTGCAAATAAGCAAGGGTTAAAGAAAAAAAATCTAAGCAAGGAAAGAGGAAGATGCAATTTGGGACGAGGGTTAACGAAAGAGGAGAAGGTAGTGGGAACGAAAATGCTAGAACACGTGGTGAAGTTGGGGATGAGGGGCGTGATGTGCAGCCCGATGATGTAGTGGGTGGTGGGTTTTATGTCACTGAAGTCCCAACAGAACCAAAGGAAATCATGTTTGAGTATGAGTCTGAGGACTTGCACACTCCCATATCATCCGAGGATGAAGGCGGAGGTAATAGTTTTCCTGAATTTGATGATGATTATGCTCATGGTGAGGGCAGGTTTGAGTTATGAACTAGGTTTGCGACTATTGATAGGTTTAAGGAGGTGGTAAAAGATTCTTTCATTGCTGAGGGGTGGGAACTGAAGTGGATAAAAAATGACAAGGAGAGAGTCAGAGTGGGGTGCGGGGACGACGAGTGTCCTTTCTTGGTTTATTTGTCATACAACAAAACTTTGCAGTGTTATCAAGTCAAGACCTACCATCCAGAACACACTTGTGCAAGAGATTTGGGCAGTAATGCAGCTGATCAGCACTGGATTAGCAAGAAAATTGAGAAGCGATGTCAACCCAACCACACATGAACACAAAGGCGGCAACCAAATTTCTTAAAGAGGAATTTTCCTTATGTCCCCAACCTAAGATGATTTACAGAGCAATAAAGGAGGCCAGGGACAAGATCATTGGAAACAAAAGGGAATAATACAAGAGGACGAGGGATTATTGTGAGCAAATTCTGAGTAGCAATCCAGGTTCGTCAGCCAGGCTGGAGCTCATGACAATTCCAAAGGCTCCTCCTATTTTTGATAAACTATACATTTGCTTAGATGCTTGTAAGCAAGGCTTCAAAGATGTATGCCAGCCTTTGTTGCATTTGGATGGTTGCTTTCTGAAAACATATTATGGTGGTTGGCTTCTAGCAGCAGTTGCCCATGATACAAACAACCAGTTTTATGTTGTTGCATATGGGGTTGTTAGGGTTGAAACCAAGGATGCCTAGAAGTGGTTCCTGACCAATCTTCAAGGGGACATAGGAGATGACACAAACCATGGCTGGAACTTCATATCGGACCAACAGAAGGTAAATTAATTGATGGTTATGAATGCATTTAACTGCAAATGTGATAACTTTGGTCTAGATTTTCATTCCTTAGTGAAAATGTTGCCTACCACTGTTCAATGCAGGGTTTGATGCCTGCGCTCAAGGAGGTCATGCCACATGCAAAGCTCTGCAATTGCTTCATGAACATGTGAAAAAATTTCATAAACCGCTTCAAGGACTTGTACATTAGAGAGGTTGTATGGGAGTGTGCTAGATGCACGACTGTTGCTGAATTTAAGGAATGCATGGAGAAGTTGAAGACAGTTAACCTAGGTGCTTGGGAATACCTCAACAAATTTGATCCAGAGACATGGGTAAAGGCTTACTTCTTCCATGGACCAAAAGTACATATCCTCACAAATAACATGTGCGAGGTATTTAATGCTAAGATCGTAAACTATCGCTGCAAGCCTATCCTAACCATGTGTGAAGAGATCAGGTGTTACCTGATGAGGAGAATGGTGAATCATAAGCGTGTATTAGACAATCACTCTGGGAAGCTAGCACCAGTTCAGGAAAAGAGATTAGAGAGGTTATTAAATATTAGCACTAAGTGGACGGCTGAATGGGTTGGTGACAATGAACGAAAGAGGTTTGAGATGAGCCGCAAAGCAACCAAGGTAGATGTAGACCTTATTAAGTACACTTGCTCATGCAACAGATGGCAACTGACTGATACTTTCTATTCTCACTTGAGGTCTTTGTTTTGTGATGTTGTAGTGACTGTCCTTTATTGTTTTCCATACCATAACTTACCTGTACTGCATTACCTCAGGCATGCCCTGCATACATGCACTTGCTGCCATTAGGAAGAGACGTGACACACCCCAGGACTATGTTCACCCTTGGCTGTGCATGGAGTCAATCAGGAGGACATACGCGCACTGCATTAAGCCTGTTTCAAGTCCAGAATTTTGGCCAAGAACCGAGTTCTCGAAGCCAGACCCACCCAACATCAAAAGACCAATTGGACGTCCAAAGGTTCATAATATGCAAAAAGATCCTGCTGAGCCACTCATACAAGGGGGAAAACTGAAGAAATCATTCACTGTATCTTGTAGCAAGTGTGGGAAGAAGGGCCACAACTTCAAAACTTGTAAGGGAGCTCCTACCAATCCTAACTGGAAGCCAAAGACAAGGCGCCCTAGGAAGAAAGGAGCTAGCTCCTCCCAGTCACTAGTTGTCCTTCCCTTGTCACAATCTGCTCCCCCACTAGAGGTAAGATCACTTCTATTATCATAATGTTTTTGGTTACGTGCATTACAAGCCTACCAAGTTGCCCTATTAGTTGGTAAGGGATTATTTTGTTCAAGTACTATAATTGTTAGGGATTACTTTGTCTTAGTATACAATTCTTAGGGGATCAATCTGTCTTAGTACACTATTCGTCAGGGGCTATTATGTCGCAGGTTCAATCTGTTCACATGTTAACTACTATTTCCAGGATGCCTCCAGCAGCCAACCAGGTAGCTCAACAAGCTTGCAACAACATCCCATTGTAATAATACAATTTTTTGTCACTGTAATTAGTTTGGTATATGAATTCATTAAAACCTGTGCTACGTCTTTTTCATTTTGTATCACTTTGGTCTCCTTCCAAATCCAGGTTGTGAATGCACCTGCCCCAAGTCATCCAACTGTTGCACTAGCCCCAACAAGAGTGACAAGATCCACACTTGTGATAGCATCTCCAGGACCAACAGCTACTCAAGCTAGGCCACCAGCCCCAACTTCAAGCTGTCCATTTAAGTCTCTAGGAAAAGCTCGTCCATCCATGGTCCACGATAGAACAAGCCCACAACAGTCAAAGTTCAGGCCAAAGTAGAAGATCTTCAGGCCACCAGCTCCAATGGCTGCCGGACCAAACCCACCTAACACACAACAACCAACTCCATCTGACACACCATCTGCTACACTGAATCAGGAGGCTACACCTCCAACTTTGCCAGCTGCATCAACATTCAAGGCTTCAAAAGAGTGAAGATTTCACCCATTAAGTTATTTTGGGATTACTTTGTGCTGTTGTAATGGTTTATGACAAGTACTAGATACAATTTTTCTTTTTGTTACATGCTTTTTGATTACCAATTGTAGGTCAGGTGAACTTTGTGCTGTTCGAAACATGGATGTTTTCTTTGACAGCTTTTTTGTCAATTATGTAATGCTAGATTATCCATTACTTATCCAACTTTAATTTCATACAAACCTTGCAACAGACATATAGGGTAATGGAATCAGTTATACAAAGAACATGTTGATTTTTTTTTCTGCAACAAAATAACACACTTTCTCCTTCATTCATCAATTTTTACAACTTAAAATAGCAACACTCAATACAATAAAAATAACACAAATACACCATCCTATTGGATTTTTTTCATCTCTAGAGCTAGTATCCTCTTCTCCAAGCATGTGATCCTGATTTTCATGTCATGTTTCCCGTGATACTCTTCAACATTCCCAGTTTCCTTCTCTTCTAGATACCTTGTTTCGGTCATCCCAAGTCTTGCAATGTGCTCATCAAGCCACAAAAAAAATTTGCAATACAGTTGTCTTGCCTAAAGAAAATCAATCCACAGAAGTCAGAAGAAATTAGGTATTCGAGGATAAACCCGAACATAAATACAGAGACACATTCCACAGAGTTGCTTCCCATACCTTATAAAAGGGACAGCCCAGACACAATCTGTTAGGATTGCTTCGCGTCTTCGACATGAAAAGGATTGCGTTTTCTCCATAGAAGCACTTTGGTGAGACACCATCTTTGTCATCCTTCCCGTTAGGAACCGAGCTCGCAGCAAACTGGTCTTCTCTTCCTCCACTTCTTCTCAAGCTTGATGATACTCATTCAGATGCCATGGCACGAAGAATTTCCTTTCTTCATTCAGAACTCCACAACACCGACTTTGCTGTTTCTGTGTAGACGAAGGATTAGGGAAGAAAATTTTGAAAGATTGGGGGTGGTAGTGAAACGGCGTCATTTTCATGTCTGGGGACTTATATGTCCAGTTTCCAAAAGCTCAGACCACGTGGACTTCCGTAACGGATACATCAGCTCCACGTTTGCCACGTCAGAGTTTTCCGACGGGTCCAATAGACTGAATTCAACGGAAGGGTTAATATGTCCATGTTTTACAGGGGTCAGGGACATGAATGTATTTTCCGTTCCTTGAGGACGAAAATATCCGCATGAAAAAAGGTCAGGGACCAATTTTTCCTTTACTTTTAAAAGTAAAATGATAAATTCGAATACGATAAGAGGGGCCCGCTTTGCTTACCTAAATAAGTAATTGTTTTTCTGAATCTCTTCTACTATCTCTATTTCTACTAAAAGATAGGCTTTAACAAACTCCTAAGATAAAAGCAACAGTCATCTACCAACAAAGGTGGAATTACTCTAAAAGGTGGTTATCGACTTTACTATAAATACACTGACACTCCTCAGGTATATACACGTTCTAATCTACTAAAAGCCTGTCTAAAGCCCTTGCTAACTTAAGCATTGGAGTCTCTTGCAGGTACCACCCCCACCTCCTCACAAGGAACTCGGATGGCAGCACTTCAATGCAAGAACAAGTCGGACACTGCCTTATACAGAGTCTGAACCTCACGTTTAGGCCCAAATCATTGTTTCAGATAACCCTCGGAACATTGGCGCTGTAGCCTGGGACTTGGAATTCAACCCTTGATAATGGTGGAGGACCAATATGAAGACAGTCACACAACATCTGAATCGGAACCGGAGCCCCATCGTGATGACCTCACATTCGCAATACCTCCTCCTCAGGAAAGAGCGCACATTTCCCACGGAGAAGGAACTCCGGAAAATCCCCAACCAAGGCGGATCCAATTAGAGGTCCATCCACCAGAAGATGAAGAACCTTCACATCCAACAGAGATACTAGGATTAGTCCATGGTCACCGTGGACGACCAGAGCAACTTGAACTAGAAGCTAAACGACAATGGGAAGCAGAACGGGAACTACGAAGGGAGGTACGACAACAATCAAGCAATTATGAATTGGATAATGAATGGATATTGATCGATGTGCAAGTAAACTTAGTGAACAAAATGGTATATGAAACTCACAAAACAATCAATGACACATATTGACGTTGTTGCAACACCTAAGTGACATAGAAGTGAAACACATGGATGCTATAGAACTTAGGAAAAAGAAGACAGAAGTGAAAATCAATCACATAGCAAGCATGGTCCACAAAGCTTTACAAAGCTAAAAAATATGTCACTAGGTAAGCTTTCGATCCAACTTCACAATTCAAAAATTTCAATGCATGAAATAGGTGATGTCAATAAAGGTAAATCACAAACAAGCATCACCTAAAAAAATGCAATGATAATATACAATTGCCTAGCGATGGATGATGAATGCATGGTGGCCAAAACATGCAATTCAAAAGAGTTAAGAAGCTTAAAGGCAATGTAACAGGTACTTGGTGTTCACGAATGTTAAACACGAAAAATCAAAACCAAGTAACAAATTGTAACCTCAACAAAGAAATCCAACAATGAAAAATGAAAACAATTATACTAAAATAGCATTCAGTTAATAATAGGCAGCAAGAATTAGCAGCAAAATTAGTAATCTAACACTTATAATGAAAAATAGAAAATTAAATGAAAAATTAAACTAATTAAACAAGTAACTAACTAACTAAAAGAAATGGTTATGGATGGTGTTTGATAGTGTTGGATGATGAGTAGGAGAAGGGAAGAAGAAAGAAGAAGGAAAGAAATGGAAAGAAGAGGAGAAAAGAAGTGTAGTGAAGGAAGAGCTTCCACGCGTACGCGTATATCACGCGTGCGCGTGCATGGCAAACCAGAGAGGGGACAATCCCTCTATTCCCCTGTTTGAAATTTTATGCCCAAGGACAATCCCTTCAGTCACCATAAAGTGACATTTTTCCCAGTTTAAAATCAGGTTGGTCTCTTGGCATCTTTTCAAAACCAGTGTCAGGTGATCAAGACAGGAGCTGAATGAGTCTCCATATACTGAGAAGTCATCCATGAAGACTTCCAGAAATTTTTCCACCATATAATTCCTCTGAATCCTCTAGATCAGGCGGAACATCTTTAAAGATATCTTCCAACTCTGATTCGAGACTCTCAGCCATGTTGATCTCCTCTACCAAAGAGTCAATAAGATCAACTTTCATGCAGTCTTTTGGTGTGTCTGGATGCTGCATGGCATTGACAGCATTCAACTTAAACTCATCCTCATTGACTCTCAGGGTGACTTCCCCCTTTTGGACATCAATGAGAGTTTGTCCAGTTGCTAGGAAAGGTCTTCCTAGAATGAGAGTAGCACTCTTGTGCTCCTCCATTTCCAGCATTACAAAGTCAGTGGGAAAGGCGAATGGCCCAACTCTGACAATCATGTCCTCAATCACGCCTGATGGGTATTTAATGGAGCCATCAGCAAAGATCTGAGCTCTTTCTGTAAGCCCATAATAGAAGATGTCTAACTGAACCCACTCTGAAAACATTTCAGAGGGGCATTTTCTTAGCATCTCTCTGTATCTCTCCCAGGCATCATAAAGAGATTCATTATCTCCTTGTTTAAAGCCTTGGATGTCCAGCCTTAGCTGTGTCATCCGTTTTGGAGAAAAGTATTGATTCAAGAATTTTTCTGTCAGCTGTGTCCATGTCTTTATGCTAGCCTTAGGTTGGTTATTTAACCACCTCTTAGCTTGGTCTTTTACAGCAAATGGGAACAGTAATAATCTGTAGACATCCTGATCTACTTCCTTATCATGTACTGTGTCAGCAATTTGTAAAAACTGTGCCAGAAACTCTGTAGGTTCTTCCTGTGGAAGATCAGAATACTGGCAACTTTGTTGCACCATGATAATGAGCTGAGGATTCAACTCAAAACTACTGACTCCAATGGAGGGTATACTGATACTACTCCCATATGAAGCAGTAGTGGGGTTAGCATATGACCCTAGAGTCCTTCTGGATTATTCATTTCTACTTAGATCCATGATGGAGAAAGGGAGATGATGTAAAAATTTTATTTATTTATTTATTTATTTATTTATTTATTTATTTCAAAAATAAATAAATTAAAATAAAATAAATAAAAATGGGTGACGATTTTCAAAAAATGAAAATAGTGGTTTAAGAAGTTTTGAAAAAGATATGATTTTTGAAAAAGGTTTTAAATTTTGAAATAAAAAATCTGAATTTTAAGAGCAATTTTCAAAAATTTGCTTTAAAATGGAGAGAAAAGATATTTTTTTGAATTTGATAAGGAGAGAGAAAAACAATAAAATAGCACAAGATTTAAAATTTTTAGATCTAATACTCCTTGTTTTCGAAAATTTTGGAGGGAAAACACCAAGGAACACCAAACTTAAAAATTTTAAGATCAAGACACAAGGAAAAGTCAAGAACACCTTGAAGACTCACAAGAGGAAAAAGAACATGAAGATAGAACACCAAACTTAAAATTTTTAGAAAACCAAACTAAAATTTTTGAAAACCCAAGAAAAATCAACAAGAAAACACGAAACTTAAAGTTTGACACAAGATTTAATAGAAGAATTATTTTTGCAAAAAAGAAGATTTTGAAAAGAATATACCCAATTACCAAGAACATAGACTAACGCTCTAGCCAATTGGGCAGTAAATGTAACACTTGTTTTGAAGAAGTATTTTTAATAACTAAGAAATTTTTTTTTTTTGAAAACTAATGTTTTGAAAAGGCACACGAAAAACAAGAAAAGAAACAGAACAAGAAAAACTAAAAACTAATAAAGAAAAATAATATTTTTGAAAAATTTTTGAAAAGAATATAAAAGACTCTGACCCAAAAGACAAAATTTTCTTTACTCTTGGCCTAGGCTAAGGGAATTGAGTGACCTTGAGTCATTGGGTCTCATTGATTTGGTGATTTGAGAACCCTTGGTGATCAATTTGATATCCATTGACACCAACCCACTACTAATCTAATTAGTAGATAGGTTGGGACTTATGGGTTGATGGGATCAAGCCTATTTGACGTACTTCAAGCCTAGGAGTAGATATTATGTACTTAAGGCTCTTGGAAGTAGACTTAATAGGTTGGCCTCTCATAATTGTCTATATATGATTTGTTGACAAGGATGGTGATCTCGATTACCTATGTCTAGCCAAGAGGTCTTTTCATTTCTTTTATTAGTTAATTGTTCATTTACTTTCCTTGCCATCTATTTTCTTGCTAATTACCAAATCAAACCCCCCACATCTTCATAGCCAATAATTAAACACTTCATTGTAATTCCTTGTGAGACGACCCAGAGTCTAAATACTTCGGTTATAAATTCATTTGGGGTTTGTACTTGTGACAACCAAATTTTTTGATTGGGAGGATTGTTTGTTGGTGTAGAACTATACTTGCAATGAGATTTTATTTATTTGAGGAAATTCTATACCATCACAAGGAATTCACTCGTCAAAATGACGCCGTTGCTGGGGAGTTGCAATAGTGTTGTGTTATTGGCTATTGTATATATGTTAATATGCTTCTTTGCTAGTTTTTGCTTGTTTTAAGAGTTAGTTTTTATTGGTTCTTACTAGTATTTATATTTATTTTCTCTTGTTACTATGAATTCTCACCCCTTTGGCTATGAGTTTGGCTCAAATTATGTTGTAGGGAATGGAAACTATAATGACAATATGCATCAAGGATGGAGCAATCAAGGATAGAGGGAACCTCAAGGGATTGATCACCCTTCTTGGCAACAACCTCCTCCGGTCTCTTATAGGTATAATTCCCATCCAAATACATATCAATCTAATGGATGTGGTGACCCTTATTGTGATTGTCAACAACCACCACCACATGCCTATGAACCATCCCCTCAACATGGTTTTGAACCACCTTACTCACAAGCCCCTGATAAACCCCAATTTTGTGGTTTATATTGTGTAGAATCTGGGGGGTTTTGTCAATATTTCTCACATTTATTGACAAGGGATGCATGGTTTTGTGTTCACTTCATAATATTGCTCCGTAATGAAAAACATGCTTATTTTGCCTTAAAATTGCCATATTTTAATCCTCTTCTATTGCCATTCGATGCTGTGATGTATTTGTTGAGTGATTTCAGGAATTATAGGGTAGGAATGGCCTAGAAGAGAGGAAGAAAGCATGTACAAAAGGGAGGAACATGAAGAATTGAAATTTTGGAAAAAGCTGCATTCGCGCGCCTACGCACTCCACGTGCATGCGTGGATGAGGTTGGCTGGAAGCGGTGCGCAAGGATAGATGCATTCGCGCGGATCAGAAGATTCCTATCGACGCGCACGCGCACTTGGCGTGCACGCATGGATCACGAAAGCAATCGGCGCGCACGCGTGGGGAGCTGCACGTGACCTCATTAAAGGAAATTGTGCCTGGCAATTTCTGAGGCTTATCAGGCCCAATTTCAAGCTGTTTCTGCATGGAAAAGACGCAAGGATGCTAGGGGGAAAGGGGGGATCAATCATTTTACACTAAGACACAATTTTAGCTAGTTTTTGGTTCTTTGTTCTTCTAGAGAGAGAAACCCTTGTTCCTCTCTAGATCTAGTTTTAATTTAATCTTCCCTTGTTGAATTGTGAATTGGATCTTGTTAATTACTAGTTTTAATTGTTCAATTTGAATTCCTTAGTATAATTTTACTTAGATCTTGTGATAGTTTTATGAATTCTTGTCAATTGTCATTTTACACGCATTTCATGAATGTTGTGAATCTTGACTTGTTGATGTTACATTGATGATTTCTATGTTTAATTCTGTTGTTTGGATGATTGTATGTTGATAATTGCTAGTGGGTACTTGTTGATTTCAATTTAATTGCTATTTTGAACATGTCTTTTGTTAATGCTTTCCATGTGTTTGATGAAATGGTTACTTTGATTATGGAGTTGTTCTCTTCACTCTTGGCCTAGGCCAAGGGAATTGGGTAAACTTGAGTCATTAGGTCTAATGGATTTAATGATTTGGGAGCCCTTAGTGGTCAATTTGATAACCATTGACGCTAACCTTCTATTAAGTTAATTAATAGTGAGGTTAGAANTGTTTTCCCATTCCTTGTGAGACGACCCGAGGTTTGAATACTTCGGTTATTTCTATTGGGGTTGAACTTATGACAACCAAATCCCTCTTCTAAATTTGATACCCGAGGATTGTTGTTGGTAGAGCTATACTTGCAACGCAATTTTATTGAGGAAAATCTTTACCAATACGCCCTTGGAGTAGCATCAAATTTTTGGCGCCGTTGCCGGGGAATGGTTGCAACATATGCCTTGATATTGGTTATGTGAATATGCGAATATTGTAGATATTTTAATTGCTTTCAATACTTAGCCATACTTTAGATTTCTTTTACATTTGTGCTATGACTCTCAAGTTTGATGACTCGGTCTCAACCGAATTCTAGCTTAGCCGATTTTGATCCCGAGATTGAAAAAACTTTGTTACATACTCGGCAAGCTAGACGGCGGTTGGATTATACGGCTAGTACTTCGGCCTCTCTTGAGGAACATACCGAATCACTAGGCGGTACCGAGAGTGACTTGGAGTCCGCTACTTCCAATTCTTCTGTTGGCACTAATAATACATCTTTACATCCTACAGGTGAGCCACACATGGTGGAGCCACGACGGATCACTTTGCATGAGCAAGGAGCTCTGAATATCATACTTCAACCGTTGCAAGCAATTAAGGTATCCTAACCTTGATCCAAACTTTGAATTGAAGAGTAGCTTGATACATTTACTTCCTAAATATCATGGGTTGCCGGGTCAAGACCCCATTCGACATCTAAGAGATTTTCAAGTTGCTTGTTCTACGGCTCGAAGGCATGGAGCCGATGAGGTGGTTATCATGGTTTTTGCCTTCCATTTCTCTCTTGAAGGGCAAGCAAAGACATGATTTTATTCGCTACCGGATGAGATTGTGATTAATTGGGATTTCTTGAGAAGAGAGTTTCTAGATAAGTTCTTCCCACCGGAGAAGACCGACTACATCCAGAAAAAGATTTCGGGCATAATGCAAAGAGACCAAGAGAGTTTGTATGAGTATTGGTCTCGGTTCAAGAGGCTATTGGAATCTTGTTCGCATCATGGAATGAACACTCACTTGCTCATTAGCTACTTCACCGGAGGTCTTTGTGTGGAAGATAGAAGATTGCTTACCGCTTCTAGCGGTGGTTTCCTTTCGAAAAATAAGACGGAGGGAGAAGCTTGGAATTTGATAAAGGATGTTGCCAAAGCTACACAACACACAAGGGTGAGAAGTAATCCTCTCAAGGGTGTGGTAGAACCATCCCCTTCCGAATCAAGTCTAACCAAAGCACTTGAAGATATGACTACCATCCTTACCCAAATACAAAAGGCCAAAAGGAATACTACTCCATCCAAGCCGTCCAAGCCCCACCTCCGATTGCTCAACTTGAAGGCCCTCCTAGGATTTGTGGTTTGTGCTCTAGCACCACTCATTACACCAATCAATGCCATCAAATTCAAGAGGAACATGCTCTTGTAGTAGCCAATGTGAATTACAACGACCGTCCACCTTACCCTTCTCAAGGCCAAAACAATTACCATCAAGGTGGTAATCAACATCAAGAGTGGAGGGATAATGCACAAGGAAGCAATCAAAACCAAAGATGGAACAACTCTTCTTCTCACCACAACAATAACCAATCTTCATCCCAATACCACCATAATAATACCAACTACCAAGCCAACCAAGGCCACTCTAACCAAAACCAAAACAACTACACCAAGTACCAAGCACCACACCATAGACAACAAAACCAAAACCAAACCCTTCCATCTTCTAACAATCAAGTTGATGAGCTTAGAGCCGCCATGGAGAAGCGAGATGAGAGCAACAAGGCTCAATTCGATGCCTTGGGCGCTCAATTGGCTAATCTCACCAACATGCTTTCAAAGATGACCATGCCCAACCAACCACCAACCACTAACTCCCAACAACAACACCAACCAACCCTCAAGTTCTTCTAACCTTCCATCCCAACCCCAACCAAACCCAAAGAGCGGTCTCAACGCGATCACTCTACGGTCGGGAACTACATTAGAGGAGATACCTCCAAGGGTCATGGGAGACATTCATGAGGAAGAAGTGGTTGTTGAAGCTACACATGAAGAGGAGGTTGTAGATAAAAGGCATGAGGAAGAAGGAGTAAACCTCAAGGAACCCAAGAGGAAAGCTATAGTGGATGAGTCCATTCCTATTCCATTCCCTTCCATGGTGAAGAAGGCAAAGAAAACGCCAAAATTTGATTTGAACATGCTTCAAGTGTTCAAGAAGGTTGAGGTAACCATACCCCTTCTTGATGCTATTCAACAAATTCTTGAGGTAACTTCTTGATGCTATTCAACAAATTCCAAAATATGCAAAATTTTTAAAAGACTTGTGTACACACAAAGATAGGATAGGAGAATTGGAGACATTATCCTTGGGTAGTTCAATTTCTTCCTTGATGGAACCTATTCCAAAGAAATGTGGTGACCCTGGACCTTGCTTAGTGTCTTGTTGTATTGGTGGACGCACTTTTCATTATTGTATGTGTGACTTGGGAGCTTGTGTAAGCATCATGCCACTTTCTATCTATGTGCGGTTGAATTTAGCTCCATTATAGAAGTCGACGGCGAAGTTTGTCTTAGCCGATAAAAGTGTGATCACAGTTATGGAAATAGCGGAAGATGTACTTGTAGCGATCAAGGATTTGGTTTTTCCGATTGACTTTTACATCCTTGAAATACCTCCAACGGAAAATAGAAGCTCATCCTACGTTCTACTTGGTAGACCCTTCCTCAAGACCTCCAAATTAAAGTTAGATGCCTTCACCGGCACATATTCCTTTGAGGTTGGAGACAAGACTATCCAGTTCAATTTAGAAGAAGCCATGAAACATCCTCCCGAAGAACATTCCGTGCTCCGATGTGATGTGATTGATGAAGTGATAGCGGAAGTACAAGAAGAAGACCATGACAAGTTGTGCTACCCTATTTTTGAGGAGACGGATGACCAAGAGGATAAACATGAGAAAGTTGTAAAGAATGAACTCCATGAGCTTGATGAAAAGGAACCTCAGCTTGAGGCAAAAAGTGAACTGAAGCTCCTTCCATCTCATTTGAAGTATGCTTTCTTAGAGGACAACCAAAAGTTTCCGGTCATTATTGCTAGTGAGCTTTCAAGTGAAGAAGAAGAAAAGCTCCTAGATGTCGATGGTAAAATCCCTTATGTCATTGCTTACTCTTGTAAGACACTAGATGCAGCACAATCCAACTATACCACTACTGAAAAAGAACTCTTAGCTATTGTTCATGCTTTAGATAAATTCAGATCTTATTTGCTAGGGTCAAAGATAGTGGTATACACGGATTATGCAGCTTTAAAGTACTTGTTGACAAAGAATGAGTCAAAGCCTAGACTCATACGTTGGATCTTGCTTTTGCAAGAATTCGACATTGAGATTAGGGACCGGAGTGGATTTCAAAACCTGGTTACGGATCATTTAAGCCACATTGAGAATTTAAAATTTGATCCATTTCCGATCAATGACTCATTCCCATTGGATAGTTTGCATGCTGTGTCGGATAGCTTTTCTTGGTTTGCCCCAATGGCGAACTACTTGGTTGCAAGAATCTTCCCTCCCAACTTTTCGAAAAACCAAAGGGACAAGTTGAGGAGTGATTCCAAATACTATATTTGGGATGACCCTCACTTGTGGAAGAGGGGCGTAGACCAAGTAATTCGAAGATGTGTCCCGGAGTCTGAATTCCAACCAATTCTTGAAGCTTGTCATTCGTCCGAATGTGGTGGCCACTTTGGCCCACAAAGGACCGCTAAAAAAGTGTTGGATTGTGGATTCTGGTGGCCAACCTTATTCAAGGATGCTAACCGGTTATGTGTGTCTTGCCATCAGTGTCAGAAGTCAGGAAACACATCCCAAAGGGATGAAATGCCTCAGCAACCTATGTTGTTCAGTGAGATATTTGATGTATGGGGCATTGACTTTATGGGACTGTTTCCCAACTCTAGTGCGTATCTGTATATTCTGTTAGCGGTTGACTACGTGTCAAAGTGGGTAGAGGCTGTACCTACCCGCCTTGACGACGCCAATGCCGTTGTTTTTTTCATTAGGAATCACATTGTATGCCGTTATGGGTCGCCACGAGCAATCGTGAGCGACCAAGGATCCCACTTTTGTAACAGGAAGGTAGAAGCATTGCTCAAGCACTATGGAGTGTCGCATAAGGTTGCTACTGCTTATCATCCGCAAACAAATGGACAAGCGGAAGTGTCCAATCGAGAAATCAAGAGAATCTTGGAGAAAGTGGTCAATCCACAAAGAAAGGATTGGAGCCTCCGGTTAGGAGATGCACTATGGGCGTATAGAACGGCCTACAAGACTCCGATAGGGATGAGTCCTTTTCGGATCGTCTACGGTAAGGCGTGCCACCTTCCAGTGGAGATTGAGCATCGAGCCTATTTGGCGGTAAAGCAGTGCAATATAGATTTAGCCAAGGCGGGTGAAGCTAGGAAGTTACAACTAGAAGAGCTTGGGTGTTTGAGGAACGAGTCATATGAGAATGCCCGAATTTACAAGGAAAAGACTAAGGCATTTCATGACATCACATCCAGAAGAAGGACTTTCAAGAAGGTGATGAGGTCCTCCTCTACAACTCAAGGCTCCGATTTATGCCTGGCAAGCTCCATTCTAGATGGGAAGGACCTTTCAAGGTGAAGGAGATGAAGCCCTACGGAGTGGTGGAATTGTTTGATCCCAAGAGTGAAGCAACTTTCAAAGTGAATGGACATAGAGTGAAGAAGTATCATGGTTGTAAGCCCCCAAGAGAGCTAGAGGTGTACATATTGGAGGATGCACCAAGGAGAGAGAAAGCTTAAGAAAAGGACCGTCCAACTTAAGGACGTTAAAGAAAAGTGCTTGGTGGGAGGCACCCCACCGTGGTAAGATCTTCCTTGTTTATACCATCTTGTTCGTATCTTTAGTTTCTTGTGAATTTTGTGATCTTTTGATGACTGATTGACTGCATAGGAATGCTAGCTTTGTTGCTTTTGTTGGATAGGTAGAATGTTCATATAGATAGGATGTGAAAAAGATAAAGAAAACAAAAATATTTCTTTGAAGAAGGGCACCGACGCGCCAGCGCACAGTGCGCGCGCGCCAGTGGCGAAATTCCACTCTTGGGCCAAATACCCAAGAGTTATGCCCACTTTGTGCCCAACTCGCGCCAGGCACTGACCCGTTCGCGTACATGCTGCCTGCGCACACCCTTGCAATTCAACCATCGACGTGCCAGCGCACGGTGCGTGCGCGCGCCGATGGAGATATGTGGACTCTCTGGTACACAAACCAGAGAGTTGTGCCACAATTGGTTCCTCATAATTGTCAAGATACGGTTGTTAGACAAGGATCGTGACCCCAATTCCCATGCCTAGCCAAGAGTTGCTTTTATTATTCATATTTGAAAACCAATTTTCCCAAATTATTTGCTTTAGTTACAGTTACTTGCTCGGTTTATAATAGAATTAAGTGGAATGTTGCTTGTTCATTGGAATTGCTCATGTTTTGCTTAGATAGTTGAATTAGTTTGTTACAATTTAAGATTACTTGCTTGTTAAGATTCCCATTTATTTTCATGCTCATAACTCACAACCCCGGATTTCTAACCAATGTTGAAGCACATGTTTGCCCATTCCTTGTGAGACGACCCGAGGTTTGAATACTTCGGTTGTTTCTATTGGGGTTGAACTTGTGACAACCAAATCCCTCTCTAAATTTGACCCCCAAGGATTGTTGTTGGTAGAGCTATACTTGAAACGTGGTTTTATTGGAGAAAATCTTTACCAATACACCCTTGGGAGCCTGTCATGAAGCAACTTTCAAAGTGAATGGACATAGAGTGAAGAAGTATCATGGTTACAAGCCCCCAAAAGAGCTAGAGGTGTACCTATTAGAGGATGAACCAAGGAGAGAGGAAGCTTAAGAAAAGGACCGTCCAACTTAAGGACGTTAAAGAAAAGTGCTTGGTAGGAGGCACCCCACCGTGGTAAGATCTTTCTTGTTTATACCATCTTGTTTGTAACCTTAAATTCTTGTGAATTTTGTGATTTCTTGATGATTAATTGATTGCATCGGAATGCTAGTTTTATTCTTCTTGTTGAATAGATAGGATGTTAATGTAGTTTTTCTCATTTTGGTATGGATGAATTGTTGAAGTAGGGAGAATGCTATGTTTTGGATTGTGCATGACATTGTGAAGCATTCTCTTTGACTACTAGCTTAAGCACCTACCAAGTATATATTAGAATAGATCTTGTTATGTTGAAAAAAAAAAAAAGAAAAGATAGAAAAATGAAAAAATGGGCACCGACGCGCCAGCGCACTGTGCGCGCGTGCGCCGGTGGTGCAATTCCACCTCTTGGGCCAAATACCCGAGATTTATGCCCATTTCATGCCCAAATCATGCCAGGCACTCACGCATCCGCGTACTTGCCGCCTGTGCGCACCATTGCAATTTAACCATCGACGCGCAAGCGCACTGTGCGTGCGCGCGCGCCGATGGCGATATCTGGACTCCCTGGTACAAAACCAGAGAGTTGTGCCACACTTGAGCCAACCTTGTACCAAAACTAACGCGTTCGCATGTTGTGCGCGTCCGCGCCAGTCGCAAAATCTCTCAAGCACGCGTCCGCGCAAGGTGTGAGTCTGCGCGCCTGCGCCACTCACCAACTCTGGTCCAAAAACCAGAGACTTATGCCAATTTTGTGCCACTTCTGTGCCAGAGGCACAACTACCCTCGCGCGCGTGCACCACTGACGCGCACGCGTCCTTTGCTAACACCCTCACCGACGCACCAGCGCGCTGTGCGCGCGCGCGCCGGTTGCGCGAATCAGTTTTATAACTTCGCGCCTTGTTCTGTTTCCCCTTTCTCAACCCCTTTTCTTTCTTAATTCTTTTTTCTTCTTCCTCCATCATACCTCCTTCTCTCCTCCTTCTTCCACAATCCACCACCACCGTCTCCGGCCACTCACCAGCGACAACCACCTTTTCCGGTGGTACTACATCTCTCTTATTTCTTTCTCATCTTCACAAAAGAAAACTCAACCTTGTTCTCTTATACTTCTCAAGGTTTCACTTCTTCCATTTCTTTTCTTTCATTTTCTTTGCATTCTTTCTTCTAGTTAGATGCTTCTTGTTGCTTTACTTAGTTTCTCTTTTACTTGCATGATGATGTTTCTTGCTTTTTGTTTGCTTACTTTTCACTTTTCCTTATTTTTCCATGGATGTTGAATTTGAGCTTAATTTGCTTTAATAGATCTTTTGTCATTTTTTTTTTCTTATCTTTGCCAATGTGTGACGTTTATGTGATGATTGATGTTCCATTTTGGGCTTTGAATTGATTGAGTATCTCATAATTACTCTTTGCTTAATAATTGCACACCAAGTGTTCGAGAAAATGCATGAATACCATTTTGGTTTCTTTTAATAATGCACTTTCAATTGGATGCTTCTCCTCGTTTACTTGTTGTCTTCTATACGCATTGCGTCTACTTTGCTTGCTTATTAGATAGTCATTGAACATGACTTGCTCTTTGTTATGGATGCTTGAGATTACTCCTCTCATGCCATTGCATGCTTTACTTCCTCTTGCATCCCATGCTAAGTGTTGTGACCCATGTCTTTATGATTAATATCCTTCACTTGCATGTTTTTATTAAAATGATTCTTTGGGTTTAATATTTTCCTGTTTTCCCTCCTTTCTCAGGATGGCCACCAAGAAAGGCAAGGAGAAAGCTCCAAGGAAACCGGCCGTAAAGAGGGCATCCCAAAGATCTACTTCTAAGGCGCACTCGTCATTGGGAGCCAGATCCTTAACTAAGAAGGCGAAGACACCCGCTCCTATTGATGAGAAGGAAAAGAGCAAGCCGGCGAAAGATTCTTCAAGGTTCCCCAACCGCTTATGTGAACTTATGTTCCCTTCCATAGCTGTACGGAACTATCATCCCGAGCACCTACTTGCTCCGCCGGACAACGTTGCTCCTTGTATTCTACCCCGCATTGAACGACGAGGATGGGAGTTTTTTTTGAGAAAACCAAGGGAAATCAACCTCTCTTGGGTAGAGGAATTCTATACTAACTACCATCTCTCCTCCCTTCAATCGGTATACATGCGACGGAGGCAAGTCTTAGTTTCAGAAGAGGCTATTCAGCAAGTGCTTAATGTCCTACCAGTGCCAAGTGACATGGATGGCTACTAAGAAGTCTTACGTCAGCGAGAGAAGTTTGGATTTGATTGGGACTCGATCCTTCGAGTCATTGCTGAGCCAAAGGCATATTGGATCCAAGGTCGACTCTGGATGAGGCCCAAAAGCATTGACGCTCGCTTCCTCACTGTGGAAGCTAGAGCTTGGGCCCAGATCCTATCTCACTATGTGCTACCTAGCACCCACAAGTCGTCCTTCACGGCGGACCTCACCTTGCTTGTTTGGTGTGTTCTCACGGAGAGGCCGGTGAACATTCCGTTTCTTGTCAAGCAAGCGATGAGTCAAGTTCACGATCGGGGTAATTTTCCATTTCCAGCATTGGTATCTGATTTAGTTGCTGCTGCAGGTGTTCCTTGGGAAGCAAAGGACAGGAAGATTATAGTTCCGGCTAAGGGCGATGTGGTCCCAAGCGGAAAATACTTACATCTTCCCATGAACAACCCAAGACTTGACATAGCCCTTTGATAAACCACTATTTTATGGTTTATAATGTGTTTAATTGTGTGGTTTTATCATGATCTTTATCCACTTATTCATTTAATTAGCATGCATTTATAATTCCTTCTTAAAATTATTACATGATTGAAAACTGCTTCCTAGAGACTTTTAATTATGTATTTTAATTCTCCTTTATTCCGTTCTGCTTGCTTTTTTTCTTTTTTTTGCAAGCTTTGTATTCACTGCTTTTTCTTGCTTCAAGAATCATTTTTATGATTTTTCAGATTACCAATAACATGTCTCATGTTTATCATTCTTTCAAGAGCCAACATATTTAACATTCAAGAACATCAAATTCCAAAGACATATGCACTGTTCAAGCATTCATTCAGAAGGCAGAAAGCATTGCCATCACATGTAATTAATCAGAATTTCTTGTATTAAAAACTCGAAAAATATTGCCTCCTTATCCTAAAGAAAATCTTCTATTTTATTCATGTTTAATGATGATGAGAAAAATAAATTATAGCTTAATTGGAGATAAAATAACTACTAATTACTACTATAACTACAAAGGTAGAACTCAAATAAGAACAATTAACACAGAGTTAAGGCTAAGATTAGGGCTCAACAACCTTGAGTTTGGGATGTGGATGTTCCTCTAGTCTGTGGATGTTCCTCTAGTCTGTGGAGTGCTTGGTCCTTCAAGAGATAACTTCTGACGCTTCAGTTCCTTTAAGTCACGCCCTTGCTCTTCTTGTTCCCTGAGCAGTTTGCAGAGCATACTGTTTTGATTTTGCTGTTCTTCCTTTATTTGGTCTATAGATTCTTGCAACTTGGTAACAGATGCTTCAAGCTGTTCCCAATATTCAAATTGAGGGACTTCTGAGAGGAATTCTTGCGCCCTCCTCTTGATGGGATCATCCTGCACTTGTTGTTTTTCCATTGTGATTTTAGTGATTGGCTACTCCACTGAGATATACTCTGTTATTCCCATCTTTACTCTAGCATCTTTGCAGAGCATAGAGATTAGGCTTGGATAAGCCAACCTGGCATCCTTGGAGTTCTTGTTTGCTAGTATGTAGAATTTAGATGGGATCAGTTGATGAACTTCTACTTCTTTTCCCAACATAATGCAATGGATCATCACTGCTCTTTTAACAGTGACTTCAGAACGGTTGCTGGTGGGAAATATAGAACGCCCAATAAAGTCCAGCCATCCTCTAGCGACCAGTTTGAGATCTTCTCTCTTGAGTTGATTTGGGACACCCTTCGTGCTGGTGGTCCACCTGGCTCCAGGGATGCATATATCCTCTAGAATCTTATCCAGGCCCTTGTTTATTCTCATCATTCTCCTATTGAAGGAGTCTGGGTCATCTTTCAGCTGAGGTAGCTTAAAGATCTCCCTGATTTTGTCAGGGTGGATGTGAACAATCTTTCTTCTGACTACAGTTCTATAGTCATAGAGGGCAGTTTCAGATATTCTCTGCCTGTCTGTTTGCCACAGATTAGCATAGAATTCCTGAACCATATTCCTTCCCACTTTCGTTTCAGGATTAGCTAGGACTTCCCAGTTCCTGTTTCGAATCTGCTCTTGGATCTCCGGATATTCATCTTCTTTCAGATCGAACTTGATTTCAGGGATCACTGATCTTAGACCCATTATTTTGTAGTAATGGTCTGAATGTTCTTTGGTTAAGAACCTCCCTTGATTCCAAAGTGGTTTTGGAATACTCTCTTTCTTGCCTCTTGGAGTGGGTTGTTTTCCTTTAGGAGCCATGATCTTAGTGGGTATGGTTTAGTGATCACGGATAAAAACACCAAATTTAGAGGTTTGCTTGTCCTTAAGCAAAAGAAAAGAAAGGAGAGGGATAGAAGGAGAGCTAGTATTGAATGGTGGATGAGAGGAGGGAGGCCGAATGTGTTTTTAAAAGGGAAGGGGGGTGGGTTTTCGAAAATAAGGAGAAAGATAAGATAGAAGATATGATTTAAAAAGAAATAAGTATGATAAGAAAAGATATAATTTAAAATTGAAAAGATATGAAAGATATTTGAAAAAGATAAATTTGGATTTTGAAAAAGATAATATGGAGATTTGAAAAAGATATTGATTAGTTCAAAAGATTTTAGAATGAAAAGAGATAGATTTGTTTTGAAAATTTGAAAAAGAGTTGAATTGGATTGAAAAAAAAGGATTTGTGCTTATGGATTAAGATACATTTGATATTTTTAAAGTAGGGTTTTTAGAAATTAGGGATTTTAGAAATCAGGGTTTGTAACATGTTTATGCAAGAAATCATGAATTGAAACATGAAAATTAAAATTAAAAATGAAAAATATGAAGTAAAAACGAAATTACCTCCTCCCCACCATCCTGGCGTTAAACGCCCAAACGCTGCATGTTTTGGGCGTTTAACGCCCAATTGCTGCTTCTCCTGGGCGTTCAACGCCCAGCTGTTGCTTCTTTCTGGCGTTGAACGCCAGGAACTTCTTTGTCACTGGGCATTTTTCTGAATGCCCAGATAGCTATCCTTACTGGCGTTTTCTTGCCAGTGAGCTCTTTTTCTCTGTTTTGTGTGCTGAATCCTTCTGTAACCCTGTAAACTTATGCAATTGACTCTTTACCTTAGTATCAATGAACTTTATATAAACAAATAAAATCAAGAATAGGGCAAAATGCTTAGAGGAAGTGATGCCAATGGCTGGGTTGCCTCCCAGCAAGCGCTTCTTTATTGTCTTTAGCTGGACCTTGCTGAGCTTTTTAATCTAGCCTCAGCCTTGAGCATTCTTGCTCAACATTACCTTCAAGATAATGCATGATTCTCTGTCCATTAACAATGAACTTCCTATCAGAGTCAATGTCTTGAAGCTCCACATAACCATATGGTGATACACTTGTAATCACATATGGTCCCCTCCACCGGAACTTCAGTTTCCCGGGGAATAGCTTGAGCCTAGAGTTAAACAACAGAACCTTTTGTCCTGATTCAAAGATTCTAGAAGATAGCTTTCTGTCATGCCATCTTTTTGATTTCTCTTTATAAATCTTGGCATTTTCGAAAGCAGTAAATCTGAATTCCTCTAGCTCATTCAGCTGGAGCAATCTCTTTTCTCCAGCTAGTTTGGCATCAAAGTTTAGGAATCTGGTTGCCCAGTAGGCCTTATGTTCCAGTTCCACGGGCATGTGACAAGCCTTACCATACACAAGTTGGTACGGAGAGGTCCCTATAGGAGTCTTGAATGCTGTTCTATAAGCCCACAGAGCATCATCCAAGCTTCGTGCCCAATCCTTTCTACGGGTACTTACAGTCCGTTCCAGGATTCTTTTCAGTTCTCTGTTAGAAACTTCAGCTTGCCCATTTGTCTGTGGATGATACGGAGTCGCCACCTTGTGGCGAATCCCATACCGGACCATGGCGGAGTAAAGCTGTTTGTTGCAAAGTGAGTGCCCCCATCACTGATTAGTACCCTAGGGACACCAAATCTGCTGAATATATGTTTCTGGAGGAACTTCAGTACTGTTTTAGTATCGTTGGTGGGTGTGGCAATGGCCTCTACCCATTTTGATACATAGTCAACTGCTACCAGAATATAAGTGTTTGAGTATGATGGTGGAAAAGGCCCCATGAAATCAATTCCCCATACATCAAACAACTCAATCTTCAAGATTTCTTGTTGAGGCATGGCGTAACTATGAGGCAAATTACCAGCTCTCTGACAACTATCACAGTTACGTACAAACTCTCGGGAATCTCTGTAGAGTGTAGGCCAGTAGAAACCACATTGGAGGACCTTGGTGGCTGTTCGCTCACCTCCGAAATGGCCTCCATATTGTGATCCATGGCAATGCCATAGGATCCTCTGTGATTCTTCTCTAGGCACACACCTACGGATTATTC
>NC_029786.2:37202973-37211445 GCF_000816755.2 Arachis ipaensis | reverse complement strand
GGAAAAGTGTCACCTTCTCCCAGAAATGCATATTTCAGGGATGGTGGTAATGGCTTGAGCTCGGGTTTAGGAGGTTTCTCCTCTTCCTGAGGAAATTTTAGAGAATCTTTTAATTCCTCTGAATCCTCTAGATCAGGCGGAACATCTTTAAAGATATCTTCCAACTCTGATTTGAGACTCTCAGCCATGTTGATCTCCTCTACCAAAGAGTCAATAAGATAAACTTTCATGCAGTCTTTTGGTGTGTCTGGATGCTGCATGGCATTGACAGCATTCAATTTAAACTCATCCTCATTGACTCTCAGGGTGACTTCCCCCTTTTGTACATCAATGAGAGTTTGTCCAGTTGCTAGGAAAGGTCTTCTTAGAATGAGAGTATCACTCTTGTGCTCCTCCATTTCCAGCACTACAAAGTCAGTGGGAAAGGCGAATGGCCCAACTCTGACAATCATGTCCTCAATCACGCCTGATGGGTATTTAATGGAGCCATCAGCAAGTTGGAGACATATCCGGGTTGGTTTAACTTCTTCAGTTAAACCAAGTTTTCTGATAGTGGATGCAGGTATTAGGTTGATGCTTGCCCCAAGATCACATAAGGCTGTCCTGGTGCAATTACCCTCTAATGTGCATGGTATCAGAAAGCTTCTGGGATCTTTAAGCTTTTCTCTAAAGCTTTTCAGAATGACTGCACTGCATTCTTCAGTGAGGAGAACTCTTTCAGTTTCTCTCCAATCCTTCTTATGACTCAAGATCTCTTTCATGAACTTGGCATAAGAAGGTATTTGCTCAAGTGCCTCTGCAAACGGAATCTTTATTTCAAGAGTCCTGAGATAATCTGCAAAGCGAGCGAATTGCTTATCCTGCTCCTCTTGGCGGAGTTTTTGAGGATAAGGTATCTTGGCTTTATACTCCTCAACCTTGGTTGCTGCAGGTTTATTTCCTACAGAAGTGGTTGAAGAAGCCTTTTTAGAGGTGTTGTCATCAGCACTTGTGTGTGTCTAATCCCTCACTGGCATTTGAGTGCCAGGGTTGGAAGTTGGAGTGACGTTAGATGCCAACTCCTCATCTGCTCCTAGTGTCTGAAGGCCAGAACTGTGCTTCCTTTGGACGTTCAACGCCAGTTCCTTGCTTGTTTCTGGCGTTGAACGCCAGTCCTGAGCATGGTTTGGGCGTTCAGCGCCAGTCTTACACCCAATCTCTGGCGTTTTAGCGCCAGAATTATTTCTCTCCGGGCTCTTACTGTCCTCAGATGGATTTTGGGTAGTTTGCTCATTTCTTGGCTTCCTGCTACCTTGAGGTGGGGTATTTAATGTCTTCCCACTTCTTAATTGAACTGCTTGGCATTCTTCTGTTATTTGCTTTGACAGCTGCTGCTTTGTTTGCTTTAATTGTACTTCCATATTTATATTAGCCATCCTTGTCTCTTGTAGTTTATCCTTGAATTTGGCTAACTGCTTTGTTAGAAAATCTAATTGCTGATTGAATTCAGCAGCTTGTTCTACAGGACTGAGTTCAGCAGTTACTGTTTTAGCCTCTTCTTTAATGGAAGGGTCACTGCTTAGGTACAGATGCTAATTTCTGGCAACTGTATCAATGAGCTCTTGAGCTTCTTCAATTGTCTTTCTCATGCGGATAGATCTACCAGCTAAGTAATCTAGAGAGATCTGAACTCTTTCTGTAAGCCCATAATAGAAGATGTCTAACTGAACCCACTCTGAAAACATTTCAGAGGGGCATTTTCTTAGCATCTCTCTGTATCTCTCCCAGGCATCATAAAGAGATTCATTATCTCCTTGTTTAAAGCCTTGGATGTCCAGCCTTAGCTGTGTCATCCGTTTTGGAGGAAAGTATTGATTCAGGAATTTTTCTGTTAGCTGTGTCCATGTCTTTATGGTAGCCTTAGGTTGGTTATTTAACCACCTCTTAGCTTGGTCTTTTACAGCAAATGGGAACAGTAATAATCTGTAGACATCCTGATCTACTTCCTTATCATGTACTGTGTCAGCAATTTGTAAAAACTGTGCCAGAAACTCTGTAGGTTCTTCCTGTGGAAGATCGGAATACTGGCAACTTTGCTGCACCATGATAATGAGCTGAGGATTCAACTCAAAGCTACTGACTCCAATGGAGGGTATACTGATACTACTCCCATATGAAGCAGTAGTGGGGTTAGCATATGACCCCAGAGTCCTTCTGGACTATTCATTTCCACTTAGATCCATGATGGAGAAAGGGAGATGATGTAAAAATTTTATTTATTTATTTATTTATTTATTTCGAAAATAAATAAATTAAAATAAAATAAATAAAAATGGGTGAAGATTTTCAAAAAATGAAAAGAGTGGTTTAGGAAGTTTTGAAAAAGATATGATTTTTGAAAAAGGTTTTAAATTTTGAAATAAAAAATCTGAATTTTAAGAGCAATTTTCGAAAATTTGCTTTAAAATGGAGAGAAAAGATATTTTTTTTGAATTTGATAAGGAGAGAGAAAAACAATAAAATAGCACAAGATTTAAATTTTTTAGATCTAATGCTCCTTGTTTTCGAAAATTTTGGAGGGAAAACACCAAGGAACACCAAACTTAAAAATTTTAAGATCAAGACACAAGGAAAAGTCAAGAACACCTTGAAGACTCATAAGAGCAACAAGAACATGAAGATAGAACACCAAACTTAAAATTTTTAGAAAACCAAACTAAAATTTTCGAAAACTCAAGAAAAATCAACAAGAAAACACCAAACTTAAAGTTTGGCACAAGATTTAATAGAAGAATTATTTTTGCAAAAAAGAAGATTTTGAAAAGAATATACCCAATTACGAAGAACATAGACTAACGCTCTAGCCAATTGGGCAGTAAATGTAACACTTGTTTTGAAGAAGTATTTTTAATAACTAAGAAATTTTTTTTTTGAAAACTAATGTTTTGAAAAGGCACACGAAAAACAAGAAAAGAAACAAAACAAGAAAAACTAAAAACTAATAAAGAAAAATAATATTTTTGAAAATTTTTTGAAAAGAATATAAAAGACTCTGAACCAAAAGACAAAATTTTCCTAATCTAAGCAACAGGATTCACCGTCAGTTGTTCAAACTCAAACAATCCCCGGCAACGGCACCAAAAACTTGGTGCACGAATTTGTTACATGTCAATGTCAATATTACTCTCTTACAAATTCGCACAACTAACCAGCAAGTGCACTGGGTCGTCTAAGTAATACCTTACGTGAGTAAGGGTCGAATCCCACGGAGATTGTTGGTTTGAAGCAATCTATGGTTATCTTGTAAATCTTAGTCAGGAAGGCAATTATATTTATCAGTTTAAATTGTGAAAAATAAAAGAGCATGAATTAAATACTTGTTATGCAGTAATGGAGAATGTGTTGGAGTTTTGGAGATGCTTTGTCTTCTGAATCTCTGCTTTCCTCTGTCTTCTTGTTCACGCACGCACGTTCCTCCTATGACAAGCTTTATGCTGGTGGATCACCGTTGTCAATGGCTACCATCCGTCCTCTCAGTGAAAAGGGTCCAGGTGCGCTGTCACCGCACGGCTAATCATCTGTAGGTTCTCAATCATATCGGAATAGGATTTACTATCCTTTTGCGTTGTCACTATGCCCAGCACTCGCGAGTTTGAAGCGCGTTACAGTCATCCAATCCCTAAATCCTACTCGGAATACCACAAACAAGGTTTAGACTATCCGGATTCTCAAGGATGCTGCCAATGGATTCTAGCTTATACCACGGAGATTCTGATTAAGGAATCTAAGAGATCCTCATTCAATCTAATGTAGAACGGAGGTGGTTGTCAGGCACACGTTCATGGGTTGAGAATGGTGATGAGTGTCACGGATCATCACCTTCGTCATAATAAAGCGCGAATGAACATCTTAGATAGGAACAAGCGTGATTGAATAAAAAACAGAAATACTTGCATTAATTCATCGAGACACAGCAGAGCTCCTCACCCCCAACAATGGAGTTTAGAGACTCATGCCGTTAAAGAGTACAAAGTTCAGATCTAAAATGTCATGAGATGCAAAATAAATCTCTAAAAGTTGTTTAAATACTAAACTAGTAACCTAGGTTTACAGAAAATGAGTAAACTATGATAGATAGTGCAGAAATCCACTTCTGGGGCCTACTTGGTGTGTGCTGGAGCTGAGACTAAAGCTTCTCACGTGCCTGGGCTGTTTTGGGCATTCAACGCCAGGCTGTAACCTGTTTCTGGCGTTGAACTCCAACTTGTAACGTGTTTCTGGCGCTAGATGCCAGACTGCAACATGGAACTGGCGTTAAACGCCAGTTTACGTAGTCTATCCTTGAGCAAAGTATGGACTATTATATATTTCTGGAAAGCCCTGGATGTCTACTTTCCAACGCAATTGGAAGCGCGTCAATTGGATATCTGTAGCTCCAGAAATTCCATTTCGAGTGCAGAGAGGTCAGGATTCAACAACATCAGCAGTCCTTTTTCAGCCTGAATCAGATTTTTGCTCAGCTCCTTCAATTTCAGCCAAAAAATACCTGAAATTACAGAAAAACACACAAACTCATAGTGAAGTCCAGAAATATGAATTTTGCCTAGAAACTAATGAAAATAAACTAAAAACTAACTAAAACATACTAAAAACTATATGAAATTAATCCCAAAAAGCGTATAAAATATCCGTTCATCAGTAGGCGCAACTCTCGGATTGTAAGCTGGGGGGTGAAAATGTGCAATCCATGTGTAAGCGTGCATGACGCGTGCGCGTGGATGGTCGGAAATGCTTGATACACGCGTACGCGTGCATGGCACGTACGCGTGGATGGTGCTCTGTTTTTCAAAAGTTTTCAATATTTTTGCACCATACCAAGCATTCCAAACCTCCAAACAACTACCAAAACATCATAAAACCTTATTTAACATACTAGACTCCCAATTAAACTCAGCTAATCAAACAAAACATGAAATTAAACTTATTTTACCAATATGTACAAAAGGGAAAAATGAAAATATGTTACCATGGTGGGGTGTCTCCCACCTAGCACTTTTGTTTATTGTCCTTAAGTTGGACTTATGGGGAGCTCTCATCAAGGCGGCTTGTGCTTGTATTCATCCTTGAACATCCACCAATGCTTGGACTTCCATTGTGCTTCATCATTCAAAGTTAATAACTCCAAGCTTTGATGGAGTTCTTCACAAACCATGGGGCTCCTAAAGTCGCTCCTCCTCTTGTAATCCGGGATCCTACACTTTGTTTTCACACCCGTCTTCAAGTTGATCACATTGGTTCCCTCCGGGTGGTAGAAAAGTCAAATTCTCACGAGGACACCAAACTATCCTCCTATTGAGCACTAGTCCAACCCTTGCTCCTTGAAGCTTCAACCATAATGAGCCTAGACTTACAACGCCAACCACTAAACATCCTCCTCTTACACTTAATTCCGCAAAGCGCCCTAAGTTGGTCATCCGTCTCAAGCATACCAAATTCAAGTGGGATAGTAAAGCTAAGAGTTAGAAGTTTTACCCACTCAAATGAAGGATTGGATGACAACCTAGGTGGAGGAGTTCCCAATGATCTTGACAAGGCGCGCTATACTCCCGTTCATCCTCTCCTAGAGGCTTCCACCACTTGACAAGGTTCTTCAAGCTTTACCTCTTGCTAAACTCCCTCAAGTTCCCATTCTTCTTCACCAAGTTCTTCAAGATCTTCTGCATCACTCAAATCATAAATGGGTGGTTTAGTGAGGTCCACCTCATCATCAATCCCAAGCATAGTGGGGAAGGATTCCTCAAACTCAAAAGGATCATATGTTGATGCGGAATCATCATAAATAGAAGGGGCTATTGCTTGGGACACTTCTTCCAATTCTTCAATCACATTGTGCCTTGGAGGTTGTGCACTGATAAACCCCAATTTTATGGTTTATCTTGTGCTTAATTTGGGGGATTTTATCACCTTTTCCCACTTTTATTCAATGAAATAGCATAGTTTTGCAATTCTCCCTTGATTTGTGCTTAAATGTGAAAACATGCTTTTTAGGCCTTAAAATAGCTAAATTTAATCCACTTTAATTCCATTCGATGCCTTGATATGTTTGTTAAGCGATTTCAGGTTTAAAAGGCAAAGATTGGATTGAAGGAGTGAAGGAAAAGCATGCAAAGTGGGAGAACTCATGAAGAAATGAAGGAACCGTAAAGCTGTCAAGCCTGACCTCTTTGCACTCAATCGACCATAACTTGAGCTACAAAGGTCAAAATGAAGCGGTTTCAGTTGCGTTGGAAAGCTAACATCTGGAGCTTCGAAATGATATAAAATTTGCTATAGTTGCCTGACGTATAGGGGGGCGTACGCACACATGACGTGCACGCACTGATGGATCAGCGTGGGTCCATTTTGGGCAACTCGTTGGGGGCGATTTCTAGCTCATTTTGGGCCCAATCCAACTTATTTCTGATGCTATTGAACCCAAGGATTGAAGGGGGAATGAACCAAGTATTCATATTTTAGTTTTCATCATGTTTTAGATTAGAATTCTAGAGAGAGAAGCTATCTCTTCTCTCTAGATTTAGGATAGTAATTAGGGTAAAAATTAGGTTAATCTCTCTCAAATTTGTCTTTCAATTCTTGTTTTGATTTCAATTCTCTTTATATTTTAGTGTTCTATTGTCTTAATCTTCTTAGTTTCTCTTGTTAATTTCTTGTTTTACTCTCTTTTATGGTTATGAACAATTGTTGGATCTTGATTTCTTTTAATGCAATTTTATGTGCCTATGTCCTTTTTATGTTCATCTTAATTACTATTGTTGATTTCATGCTTGTGGTAGTCATGGGTTTCCTTTAATTCTTGCATTTTATGATGTTTACTTTCCTTGCACACTAGGTGTTTGATAAAATACTTCCACTAGTTTTTGAGTAGTTTTCTTTACTCTTGGCCTAGGCTAAGGGAATTGAGTGACCTTGAGTCATTGAGTCTCATTGATTTGGTGATTTGAGAACCCTTGGTGATCAATTTGATATCCATTGACACCAACCCACTACTAATCTAATTAG
This sequence comes from Arachis ipaensis, assembly GCF_000816755.2. NCBI lineage: Eukaryota > Viridiplantae > Streptophyta > Magnoliopsida > Fabales > Fabaceae > Arachis > Arachis ipaensis. The sequence continues at coordinate 37,204,407 of NC_029786.2, read as the reverse complement.
TAGATAGGTTGGGACTTATGGGTTGATGTGATCAAGCCTATTTGACGTACTTCAAGCCTAGGAGTAGATATTACGTACTTAAGGCTTTTGGAAGTAGACTTAATAGGTTGGCCTCTCATAATTATCAATATATGATTTGTTGACAAGGATGGTGATCTCGATTACCTATGTCTAGCCAAGAGTACTTTTCATTTCTTTTATTAGTTAATTGTTCATTTACTTTCCTTGCCATCTATTTTCTTGCTAATTACCAAATTAAACCCCCCCACATCTTCATAGCCAATAGTTAAACACTTCATTGTAATTCCTTGTGAGACGATCCAGAGTCTAAATACTTCGGTTATAAATTCATTTGGAGTTTGTACTTGTGACAACCAAATTTTTTGATTGGGAGGATTGTTTGTTGGTGTAGAACTATACTTGCAACGAGATTTCATTTATTTGAGGAAATTCTATACCATCACAAGGAATTCACTCGTCAAAATGGCGCCGTTGCTGGGGAGTTGCAATAGTGTTGTGTTATTGGCTATTGTATATATGTTAATATGCTTCTTTGCTAGTTTTTGCTTGTTTTAGGAGTTAGTTTTTATTGGTTCTTACTAGTATTTATTTTTATTTTCTCTTGTTACTATAAATTCTCACCCCTTTGGCTATGAGTTTGGCTCAAATTATGTTGTAGGGAATGGAAACTATAATGACAATATGCATCAAGGATGGAGCAATCAATGATGGAGGGAACCTCAAGGGATTGATCACCCTTCTTGGCAACAACCTCCTCCGGTCTCTTATAGGTATAATTCCCATTCAAATACATATCAATCTAATGGATGTGGTGACCCTTATTGTGATTGTCAACAACCACCACCACATGCCTATGAACCATCCCCTCAACATGGTTTTGAACCACCTTACTCACAAGCCCCTGATAAACCCCAATTTTGTGGTTTATATTGTGTAGAATCTGGGGGGTTTTGTCAATATTTCTCACATTTATTGACAAGAGATGCATGGTTTTGTGTTCACTTCCTAATATTGCTCCGTAATGAAAAACATGCTTATTTTGCCTTAAAATTGCCATATTTTAATCCTCTTCTATTGCCATTCGATGCTGTGATGTATTTGTTGAGTGATTTCAGGAATTATAGGGTAGGAATGGCCTAGAAGAGAGGAAGAAAGCATGTACAAAAGGGAGGAACATGAAGAATTGAAATTTTGGAAAAAGCTGCATTGGCGCGCCTACGCACTCCACGCGCATGCGTGGATGAGGTTGGCTGGAAGCGGCGCGCAAGGATAGACGCATTCGCGCGGATCAGAAGATTCCTATCGACGCGCACGCGCACTTGGCGTGCACGCATGGATCACGAAAGCAATCGGCGCGCACGCGTGGGGAGCTGCACGTGACCTCATTAAAGGAAATCGTGCCTGGCAATTTCT
>NC_029786.2:37174295-37202703 GCF_000816755.2 Arachis ipaensis | reverse complement strand
TTTGTTCTTCTAGAGAGAGAAACCCTTGTTCCTCTCTAGATCTAGTTTTAATTTAATCTTCCCTTGTTGAATTGTCAATTGGATCTTGTTAATTACTAGTTTTAATTGTTCAATTTGAATTCCTTAGTATAATTTTACTTAGATCTTGTGATAGTTTTATGAATTCTTGTCAATTGTCATTTTACACGCATTTCATGAATGTTGTGAATCTTGACTTGTTGATGTTACATTGATGATTTCTATGTTTAATTGTGTTGTTTGGATGATTGTATGTTGATAATTGCTAGTGGGTACTTGTTGATTTCAATTTAATTGCTATTTTGAACATGTCTTTTGTTAATGCTTACCATGTGTTTGATGAAATGGTTACTTTGATTATGGAGTTGTTCTCTTCACTCTTGGCCTAGGCCAAGGGAATTGGGTAAACTTGAGTCATTAGGTCTAATGGATTTAATGATTTGGGAGCCCTTAGTAGTCAATTTGATAACCATTGACGCTAACCTTCTATTAAGTTAATTAATAGTGAGGTTAGAACTTATGGGTTGATGTTGACCAAACCATTTGATGGACTTCAAGTATAGAAGTAGACTTAATGAGTTTGGTTCCTCATAATTGTCAAGATATGGTTATTAGACAAGGATGGTGACCCCAATTCCCATGCCTAGCCAAGAGTTGCTTTTATTATTCATATTTGAAAACCAAAATTCTCAATTACTTGTCTTAGTTATAGTTACTTGTTTGGTTTAGAATAGAATTATGCGGGATGTTACTTGTTCATTGGAATTGCTCATGTTTTGCTTAGTTAATTGAATTAGTTTCTTACAATTTAAGATTACTTGCTTGTTAAGATTCCCATTTATTTTCTTGCTCAGGATTTCTTGAGAAGAGAGTTTCTTGATAAGTTCTTCCCACCGGAGAAGACCGACTACATCCGGAAAAAGATTTCGGGCATAATGCAAAGAGACCAAGAGAGTTTGTATGAGTATTGGTCTCGGTTCAAGAGGCTATTGGAATCTTGTTCGCATCATGGAATGAACACTCACTTGCTCATTAGCTACTTCACCGGAGGTCTTTGTGTGGAAGATAGAAGATTGCTTACCGCTTCTAGCGGTGGTTTCCTTTCGAAAAATAAGACAGAGGGAGAAGCTTGGAATTTGATAAAGGATGTTGCCAAAGCTACACAACACACAAGGGTGAGAAGTAATCCTCTCAAGGGTGTGGTAGAACCATCCCCTTCCGAATCAAGTCTAACCAAAGCACTTGAAGATATGACTACCATCCTTACCCAAATACAAAAGGCCAAAAGGAATACTACTCCATCCAAGCCGTCCAAGCCCCACCTCCGATTGCTCAACTTGAAGGTCCTCCTAGGATTTGTGGTTTGTGCTCTAGCACCACTCATTACACCAATCAATGCCATCAAATTCAAGAGGAACATGCTCTTGTAGTAGCCAATGTGAATTACAACGACCGTCCACCTTACCCTTCTCAAGGCCAAAACAATTACCGTCAAGGTGGTAATCAACATCAAGAGTGGAGGGATAATGCACAAGGAAGCAATCAAAACCAAAGATGGAACAACTCTTCTTCTCACCACAACAATAACCAATCTTCATCCCAATACCACCATAATAATACCAACTCCCAACAACAACACCAACCAACCCTCAAGTTCTTCTAACCTTCCATCCCAACCCCAACCAAACCCAAAGAGCGGTCTCAACGCGATCACTCTACGGTCGGGAACTACATTAGAGGAGATACCTCCAAGGGTCATGGGAGACATTCATGAGGAAGAAATGGTTGTTGAAGCTACACATGAAGAGGAGGTTGTAGATAAAAGGCATGAGGAAGAAGGAGTAAACCTCAAGGAACCCAAGAGGAAAGCTTTAGTGGATGAGTCCATTCCTATTTCATTCCCTTCCATGGTGAAGAAGGCAAAGAAAACGCCAAAATTTGATTTGAACATGCTTCAAGTGTTCAAGAAGGTTGAGGTAACCATACCCCTTCTTGATGCTATTCAACAAATTCCAAAATATGCAAAATTTTTAAAAGACTTGTGTACACACAAAGATAGGATAGGAGAATTGGAGACATTATCCTTGGGTAGTTCAATTTCTTCCTTGATGGAACCTATTCCAAAGAAATGTGGTGACCCTGGACCTTGCTTAGTGTCTTGTTGTATTGGTGGACGCACTTTTCATTATTGTATGTGTGACTTGGGAGCTTGTGTAAGCATCATGCCTCTTTCTATCTATGTGCGGTTGAATTTAGCTCCATTATAGAAGTCGACGGCGAAGTTTGTCTTAGCCGATAAAAGTGTGATCACAGTTATGGAAATAGCGGAAGATGTACTTGTAGCGATCAAGGATTTGGTTTTTCCGATTGACTTTTACATCCTTGAAATACCTCCAACGGAAAATAGAAGCTCATCCTACGTTCTACTTGGTAGACCCTTCCTCAAGACCTCCAAATTAAAGTTAGATGCCTTCACCAGCACATATTCCTTTGAGGTTGGAGACAAGACTATCCAGTTCAATTTAGAGAAAGCCATGAAACATCCTCCCGAAGAACATTCCGTGCTCCGATGTGATGTGATTGATGAAGTGATAGCGGAAGTACAAGAAGAAGACCATGACAAGTTGTGCTACCCTATTTTTGAGGAGACGGATGACCAAGAGGATAAACATGAAAAAGTTGTAAAGAATGAACTCCATGAGCTTGATGAAAAGGAACCTCAGCTTGAGGCAAAAAGTGAACTGAAGCTCCTTCCATCTCATTTGAAGTATGCTTTCTTAGAGGACAACCAAAAGTTTCCGGTCATTATTGCCATTATTGCTAACCAATTGTGCGAGGCCCCAACTGGACGTTGCCATTTGAGATAATGTGCGATGCGTCAAACCATGCTATAGGTGCCGCGCTTGCACAGCATGATGGTAAAATCCCTTATGTCATTGCTTACTCTTGTAAGACACTAGATGCAGCACAATCCAACTATACCACTACTGAAAAAGAACTCTTAGCTATTGTTCATGCTTTAGATAAATTCAGATCTTATTTGCTAGGGTCAAAGATAGTGGTATACACGGATCATGCAGCTTTAAAGTACTTGTTGACAAAGAATGAGTCAAAGCCTAGACTCATACGTTGGATCTTGCTTTTGCATGAATTCGACATTGAGATTAGGGACCGGAGTGGATTTCAAAACCTGGTTACGGATCATTTAAGCCACATTGAGAATTTAAAATTTGATCCATTTCCGATCAATGACTCATTCCCATTGGATAGTTTGCATGCTGTGTCGGATAGCTTTTCTTGGTTTTCCCCAATGGCGAACTACTTGGTTGCAAGAATCTTCCCTCCCAACTTTTCGAAAAACCAAAGGGACAAGTTGAGGAGTGATTCCAAATACTATATTTGGGATGACCCTCACTTGTGGAAGAGGGGCGTAGACCAAGTAATTCGAAGATGTGTCCCGGAGTCTGAATTCCAACCAATTCTTGAAGCTTGTCATTCGTCCGAATGTGGTGGCCACTTTGGCCCACAAAGGACCGCTAAAAAAGTGTTGGATTGTGGATTCTGGTGGCCAACCTTATTCAAGGATGCTAACCGGTTATGTGTGTCTTGCCATCAGTGTCAGAAGTCAGGAAACGCATCCCAAAGGGATGAAATGCCTCAGCAACCTATGTTGTTCAGTGAGATATTTGATGTATGGGGCATTGACTTTATGGGACTGTTTCCCAACTCTAGTGTGTATCTGTATATTCTGTTAGCAGTTGACTACCTGTCAAAGTGGGTAGAGGCCGTACCTACCCACCTTGACGACGCCAATGCCGTTGTTTCTTTCATTAGGAATCACATTGTATGCCGTTATGGGTCGCCACGAGCAATCGTGAGTTACCAAGGATCCCACTTTTGTAACAGGAAGGTAGAAGCATTGGAGAAAGTGGTCAATCCACAAAGAAAGGATTGGAGCCTCCGGTTAGGAGATGCACTATGGGCGTATAGAACGGCCTACGAGACTCCGATAGGGATGAGTCCTTTCCGGATCGTCTACGGTAAGGCGTGCCACCTTCCAGTGGAGATTGAGCATCGAGCCTATTAGGCGGTAAAGCAGTGCAACATGGATTTAGCCAAGGCGGGTAAAGCTAGGAAGTTACAACTAGAAGAGCTTGAGTGTTTGAGGAACGATTCATATGAGAATGCCCGAATTTACAAGGAAAAGACTAAGGCATTTCATGACCATCACATCTAGAAGAAGAACTTTCAAGAAGGTGATGAGGTCCTCCTCTACAACTCAAAGCTCCGATTTATGCCTGGCAAGCTCCGTTCTAGATGGGAAGGACCTTTCAAGGTGAAGGAGATGAAGCCCTACGGAGTGGTGGAATTGTTTGATCCCAAGAGTGAAGCAACTTTCAAAGTGAATGGACATAGAGTGAAGAAGTATCATGGTTGTAAGCCCCCAAGAGAGCTAGAGGTGTACATATTGGAGGATGCACCAAGGAGAGAGGAAGCTTAAGAAAAGGACCGTCCAACTTAAGGACGTTAAAGAAAAGTGCTTGGTGGGAGGCACCCCACCGTGGTAAGATCTTGCTTGTTTATACCATCTTGTTCGTATCTTTAGTTTCTTGTGAATTTTGTGATCTTTTGATGACTGATTGAGTGCATAGGAATGCTAGCTTTGTTGCTTTTGTTGGATAGGTAGAATGTTCATATAGATAGGATGTGAAAAAGATAAAGAAAACAAAAATATTTCTTTGAAGAAGGGCACCGACGCGCCAGCGTACAGTGCGCGCGCGCCAGCGGCGAAATTCCACTCTTGGGCCAAATACCCGAGAGTCATGCCCACTTTGTGCCCAACTCGCGCCAGGCACCGACGCGTTCGCGTACATGCTGCCTGCGCGCACCCTTGCAATTCAACCATCGACGCGCCAGCGCACGGTGCGCGCGCGCGCCGTGGGAGATATGTGGACTCTCTGCTACAAAAACCAGAGAGTTGTGCCACAATTGGTTCCTCATAATTGTCAAGATACGGTTGTTAGACAAGGATCGTGACCCCAATTCCCATGCCTAGCCAAGAGTTGCTTTTATTATTCATATTTGAAAACCAATTTTCCCAAATTATTTGCTTTAGTTACAGTTACTTGCTCGGTTTATAATAGAATTAAGTGGAATGTTGCTTGTTCATTGGAATTGCTCATGTTTTTCTTAGATAGTTGAATTAGTTTGTTACAATTTAAGATTACTTGCTTGTTAAGATTCCCATTTATTTTCATGCTCATAACTCACAACCCCGGATTTCTAACCAATGTTGAAGCACATGTTTGCCCATTCCTTGTGAGACGACCCGAGGTTTGAATACTTCGGTTATTTCTATTGGGGTTGAACTTTTGACAACCAAATCCCTCTCTAAATTTGACCCCCAAGGATTGTTGTTGGTAGAGCTATACTTGCAACGTGGTTTTATTAGAGAAAATCTTTACCAATACACCCTTGGGAGCCTGTCATGAAGCAACTTTCAAAGTGAATAGACATAGAGTGAAGAAGTATCATGGTTACAAGCCCCCAAAAGAGCTAGAGGTGTACCTATCTGAGGATGCACCAAGGAGAGAGGAAGCTTAAGAAAAGGACCGTCCAACTTAAGGATGTTAAAGAAAAGTGCTTGGTAGGAGGCACCCCACCGTGGTAAGATCTTCCTTGTTTATACCATCTTGTTTGTAACCTTAAATTCTTGTGAATTTTGTGATTTCTTGATGATTAATTGATTGCATCGGAATGCTAGTTTTATTCTTCTTGTTGAATAGATAGGATGTTAATGTAGTTTTTCTCATTTTGGTATGGATGAATTGTTGAAGTAGGGAGAATGCTATGTTTTGGATTGTGCATGACATTGTGAAGCATTCTCTTTGACTACTAGCTTAAGCACCTACCAAGTATGTATTAGAATAGATCTTGTTATGTTGAAAAAAAAAAAGAAAAGATAGAAAAATGAAAAAATGGGCACCGACGCGCCAGCGCACTGTGCGCGCGTGCGCCGGTGGTGCAATTCCACCTCTTGGGCCAAATACCCGAGAGTTATGCCCATTTCATGCCCAAATCATGCCAGGCACTCACGCGTCTGCGTACTTGCCGCCTGTGCACACCATTGCAATTTAACCATCGATGCGCAAGCGTACTGTGCGCGCGCACGCCGATGGCGATATCTGGACTCCCTGGTACAAAACCAGAGAGTTGTGCCACACTTGGGCCAACCTTGTGCCAAAACTAACGCGTCCGCACCAGTCGCAAAATCTCTCAAGCACGCGTCCGCGCAAGGTGTGAGTCTGCGCGCCTGCGCCACTCACCAACTCTGGTCCAAAAACCAGAGACTTATGCCAAATTTGTGCCACTTCTGTGCCAGAGGCACAACTCCCCTCGCGCGTGTGCACCACTGACGCGCACGCGTCCTTTGCTAACACTCTCATCGACGCACCAGCGCGCTGTGCGCGCACGCGCCGGTTGCGTGAATCAGTTTTATAACTTCGCGCCTTGTTCTGTTTCCCCTTTCTCAACCCCTTTTCTTTCTTAATTCTTTTTTCTTCTTCCTCCATCATACCTCCTTCTCTCCTCCTTCTTCCACAATCCACCACCACCGTCTCCGGCCACTCACCGGCGACAATCACCTTTTCCGGTGGTACTACATCTCTCTTATTTCTTTCTCATCTTCACAAAAGAAAACTCAACCTTGTTCTCTTATACTTCTCAAGGTTTCACTTCTTCCATTTCTTTTCTTTCATTTTCTTTGCATTCTTTCTTCTAGTTAGATGCTTCTTGTTGCTTTACTTAGTTTCTCTTTTAATTGCATGATGATGTTTCTTGCTTTTTGTTTGCTTACTTTTCACTTTTCCTTATTTTTCCATGGATGTTGAATTTGAGCTTAATTTGCTTTAATAGATCTTTTGTCATTTCTTTTTCTTATCTTTGCCAATGTGTGACGTTTATGTGATGATTGATGTTCCATTTTGGGCTTTGAATTGATTGAGTATCTCATAATTACTCTTTGCTTAATAATTACACACCAAGTGTTCGAGAAAATGCATGAATACCATTTTGGTTTCTTTTAATAATGCACTTTCAATTGGATGCTTCTCCTCGTTTATTTGTTGTCTTCTATACGCATTGCGTCCACTTTGCTTGCTAATTAGATACTCATTGAACATGACTTGCTCTTTGTTATGGATGCTTGAGATTACTCCTCTCATGCCATTGCATGCTTTACTTCCTCTTGCATCCCATGCTAAGTGTTGTGACCCATGTCTTTATGATTAATATCCTTCACTTGCATGTTTTTATTAAAATGATTCTTTGGGTTTAATATTTTCCTGTTTTCCCTCCTTTCTCAGGATGGCCACCAAGAAAGGCAAGGAGAAAGCTCCAAGGAAACCGGCCGCAAAGAGGGCATCCCAAAGATCTACTTCTAAGGCGCACTCGTCATTGGAAGCCAGATCCTTAACTAAGAAGGCGAAGACACCCGCTCCTATTGATGAGAAGGAAAAGAGCAAGCCGGCGAAAGATTCTTCAAGGTTTCCTAACCGCTTATGTGAACTTATGTTCCCTTCCATAGCTGTACGGAACTATCATCCCGAGCACCTACTTGCTCCGCCGGACAACGTTGCTCCTTGTATTCTACCCCGCATTGAACGACGAGGATGGGAGTTTTTTTTGAGAAAACCAAGGGAAATCAACCTCTCTTGGGTAGAGGAATTCTATACTAACTACCATCTCTCCTCCCTTCAATCGGTATACATGCGACGGAGGCAAGTCTTAGTTTCAGAAGAGGCTATTCAGCAAGTGCTTAATGTCCTACCAGTGCCAAGTGACATGGATGGCTACTAAGAAGTCTTACGTCAGCGAGAGAAGTTTGGATTTGATTGGGACTCGATCCTTTGAGTCATTGCTGAGCCAAAGGCATATTGGATCCAAGGTCGACTCCAGATGAGGCCCAAAAGCATTGACGCTCGCTTCCTCACTGTGGAAGCTAGAGCTTGGGCCCAGATCCTATCTCACTATGTGCTACCTAGCACCCACAAGTCGTCCTTCACGGCGGACCTCGCCTTGCTTGTTTGGTGTGTTCTCACGGAGAGGCCGGTGAACATTCCGTTTCTTGTCAAGCAAGCGATGAGTCAAGTTCACGACCGGGGTAATTTTCCATTGGCATTGGTATCTGATTTAGTTGCTGCTGCAGGTGTTCCTTGGGAAGCAAAGGACAGGAAGATTATAGTTCCGGCTAAGGGCGATGTGGTCCCAAGCAGAAAATACTTACATCTTCCCATGAACAACCCAAGACTTGACATAGCCCTTTGATAAACCACTATTTTATGGTTTATAATGTGTTTAATTGTGTGGTTTTATCATGATCTTTACCCACTTATTCATATAATTAGCATGCATTTATAATTCCTTCCTAAAATTATTACATGATTGAAAACTGCTTCCTAGAGACTTTTAATTATGTTTTTTAATTCTCCTTTATTCCGTTCGATGTCGTGATCTGTGTGTTAAGTGTTTCAGGCTTTATAGGGCATGAATGAGTTGGAGATTGGAAAGGAAGCTTGCAAAAATGGAAGGAACACAAGAAGTTGAGGAGATGACCAGCGAGAAGTGACGCGGCCGCATGGCTCACGCGATCGCGTGAAAGAGAGGAAATCGCAGTGACGCGGCCGCATGGCTCACGCGACGGCGCGATTGGAGTAGCACAAGTGACGCGGAGGCATGGATGATGCGCCCGCATGGCAAAGCAAAACGCCGAATGACGCGTCCGCATGAATGACGCGATCGCGTGACATGCGCGATCTGCATAATCTGCAGAATTCGCTGGGGGCGATTTTGGGCCCTGTTTTGACCCAGTTTTCGGCCCGGAAAAGCAGACTAGAGCTAAAGGACATGCAGAAACCAACAACAACATTCATTCTACACAATTTTTAGTTTAGATCTAGTTTTACTCCTCCTCTAGGTTTTCTCTCTACACATTCATAGTTCTTAGGATTTTATTTTCTATTGTTCTTTGCATTGGGATATTGAGAAGAGTTATTACCTCATCAAGACTTCGTCATTCTAGTTCGTTTTCTTTACTTGGCTTTACTCTTCCATGTCCTTTAATTTACTCAATTTTACTATTGGATTATTTTAGAATTTATTAATACAAGAGTTATTTTTATTTTTAATTTATTCCTTTGAGTTTTATTTATCATGTCTTTCTTTAATTCCCTTTCCTATGTTATGAGTTCTACATTCACAATGAGCGAGTAGTTCCCTAACTTGATGGGGAGTTGATTGAAAGGAACCCTTGAGTTGGAATGCTGAAAAGAGAAATTGTAATTGGGTTTATTGTTGGATTACTCTCTAGTCACTAATGCCAGTCCTTCCAAGTAAGCAGATTGGGACTTGTGAATAGAAACAGCATTTCAACTTGTTTGACTTTCCCTTACCTAGTAAAAGATGACAAAATAGAACAACCTTCAATTATCAATTAATCTTGAGAGTAATGCAACAAGAATAGGGCTTCCAACTAATCTACTCCCAGTCAAGGCTTTTATTTAAATTACTTAATTTCTCCAATTTAATTTCCTGTTTATTCAACTCAAACTCTTTTTGAAAACATCTGATTAATAAAATAGCACACCTTTCTACAACTCGTTGGGAGACGACCTGGGATTCATACTCCCAGTATTTTAATTTTAATTTTTGTGACAACCCTTCTAAATTGATAAGCGGATTTCTGGTTGGTTAAGAACTATACTTGCAACGCACATCTTATAACAATTCTTGACTCGCCAATTTTCGCCACGTCAATTTTTGGCGCCGTTGCCGAGGAGTTGCAATAGAGTGCTAAAGTTATTTATTGGATTTTATTTATTTGCATTTTATTTTATTTTGCTACTATGAGCTGCTTGTTTCTTTCGTTAGATGACGCGTTCACTTCCTGATCCAAGTTTGCCAGAAGTCGATCCTGAGATTGAAAGAACTATTTCACCAATAAGGCAAGCTCGGTGTTGGTTAGTCCTCTCAGAGGGCGGATCTGAAACGTCGTTTGAGGAAGAAACCAGCCCCCGTTCTTCTGATTCGGTTGATTTACGTGTAGGTGACATGGCAGCACCTAGGAGAGTTACTATCTAGGAGGCTGGAGCCCCTGATTTTACAATGCAACCGTTTCAAGTGCATCACCCAGCGGTGGCTACAGACTTTGAAATAAAGACTGCACTGCTCAATTTGATGCCCAAGTTTCATGGCTTATTTGCTCAAGAGCCTATCAAGCACCTGAGAGATTTTCAAGCAGCCTGTTCTACTGTCAGGCGTGATGGTGCGAATGAAACTTCTATTTTGCTAAAAGCCTTCCCGTTCTCTCTTGAGGGAAAGGCGAGAGAGTGGTACTACACTCAACCCGTAGCAACTTTATCCAACTGGGATATACTTAGAAGAGAATTTTTGGAAAAGTTCTTTCCAACTGAAGTTACTGATAAACTGAGGAAAGACATTTCCATGATTGTTCAGGATGAATTCGAGACTCTCTATGAATACTGGGAGCGCTTCAATAATCTTCTGGAAGCATGCCCCCACCATATGATTGACAAGATAGTGTTACTCGGTTACGTCACACAGGGCATGAGGCCCCAAGATAAGACCATATTGGAAAGTGCTAGCAATGGGTCTATGAAAAAGTACAAGACCATTGATGAGGCATGGCAATTGATCAGTGACTTAGCTGAATCCACTCGGAATCATAGGCAGAAACAAGGCCGTTCAAAAGCCGTTGCAGAAGTATCCTCTAGCAGAGAGACTGCTGCTCTAACTCAGAGTATCTATGAAATGACCAACTTGCTGAAGCAGATGCAAATGAATCAACAACAAGTTCAACAAGCTCAACCTTCTCCACCACAGCAAAGCCAACAGTTAGTCCCACAGAGAGTTTGTGGAATCTGTGCTGATTATAGCCATTATACTGATGAATGTCCGCAGCTCCAGCAGGAAGACAACACCGTGGCAGCCACTCATAACTTCTATGACCGCCCCAACCAAGGGTACAATCAAGGTGGCAATTACAGCCATGGATGGTAGGACAATTCTAACCAGAATTGGAGGGACAACAACAACAATAGAGGAGGCAGAGACAATCAGGGAAATCAGAGGTGGAATAATAATAACAACAGGCAACAGAACCAGAACCAGCCCTACAGAGCACCTCACCTGAGGCAATCCCAAAGACCACAAAATACCCAACAGCAGACCTCTCAAATTACTTATCCTTCCTCATCTTCTAATGATGACTTACTACAATCTATTGATCGGAGACAACAAACCATGGAAAATAACCTTTATGCTACACTAAATGGTCTGAACTCTACTTTGGAAGCTCTTGTCTCACAGATTGGATCAATGAATAACTCCAATAACCAGCCCTTGAGCTCCAGTGGAATCCCCTCTCAACCATTACCTAATCCAAAGGGTGGCATTAATGCCATCACCCTAAGGTCCGGAACCACACTGCAGGAGAGGAATCAGGAGGAGCCAAGCCCACCAAAAAATGCCTCAGCTGAAGAGGTAGTGGAAACAGAAGATGTTGAAGAGGAAGAGGACATACAGGACATAGCTGAAAAAGAAGAAATTCAGCCACAGGAGGAAGCACCAAAGGACGTAGACACTGCAGAAAACACCACTCCCATTCCATTTTCACAACTTGCAAGGAAGCCCAGGAAGTAACTGGAACCTGATCCCAAAATGGTAGAGATATTCAAAAAGGTTGAGGTAACTGTTCCTCTTTTTGATGTTATTCAACAGGTACCTAAATATGCAAAGTTTCTAAAAGATTTATGTATACAGAAAGACAAAATTAATGAATTAGAAACTATTCCTTTAGGTAGTTCCATATCTGCTTTAATGGGATGTTTACCTGAAAAGTGTAGTGACCCAGGTCTATGTATGGTTAATTGTACTATTGGTGGTGTAGTATTTTCTGACTGCATGTGTGATTTAGGAGCATGTGTGAGTATAATGCCTTTGTCTATATATGATATTTTGAGGCTCCCTCCCTTAAAAAGGTCGGTAGCTTGTTTTGTGTTAGCAGATAAAAGCATTATTACAATGGCTGGAGTTGCTGAAGTTGTATTAGTGGGCATTAAGGGGCTCACATTTCCTACTGATTTTTATATCCTGGAGATGCCCCAAAATGACTCAGAGAAGCCATCATCAATCCTACTCGGAAGACCATTCCTAAAAACCTCGAAGTTCAAATTAGATGCTTTTTTAGGAACATACTCTTTTGAAATAGATGGCCGAGTAGTAATCTTCAATCTGAATGGAGTTATGAAGCATCCTCTGGAGGATCATTCTATCCTCCAGTGTGACATTATAGATGAAACCGTGGCTGAAGTTCACCAGGAGGAATTTGAAGAGAAGTACATAGGACAAGGTCCAAGTGTGGAGACATTCTCAGAGGACAATGGCAGTGCTTTACCATTGTTACCAGCTCTAGACAACCCAGAGCCTGACCATGATCAGATGTTAGAATTAAAACCCCTTCCTCCACACCTCAAATATGCGTACCTTGAGGACGAGCAAAAGTTTCCAGTTATCATTGTAAGGGAACTCACTTCTCATCAGGAAGAGCAGTTACTTAGTGTGCTGAGGATGCACAAGAAGGCAATTGGTTGGTGTTTGGTAGATATAGTAGGCATCAACCCTCAAGTATGTGAGTACAGAATATTTTTAGAAGAGGGAGCAAGGCCCGTCCGTCAATCCCAGAGAAGACTGAACCCCACTATCTTAGAGGTTGTCAAGAAGGAAGTGACCAGACTACTGGAGGCAGACATTATCTATCCCATCTCAGATAGTGAATGGCTAAGCCCAGTACAAGTGGTGCCCAAGAAGTCTGGAGTCACTACAGTGAAGAATGAGCACGGAGATCTCATTGCAACCAGAGTTCAGAACGCCTGGAGGGTCTGCATTGACTACAGATGCCTCAACCAGGCCACTCGTAAGGATCACTATCCTCTCCCATTCATTGATCAAATACTGGATCGCCTGTCAGGTAAATCGCATTATTGTTTTCTAGATGGTTACACAGGTTATTTCCAGATTCATATAGCTTCTGAGGATCAGGAAAAGACCACTTTTACATGTCCTTTTGGGACTTATGCTTACAAGAGAATGCCCTTTGGCTTGTGCAATGTACCAGCTACCTTCCAAAGGTGCATGATGAGTCTTTTCTCTGATCTTATTGAGTACTGTATGGAAGTTTTTATGGATGATTTTAGTGTGTACGGCGATTCCTTTAGCCTTTGCTTAGATGGATTATCTAGAGTATTAGATAGATGTGTCAATACAAACCTTGTATTAAATTTTGAAAAATGTCACTTTATGGTAAACAAGGTATTGTACTAGGACATGTTGTGTCTAATACTGGCATTTCTGTAGATCCAGCAAAGGTGGATGTTATTTCTACTTTACCTTACCCCTTCTCTGTGAGGGAAGTCCGTTCGTTCCTTGGCCATGCAGGTTTTTACAGGAGATTCATTAAGGACTTCAGTAAGGTAGCACTTCCCTTATCCAGGTTACTGTAGAAGGATATTGAGTTCGAGTTCAGTGAGGATTGGAAACAAGCGTTTGATAAGTTGAAGACCGCCCTGACTCCAGCCATTCGAAATAATGTGCGACGCTTCCAACCATGCAGTAGGAGCAGCACTGGCTTAGCGTGAAGGTAAGGATCCTTTTGTTATTGCTTATGCGTCTAAAACTCTAGATGCCGCACAGTCCAATTACACTACTACTGAGAAAGAGCTTCTTGCTATTGTTTTTGCTCTGGATAAATTCCGAGCCTATTTACTTGGTACGAAGGTAGTAGTGTACTCAGACCACGCAGCTCTAAAGTATCTATTAGCTAAAAAGCAGTCCAAACCAAGGCTTATACGTTGGATACTGCTATTACAAGAATTTGATTTAGAAATTAAGGATAGGAGTGGTAACCAGAATTTAGTAGCAGACCACTTGAGTCGCCTTGAGCACATTACAGATGACCCCACTCCTATAGCTAATAATTTCCCATTTGATAACCTGCAAGCAGTATCTGAGGTAGTCCCTTGGTATGCACCTGTAGCTAATTATCTAGTTAGCCGCACCTTTCCTCCAAAGTTTTCTAAGCAACAAAGAGACAAACTGAAAAGCGAGTCTAAATATTATATATGGGATGACCCATATTTATGGAGATGTGGCGCTGACCAGGTAATTAGACGGTGTATGCCTCAATCCGAATTCCAGTTCATCTTAGAGGCCTGTCACTCATCTCAGAGTGGAGGACATTTTGGCCCTCAAAGAACAGCTAGAAAAATCATAGACTGTGGATTCTGGTGGCCTACTCTTTTTAGAGACGCTGCTGAGTTTTGTAAATCTTGTTTTCCATGCCAAAAATTTGGTAATATATCCAAGAGGGATGAGATGCCTCAACAAATTATGCTTTTCTGTGAAATTTTTGATGTTTGGGGCATTGACTTCATGGGTCCATTTCCAAATTCTAATGGTTATTTTTATATATTGTTAGCTGTGGATTACGTTTCTAAATGGGTGGAAGCAATTTCTACCTGCACTGATGATGCTAACACTGTTGTTTCCTTTGTGAGAAACCACATTATTTGTCGCTTTGGATCACCACGAGCAATCGTGAGCGATCAAGGCACCCATTTTTGTAACAGGAGACTAACAGGATTAATGAAGAAGCATGGAATAATTGATAAGGTTGCAACAGCCTACCATCCTCAGACTAATGGGCAAGCCAAGGTGTCAAACAGAGAGATAAAGCGTATCTTGCAGAAGATAGTCAAACCTCATAGAAGAGACTGGAGCACCAGGCTACAAGATGCACTCTGGGCATACAGAACAGCATACAAAACACCCATTGGGATGAGTCCTTTCCGCTTAGTTTATGAAAAAGCTTGTCATCTCCCTGTTGAAGTAGAGCATAAAGCCTTTTGGGCAGTAAAGAAGTGCAACATGGGAATTGAGAAAGTCGGAGTTGAAAAGAAGTTACAACTGCAAGAACTAGAAAGCCTTCGCCTAGAAGCTTATGAGAACTCAAGACTATGCAAGGAGAAGATGAAGGCTGTACATGATCAGCACATTAAGAGAAAAGAGTTCCAACCTGGGGACTTAGTCCTCCTTTACAAATCTCGACTAAGGCTCATGCCAGGCAAGTTGAGATCAAGATGGGAAGGTCCATACAGAGTAGAGAAGGCCGAACCATACGGAGTTTATCACCTAAGCCATCCTTCAAGCTCTGAACTTATCAAAGTTAATGGACATCGTTTAAAGCTATACCATGGAGAGAGGATGCAGAAAAACAAGGAGCTCGAGGTCTTCCACTTGGAAGATCCCCACATAGCCGAAGACTGAGCTAGTGGAGCGTCCAACTTACGGACGTTAAAGCAAAGTGCTAGGTGGGAGACAACCTACCATGGTATGATCGTTCTTTTTTTATTCTTAGTTTTTTCTATTCAATAACTCTTCTCTTTATTAGTACATTTTCGTGCATCTGCATTTACATACTTTTATTTAAAAAAAAAATTTCACGCGACGCGACCGCCACATTGATGTGTCCGCGTCGCAGGAGAGGGGAGGAATTAATAAAATGAACAGAGAGTCACGCAAGAGCGTGGCTGTAGGCATGGCAGTGGCACAAATCTCCCCACGTGACTGCGTCGCCGACGCGGCCGCGTCACATGGGAACATTGGCCTCCCACGTGACCGCATGACCCACGCGGCCGCATGCCCTGGATTTCGACGTGAAAAGGGTGCACGACCGAAAGTTGTGCTAGAGTGGTGCTGGATTGATGCTAACGCACAAATTCTTCCCACGCGGCCGCATGACCGACGCGACCGCGTCATATCCTCATAAATGGCCACTCACGCGATCGCATGCCTCACGTGATCGCGTCACCCAATATTTGGCAATTAATAATTTTGAACAGAGAGTTGTGCGAGTGCGAGGCTGCCCTCGCGCCAGTAGCATAAAACGGGTCACGTGACCGCGTGACCGACGCGACCGCGTCAATCAGTATAAGCGCTAGTTGCACGACCGCGTGCCCCACGCGGCCGCGTCGCTTGCGCCGCACAGCTCCCCTGATTTGCCAATTATCTTATCTTTCCTTTTCCCAAATCCTATTTTCTCTTTTCCCTCCCTATTTCTTCTTTCTCCCTTCTTCCTTCTTTCTCACTTTCTACTCTCTCTCTCTCTCTCTCTCACTCCCATTAACAAGGTTTTCTTTTCTTCTTCCCTCCTTACTTTTCTATTTTTCCTCTTATTTTTACATGTTATCTTCTTTTCTTTTCTTTTTACTTTCATTATTCATATTTTCTTTTTCTTTCTTTTTCCTTTTTACTTGGTGTTGGAAATTTATTTGAGTCATTATTTCTCATTATATGCTTGTAGATTGTTGTTAAATTGTTTGACAATTATATATATATTTTTTAAAGGATTGCTTGCATGTTCACTTTAATACTTTCCATACCCTATTTACCATGCATGCTATGTATTTGTGAAAATGCCCATATGGCATTATGCATTTTTCTACATTATCCTACTATTCAATGCTTGCTTTTCACAAATTTCCTTTACTATTGTATTAATTGAAATTAATTGTCACTACAAACGTGATGGTTTGTTACGAGCGATGCTTGATCTATGCTACTCATGCCTTTGCCAGCATGCCAATAAACACCTTGCATTCACTTGTCGTCATATGCACTAACTATATTCCATTGATAACTTTTCACATGTAGTCATGACCATGTGTTAACATCATTTACCTTTTAATGTGCATTCATAACCACCCTTTTCCGTTCTCTTCCATGCTCTATCTCTTTGAATTTAATTTACTTTCTCTTCCCTTTTTCGGAATGGCCACCAAGAAGGGCAAAGAGAAAGCTACTCTCAAATCTACAACAAGAAGAGGAACAAAAAGAGCATTAGTGGTAGAGCCCTCTTCAACTACGGTTAAACCCTCAACAAAAAGAACTAAGAGGATTATAAAGGTTGATGATAAAGAAAAATCCTTCCCAGCAAAGGACACTGCGCGATTTCCCAACCGCTACTGTGAGCAGATGTTCCCCATCCTGGCAGAAAGGAGTTACAACAACGAATACCTTCTTCTCCTCCCAAGCCATATTGCTACCTTTGTTGAGCCGCAAATTGCACAAAGACAATGGAGTTTCCTACAGAGATAGCCGAGGCAGGTCAATCTTTCTTGGGTAGTCGAGTTCTACTCCAACTTCCACCTGCCAACCCTGCAGTCTGTCTTTGTCCGTCAGAAGCAAGTCCCCATTACAAAAGAGGCCATTCAAAGAGCTCTAGGTCTTCCCCTATTCCAGAAGGTTTGGACGCCTTTCAAGAGGCCGCACTCAAGCGCCAGATGTACCAATTTGACTAGGACGCCGTTCTCAGAGTTATTGCACTACTTGGCAGCAGATGGATCTATGGATACCATCGTACCCGCTCTAAGGGAATATCGGCTTTAGCACTTACCTTGGAGGCTTGCGTATAGGCACAGATCATGTCCTATTACGTCTTTCCGAGCACTCACGAGTCCTCCTTCACTGCGGACATGGCCGTTCTACTATGGTGCATCCTTACAGACCAACCTCTGAACCTACCAAGACACATCCGGAATGCCATGGGACACGTACAAATTGTGGGCAACTTACCTTTTACTGCCTTGGTCTCCGATCTTGTCTCCGCAGCTGGAATCTCCTACAGAGCTGGGGACACCAAAGCCATGCTTCCATGGGATGATCAATATGTCCCTAACGGGAAATACATCAGACTTCCACCAGCCGCCACAAGCCATCCTACTGAACTGGTTGTAGATATTCCTTCTTCAACACCACAAGCACCTACCACAGACCAACTACTCCATCAGATACTCGAAAGGTTGGATCGGCAGGAACACAAAGCTAAGATGAGAGAGCGCCGTAACAAGCGCCGATTCACATTCCTCAAGGAGTTGATTATGGGAAAATTCAAGGACTCAGACACCCCGGACTCCACGTCCTTTACTAGCACAGGAAGCCATGATGGCCCAAACTATGGAGATACTGCTACCAGCCCACCTTTGTTTCTGACAGATGGCACCGAGGGCCGTGCAAAGCCTTAAGTGTGGGGAGTTCGGTCAGTACCTGACTTTCGGAGGTAATTTCTCTTCCCTAAACACCAATAAATTAGGATATTTAGTTAGTTTTTCTTTTGTAGAATAGGATAAATTGCATAGTAATAGATTAGTCGCATGCATGTTATACTTGATTGAAAAGACAATAAGTTTCTTCTAAGACTCTATTTTTGGAACAAAATTTCGCTAATTTTAATTAAAACTTTTATGATAAATTTGCTTGAAGTTGTATTTAGAACATGATTTTTAAGCTAAAGAACACACAACCTGTGAGATTTGAGCCTTTATGCATGGTTACATTACTTAACCATAATTATTTTATTCTTGTGTGTTTACTTCTCTATGATTGTAATCTATATTTTGTTTCATCCTATATGTCTAATGTTTATTATATTTGTATGCTTGCATATGATTGAGGCCATTATTTGTTTAGCTCACTTATCCAAATTAAGCCTACCCTTTCAATTACCTTTGTTAGCCACTTTGAGCCTTTGAATCCCATTTGTTCTATATTTTGCCACATTACTAGCCTTAAGCGGAAAAACAATTATATATCCCAAACTGAATCTTTGGTTAGCTTAAGATAGAATTGTGTGTACTAATTAAGTATGGAAAATTGTGGGAACAAAAGATAATAAGGGAATGTGTCATGATAATATAATGGAAATTTGGAGACCTACTCATGTGAAACTATAAAAATTAAAAATCTATGTGCATTGATAAGCTATGTCTATTTTTATGCTTATGAAAAAAAAACAAAAATATTCAATAAATAAATAAGGGGACAAAATTACCCCAATGTTAAGTTAAGAATTCAAAGATCAATGCATGTATGATAAATTAAGATAAAAAGTTGACACATGAGTATGGAATGTGAAAGGAAAATTATGGGTATATATGTATCCTTACCATTACCTTAGCCCCATTACAACCTTGAAAAGACCTCATGATGTTTGCATTGGTATATTAAATGTTGTTGATTGGTTAGGAGAAGAACAAAAATTAGAAAGCACGATTAGAGAAGGATAGAGTGATTGCCCTATACACTAGAGAGATTAGAGCGTACATACATCATCAGTGAGGGTTCAATGCTTAAAATTATATGTTCCCTGCTTTCATGAGCTACCTTCTTGCATTTTTATCTGTTCTTACTGCATGAGAATTAAATTAGTGGAATTTGATTTGTAATTATTTTGAAGAGCTTATTTACTATTGATCAAGTGGACAAGAATCATATAGTCGCATTCACATATATAGGTTGCATTGCATTACATGAGTTTTACATGTTCCTGCTCATCTGTTTTATCTCCTTCAACTAAGCATGAGGACATGCTAATGTTTAAGTTTGGGGAGGTTGATAAACCACTATTTTATGGTTTATAATGTGTTTAATTGTGTGGTTTTATCATGATCTTTACCCACTTATTCATATAATTAGCATGCATTTATAATTCCTTCCTAAAATTATTACATGATTGAAAACTGCTTCCTAGAGACTTTTAATTATGTATTTTAATTCTCCTTTATTCCGTTCGATGCCGTAATCTGTGTGTTAAGTGTTTCAGGCTTTATAGGGCATGAATGAGTTGGAGATTGGAAAGGAAGCTTGCAAAAATGGAAGGAACACAAGAAGTTGAGAAGATGACCAGCGAGAAGTGACGTGGCCGCATGGCTCACGTGACCGCGCGAAAGAGAGGAAATCGCAGTGACGCGGCCGCATGGCTCACGCGACCGCGCGGATTGGAATAGCACAAGTGACGCGGAGGCGTGGACGACGCGCCCGCGTGGCAAAGCAAAACGCCGAATGACGCGTCCGCATGAATGACGCGATCGCGTGACATGCGCGATCTGCATAATCTGCAGAATTCGCTGGGGGCAATTTTGGGCCCTGTTTTGACCCAGTTTTCGGCCCGAAAAAGTAGACTAGAGCCAGAGGACATGCAGAAACCAACAACAACATTCATTCTACACAATTTTTAGTTTAGATATAGTTTTACTCCTCCTCTAGGTTTTCTCTCTACACATTCATAGTTCTTAGGATTTTATTTTCTATTGTTCTTTGCATTGGGATATTGAGAAGAGTTATTACCTCATCAAGACTTCGTCATTCTAGTTCGTTTTCTTTACTTGGCTTTACTCTTCCATGTCCTTTAATTTACTCAATTTTACTATTGGATTATTTTAGAATTTATTAATACAAGAGTTATTTTTATTTTTAATTGATTCCTTTGAGTTTTATTTATCATGTCTTTCTTTAATTCCCTTTCCTATGTTATGAGTTCTACATTCACAATGAGCGAGTAGTTCCCTAACTTGATGGGGAGTTGATTGAAAGAAACCCTTGAGTTGGAATGCTCAAAAGAGAAATTGTAATTGGGTTTATTGTTGGATTGCTCTCTAGTCACTAACGCCAGTCCTTCCAAGTAAGCGGATTGGGACTTGTGAATAGAAATAGCATTCCAACTTGTTTGACTTTCCCTTACCTAGTAAGGGATGACTAAACAGAACAACCTTCAATTATCAATTAATCTAGAGAGTACTGCAACAAGAATAGGGCTTCCAACTAATCTACTCCCAGTCAAGGTTTTTATTTAAATTACTTAATTTCTCCAATTTAATTTCCTGTTTATTCAACTCAAACTCTTTTTGAAAACATCTGATTAATAAAATAGCACACCTTTCTGTAACTCATTGGGAGACGACCTGGGATTCATACTCCCAGTATTTTAATTTTAATTTTTGCGACAACCCTTCTAAATTGATAAGCGGATTTCTGGTTGGTTAAGAACTATACTTACAACGCATATCTTATAACAATTCTTGACTCGTCAATTTCCTCTACGTCATCCTTCCATCTACTATTCCTTCCACTTCATCATCACTCACGGAAAAGATCCACACATCAAAGGATAGAAGATCTACACCGGAAGCTTAATAGATATGAGTGGCGCAATCAACGCCGATACACCTACATCAAGAAGCTTCTGCGTTGTGTTACCCCTAGCATGGAGGAACCCGAAATATTCACATCCACCTCAAACCCGAGTTATGGGAGCTCTGAAGGAGAGGATAGTGACGGTTTCGGTCCCGACTGCCCTTTGCGCATTGTTCGTAGCACGGAGGACCGTGCTAATTCTTAAGTGTGGGGAGGTCGTTCGACCGATCTCCATGGGTAACAATCTCTTCCCTTCAATACCCATGGATTTATCTTTTGCTTAGTAGTTAGTATATTGCATGTGTAGTTAGTTTTGCTTGTAAATACCCCTTTGCATGATAGTTAGTTTCTATAGAGTTGCTTGGTCAAAACAATAACTTCTTTTCCAAGAAACTGTGTTTTGGGGTACCCTACCAAATTTTGAAAATTTTTGCAGTAAACTTGCTTTAAGAATGTATTTTGGAACATAGTGATTGAGCTAAGAACACAAGCATGAAAGTTTTGAGCCTATTGCATGGTTACATCTTCTAACCATTATTTTCATTCTTGTGTGCATATATCTCTCTCTATGATTGTGATCCTTGCTTTGTCTGATTCTATATATCCATTACTTTGTGTATGAATGCATTTACATGATCGAGGCCATCATTTCAATAGTCACTTTTTCCAAATGGCCTTAACCATCTTATCTACCATTGCTAACCAATTTTGAGCCCATGATAAACCCTTTTTGTTCTTAGATAGAGCACATCAACAACCTTAAGTGAAAAATCATGAATGTCCCTAAATTTGGATCCTTGATTAGCTTAGGTAAGTTAGGATGTGTATCATTCAAATAGGAGGGTATACTTGGGAAATTTGAGTAGATATATAGGTGTGTAATTGTAGTGTAATTGAAAATTCTAGGATTTGGGAACATACTCATGTATTGAATGATTAAACTGTATGCATTGAAACTTTTGTTCACAAGGCCCCCAAGAAAAGGGGATAATAATAAAAATAATAATAATAATAATAATAATAAAAATAAAATAATAAGCAACAAAAGGGACAAAGAAACTCCAAGACAAAGTAAAAAAAGAAAACAATGCATATGGGTGTAAATTGAAAAGAATGCATGAATATGCAAAAAGTGAAACTCAAGGGTAGCTAGGTAATGTATTATAGTTGTATAGGTTATTATATGTGTCTAGTGGGATCCTAGGTTAATCAAGGACTCAAATTTTAAGCTCACTTGGCCATATACATCCTTACCTTCACCCTAGCCCCGTTACAACCCATGAATAAGACCTCATGATACTTGTAAGCATGCAATAAGTAATTGTTGCTTATTAGATGAAAGACAAATCTTGGAAAGCATGATTAGGAGAAGATTGAGTGACGATCCCTATACACTTGAGCGAATAGAGCGGATACACTTTCGGTGAGAGTTCGATGCTCAATTCTTTGTTCCCGGCTTTCACAAGCGTTTACTTAGCAAGTTATATGCACTCCTTAGTGATGTTCAATTTGGTAGGATTCATGAATTACATACTATTTTTACCCTATATGCTCACATGTATTCTTGGAGGATAGATTTACTCTTGACCAAGTAGGTAGATGATTTTACATTAGTTGCATGCATACACTTAGGTAGTTTGCATTTCATAAACCCTTTCTCACCATGATCTTTGGTCTTTTTATTTTAAGCATGAGGACATGCTTGGTTTAAGTGTGGAGAGATTTGATAAACCCCAATTTTGTGGTTTATATTGTGTAGAATCTGGAAGGTTTTGTCAATATTTCTCACACTTATTCACAAGAAATGCATGGTTTTGTGTTCACTTGCTAATATTGCTCCATGATGAAAAACATGCTTATTTTGCCTTAAAATTGCCATATTTTAATCCTCTTCTATTGCCATTTGATGCCGTGATGTATTTGTTGAGTGATTTCAGGAATTATAGGGTAGGAATGGCCTAGAAGAGAGGAAGAAAGCATGTACAAAAGGGAGGAACATGAAGAATTGAAATTTTGGAAAAAGTTGCATTGGCGCGCCTGCGCACTCCACACGCACGCGTGGATGAGGTTGGCTGGAAGCGGCGCGCAAGGATGAATGCATTCGCACGGATCAGAAGATTCCTCTCGACGTGCACGCGCACTTGGCGTGCACGCGTGGATCACGAAAGCAATCGGCGCGCACGCATGCATGGCGCGCACACGTGGGAAGCTGCACGTGACCTCATTAAAGGAAATCATGGCTGGCGATTTCTGAGGCTCATCAGGCCCAATTTCAAGCTGTTTCTACATGGAAAACACGCAAGGATGCTAGGGGAAAGGGGGGATCAATCATTTTACACTAAGACACAATTTTAGCTAGTTTTTGGTTCTTTGTTCTTCTAGAGAGAGAAACCCTTGTTCCTCTCTAGATCTAGTTTTAATTTGATCTTTCCTTGTTGAATTGTGAATTGGATCTTGTTAATTACTAGTTTTAATTGTTCAATTTGAATTCCTTAATATAATTTTACTTAGATCTTGTGATAGTTTTATGAATTCTTGTCAATTGTCATTTTACACCCATTTCATGAATGTTATGAATCTTGACTTGTTGATGTTACATTGATGATTTCTATGTTTAATTGTGTTGTTTGGATGATTGTATGTTGATAATTGCTAGTGGGTACTTGTTGATTTCAATTTAATTGCTATTTTGAACATGTCTTTTGTTAATGCTTACCATGTGTTTGATGAAATGTTTACTTCGATTATGGAGTAGTTCTCTTCACTCTTGGCCTAGGCCAAGGGAATTGGGTAAACTTGAGTCATTGGGTCTAATGGATTTGATGATTTGGGAGCCCTTAGTGGTCAATTTGATAACTATTGACGCTAACCTTCTATTAAGTTAATTAATAGTGAGGTTAGAACTTATGGGTTGATGTTGACCAAACCATTTGATGGGCTTCAAGTATAGAAGTAGACTTAATGAGTTTGGTTCCTCATAATTGTCAAGATATGGTTATTAGACAAGGATGGTGACCCCAATTCCCATGCCTAGCCAAGAGTTGCTTTTATATTCATATTTGAAAACCAAAATTATCAATTACTTGTCTTAGTTATAGTTACTTGTTTGGTTTAGAATAGAATTATGCGGGATGTTACTTGTTCATTGGAATTGCTCATGTTTTGCTTAGTTAATTGAATTAGTTTCTTGCAATTTAAGATTACTTGCTTGTTAAGATTCCCATTTATTTTCTTGCTCATAACTCACAACCACGGATTTCTAACCAATGTTGAAGCACATGTTTGCCCATTCCTTGTGAGACGACCCGAGGTTTGAATACTTTGGTTATTTCTATTGCGGTTGAACTTGTGACAACCAAATCCCTCTTCTATATTTGATACCCAAGGATTATTGTTGGTAGAGCTATACTTGCAACGCAATTTTATTGAGAAAAATCTTTACCAATACGCCCTTGGAGTCGCATCAGCCCCATACCACCAAACACCCCCATATGATCCTAATCCTTATCCACCATACCAACCACCTTATGAGCCATATGAACCATACACAGAACCACCACAATTTCAACACAACTACTTTCAAGAACCACCTCCATATACACCATCTCCATACCCTTACCAATATGAGACACCTTCCAACTACAATGCCTTTCCCTCAAACAATGAACCCTCTCTTCCACCACCGCCCCCCAATAAAGCCCTCATACTAGAACTAGGAGATCTTAACTCTCAATTCCAAAGGCAACAAGAGGGGATGGAAAAGGAGTTTAAGGAGCTAGAAGCCAAGATGGCTATCCTAGTGGAAGCCGTTAGCAATATGGCCTCTTCCCAACTAAGCCTAAGCAACCAAGGCACTCCCATTGACGAATGTAGAGAAGCAATTAAGGAGAATAGTGAGGGAGTGAGTTTAGAACTTCAAGGTGAAGAAGAGGAGTTGAAGCAAGAATTGCCACAAGGGGAGGAAGTTAAGACAATTGAGCCGGAAGGAGTGGTTGAAGACCTAGGAGATGTTGGAAGTCCATAGGAATGTAGAATCATAAAGCCCTCTTCCAAGAAGCTTGACATTGATGTTGAGGAGGGTATACAACCTCCAAGGCATATCATGGTGAAAAAATTTGAAGAGGTTGACCAAGAGATGGATTCAATCATTGAGGAATTCTTATGTACAATTGAATCCTCTCCCATTGGGCTTGACATAGAGAGTGAAGAAGAAGATACCTCACCTCCCATACCCTTGATAAGCAATGAAGAAGAGATTGAATTAGAAGGAAGCCACCAAGAGGAGGAGGTTGAGCAAGAAGCAAGCTCCATCATTGAAGATAATTTCACACCAACTAATGAGTCTTTTGGAATTGATGAATCTCCTTCATTGTGCTATGAAATTGATAACAAGGAGGACCGTACACAACCTCTGACACATGGTTTGAGCAATGAAGGGTGTATAGAAGAAGTTGGTGAGCAAGGAATTGAACATAAAGAAGCTTGCAAAGAGGTGGAAGTTACAAGGGAAGAGCACAAGGGAATGGATCTCACATTGGCTAAGTGTGGGGAGGTCTCCCTTCCTAAGTCACCATCATCCAATACAACATTCAAGTGGGTAAAATTCTTATCCCTAAGCTTCACTTTCTCACTTGAATATGGTTTGATTGAAAATTATGGTCAACTTATAGCTCTTTGTGGAGTTAAGAGTATAAGAGAGTTGTGTAGTGGTTGGAAACACCATTCTAAGTTCATGATAGTTGCATGCTCAAAGTTGAATGGTAATATTTGGTGTGGAGCTAAATTGTGTGGGTCTAGGAGAATGTTTGGATGCTTAATTAAGAATTCTAAGGTCATGCCACCCAATTGGAATCATGATGATCAATTTGAAGATGGGTGTCAAAACAAAGTGTGGGATCCCGGATCGCACAAGGAGAATCAAATTTGGGAGCCCATGGCTTGTGTGGAACTCCATCAAGGCTTGGAGTTATCATCTTTGAAGACTAAAGCTTATTGGAGATTCAAGCATTGGTGGATGTTCAAGGATAGCTTCAAGCACAAGCCACCTTAAGAGGAGATCCCCATAAGTCATAAGTCCAGACAATAAACAAAAGTGCTAGGTGGGAGACACCCCACCATGGTAAATTCTTTTCATTTTTCCCTTTTGTACATATTGGTAATTAGTTTAATTTCATGTTTTGTTGAGTTTGTTGAGTATAATTGGTAGTTTAGTAGGTTAAATAAGGTTCTAGGGTGTTTTGGTAGCTGTTCGGAGGTTCGGAAGGCTTGGTTTGGTGCAAGAACTTGGAAAAATTTTAAAAAATAGAGCACCATCCACGCGTACGCGCACTGCACGCGTACGCGTGCATTAAGCATTTTCACCCCTCCACGCACACGCGCCATGTGCACGTACGCGTGGATTGAAAAATTCCATCCCCAGCCAAAAACCCGAGAGTTAGGCCTGCACTGTATGAACATTGGGCCTAAGGCACAAACCAACCCGCGCGTATGCGCACCTGGTGCGTACGCGCCGTTGACTCTAATTGCGCAATACACGCGCACGCACGCTGTGCGCGCGCGCGCGTCGATTGTGCTATCTGCCCTCCTGGTACATTTTTCAGAGAGTTGGGCCAATCCTGAGCTGACATTGTGCCCTGCACCCAACCTAACCTGCGCGTGTGCGCACCTGGCGCATACGTGCCCTTCGGCCACACTGCGCATCGGCGCATAAGCGTGCATGACGCGTCTACGTCGCAAAAAAAGTTTTTTTTCTCATCTTTCATTTTCTTTTGTCCATTTCATTCACATACTTTTATTCTTTGCATTTTCATTTTGTTTTTATAGCTTGTTTTTACCTTCTTATTTTTTTAGCTTCTTATTTGAATAATGGTGTTGAATTCTCTTACTCAATTGTTGAGACTTTCTTGGTCAGTATTGGTGCTCTGTGACTTGTTGCATTAATTGTAATATTCGCTTTACACAACAAGATTAGTGCTTTAGTCCTTCCTAACTCATTATTCTTTGTTTTTACGCCTCATCATTATTGAGTTAGGATGGGACCAAATGCTCTAATGCTTATCACTAATCTTGTTTGTATCAATTATTGATTAAGCTTGATGCAACATGCTCTTCATGTCATGTACCCATGCTTTGACTTTACTCTTGCATCAAGTGTTAGTTAATATGCCTTAGCTTATATTGTTTTCTCACTCACATGTTGTAGCTACCATGTAGTGAGAACCTTACTCTTATTTGGCATTAGCCCTCGCCTATGTTCTATTTGCTTTGATATCTTTGTTGTAGGCTTAATTTTCTTTCTCTTTCTTTCCTTTTAGGTTGGCCACCGAAAGAGGGAAAGGAAAAGCTTCTAAATGTGGCAACAAACAAGTTCACCCGCACAACCTTTTGAAGGAGCTCATCAATTGTAGCTACTCGTCCACCTTGCTCTTCTTTGCATGCACCGAGGACGGTGTAAATTTCTAAGTGTGGGGAGGTCGTCCGACCGATCTCCATGGGTAACAATTTCCCTTTCAACACCAATTTTTCAATTTTTATCTTTGTTGGCTAGTTGTTGCATTGCATGATAGGTTGCATGTTAGTTAGAATTTGTATATATTTTATTACTTCTTTTTATTTTAGGACTACTTGGTTAGGGTGATGATTTCTTTTCAAAGAAAACTGTTTTTAGGGCACCCTACCAATTTGAAAAAAAAAATTTTGAACTTGCTTGAAGAATTTATTTTGGAACATGGTTTTTGAGCTAAGAACACAAGCATGTGAGTTTTGAGCCCAATTGTGTGGTTACATCTTATAACCACTTATTTCCATTCTTGTGTGTATTATTCTCTCTCTATGATTATAATCTTTGATTTGTTTGATTCTTTATGTCCATTATTCTTTGTATATATGCATTTGTATGATTGAGGCCATCATTTCATATAGCTCACTTACCC
The DNA here is from genome assembly GCF_000816755.2 of Arachis ipaensis. NCBI lineage: Eukaryota > Viridiplantae > Streptophyta > Magnoliopsida > Fabales > Fabaceae > Arachis > Arachis ipaensis. Next base: position 37,174,651 of record NC_029786.2, on the reverse strand, counting down.
AAATGGCCTACCTTTCATCAACTATTATTAGCCAATTTTGAGCCTATTTAATCCCACTTGTTTTTAATATTAGCACATCACTACCCCTAAGTGAAAAACAATAAATATCCTTAATTTGGATCTTTGATTAGCTTAGGCTAGTGAGGGTGTGTATCATTTGGATATGGAAAACTTGGGACATTAGTTGAGGTAAAAGTGTAATTTTTTTGTTAAAAATATTGGGAATTGGGTACATATTCACGAACTATATGTAAAACCATATGCATTGATACATTTGTATATACTTTAGAAAAAAAATGATAAAGAAAAAGAAAAAGAACACACACATATATATATATATATATATATATATATAA
>NC_029786.2:37147025-37174201 GCF_000816755.2 Arachis ipaensis | reverse complement strand
AATGCATGAGTATGTGAAAAAGTGGGAATCATGGGTAGCTAGTTTGTGTATTAGAATTGTATAGGTTGTTGTATGTGTTTGGTGAGATCTTAGGCTAATCAAAGATGCAAATTTCAAACTCACTTAACCATATACATCCCTACCTTTACTACCCTAGCCCCATTACAACCTATGAATAAGTCCTCATGATGAATGTATGTATGCATTGAATAATTGTTGATTGTTAGATGAAAAACAAATCTTGGAAAGCATGATTAGAAGAGAATTGAGTGATCGACCCTATACACTTGAGCAACTAGAGTGGATACACTTCCGGTGAGGGTTCGATACTCAATTCCTTGTTCCCGGCTTTCATGAGCTTTTCTTCTTGCAAGTCTACTTGTACTTCATTTTGATATTTGAATTGGTAGGAATTATGAGTCATCATACTACTTAGCCCTACATGTGCATATGTGTTCTTGGAGATTGATTTGCTTTTCACCATGTAGGTAGAATTATTTTGCATTTAGTTGCATTCATATAGATAGGTGCATATAGTTTATTTGCATTGAATAAATGTTCATACCCCTTTTTCTTGTCCTTCTTTATTCATAGCATGAGGACATGCTTAGTTTAAGTGTGGAGAGATTTGATAAACCTCAATTTTGTGGTTTATCTTGTGCTTAATTTGGGGGATTTTATCACCTTTTCCCACATTTATTCAATGAAATAGCAAGGTTTTGCAATTCTCCCTTGATTTGTGCTTAAATGTGAAAACATGCTTTTTAGGCTTTAAAATAGCTAAATTTAATCCACTTTAATTCCATTCAATGCCTTGATATGTTTGTTAAGCGATTTCAGGTTTAGAAGGCAAAGATTGAATTAAAGGAGTGAAGGAAAAGCATGCAAAGTGGGAGAACTCATGAAGAAATGAAGGAACTGTAAAGCTGTCAAGCCTGACCTTTTCGCACTCAATCAATCATAACTTGAGCTACAGAGGTTCAAATGAGGCGGTTCTAGTTACATTGGAAAGCCAACATCCGGGGCTTCGAAATGATATAAAATTTGCCATAATTTTCTGACGTATAAGGGGGCGTACGCGCACATGATGTGCACGCGCTGATGGAATAGCGTGGGTCCATTTTGGGCAACTCGTTGGGGGCGATTTCTAGCTCATTTTGGGCCCAATCAAACTCATTTCTAATGATATTGAACCCAAGGATTGAAGGGGGAATGAACTAAGTATTCATAGTTTAGTTTTAATCATGTTTTAGGTTAGAATTCTAGAGAGAGAAGCTCTCTCTTCTCTCTAGATTTAGGATAGTAATTAAGGTAAAAATTAGGTTAATCTCTCTCAAATTTGTCTTTCAATTCTTGTTTTGATTTCAATTCTCTTTATATTTTAGTGTTCTATTGTCTTAATCTTCTTAGTTTCTCTTGTTAATTTCTTGTTTTACTCTCTTTTATGTTTATGAACAATTGTTGGATCTTGATTTCTTTTAATGCAATTTTATGTTTCTATGTCCTTTTTATGTTCATCTTAATTGCTATTGTTGATTTCATATTTGTGGTAGTCATGAGTTTCCTTTAATTCTTGCATTTTATGATGTTTACTTTCCTTGTACACTAGGTGTTTGATAAAATACTTCCACTAGTTTTTGAGTAGTTTTCTTTACTCTTGGCCTAGGCTAAGGGAATTGAGTGACCTTGAGTCATTGGGTCTCATTGATTTGGTGATTTGAGAACCCTTGGTGATCAATTTGATATCCATTGACACCAACCCACTACTAATCTAATTAGTAGATAGGTTAGGACTTATGGGTTGATGTGATCAGGCATATTTGACGTACTTCAAGCCTAGGAGTAGATATTACGTACTTAAGGCTTTTGGAAGTAGACTTAATATGTTGGCCTCTCATATTTGTCAATATATGGTTTGTTGACAAAGATGGTGATCTCAATTACCTATGTCTAGCCAAGAGTACTTTTCATTTCTTTTATTAGTTAATTGTTCATTTACTTTCCTTGCCATATATTTTCTTGCTAATTACCAAATCAAACCCCCCACATCTTCAGAGCCAATAATTAAACACTTCATTGCAATTCCTTGTGAGACGACCCAGAGTCTAAATACTTCGGTTATAAATTCATTTGGGATTTGTATTTGTGACAACCAAATTTTTTGATTGGGAGGATTGTTTGTTGGTGTAGAACTATACTTACAACGAGATTTCATTTATTTGAGGAAATTCTATACCATCACAAGGAATTCGCTCGTCATGCACTCTCTTCCTCAACATCAACTTCAAATTCCATGGAAGAAGGCTTTTTAATTTGTGATTTCTATATGTACTCAACATATCCTAAGGTTCCAACCACTACTTCCTTTGGTTCAATCATCTCTACCTTCTCTTCTTGTTGCACTTCTCGCTTTAACTCTTCTTCTCCATCTTGAAGCTCCAATTCCACTCCCTTACTAAGCTCTTTGGTTGCTTCTCCACATTCAATAATGGGAGTGCTTTGATCGCGCAAGCTTAGGCAGGATGAGACTATGTTGCCAATGGCTTCTACCATGATATTCGTCTTGGCTCTTAACTCCTCAAACTTTTTTTTATCCTCCTTGTGTTTTGCCTTAAGATATGAGATTCAAGATCTTTCAGTTCTAGCATGATGGCTTCATTGGGAGGTGGTGGTGGAAGAGAGGATTCATTGTTTGAGGGAAGGGCATTGTAGTTGGAAGGTGGTTCATATTGGTGAAATTCTTGAGGTGGTGTGTATAGATTTTGTGGTCTATGGGAGTATTGGTATTGGAATGGTGGTGACTTTAGATATGGTTTATATGGTGGTTGGTATAGTGGATATGGGTTGGAGTCATATGGAAGTGAATGGTGGTATGAGGCTTGTGAGTATGGTGGAGGGCTATATTAAGGAGTGGGATTATATGCATATGATGATTGTGGTTGACAACCACAATTAGGATCATCACACACATTAGATTGGTATACATCTTGGTATGGCTCTTGAGCATAGTACATTGGTGGAGGTTGTTGCCATGAAGGTTGTCCATAAGCTTGCGGTTCCTCCCATCTTTGGTTGTTCTTTCCTTGATGCATATCCTCATTGTAGCTTCCATCTCCTACAACATAGTTAGAACCACATTCATAGCCAAAAGGATGAGAATTCATAGTTAAAGAGAAAATAAAAACAAGTATTAATAAGAAACAAAGAGAAGAAAATACTAAAACTAGCAAAACTTAACAAACAAACCAAAAATCAAGCCATTCACAATATATACAATAGCCAATAACATAACACCATTGCAATTTTCCGGCAACGGCGCCATTTTGATAATGAAGAATTTGTCATGTTGGTCTAGAATTTCTCTTATAGAAATAGAACTTTGTTGTAAGCATAGCTCTAAACTAACAAACAATTCTCACATCAAAATTTTGAGTTTTGTCACATGTACAAACCCCAATAAGAATTAACCAAAGTATTTAAACCCCGAGTCGTCTCACAAGGAATTGCAATGAAGTGGTCAATTATTGGCTATGAAGGGACAAGGGGTTGATTGATAAGAGGGCAAGAAATTAAATGGGCAAGAATTTAAATGACAAGAAGAGTAAATCAAGCAATTAAGGAAAGCAATTAATAAAGAGAGACATTCATGGCAAGGATTGAGATCATAGGCTTTCTATCCTAGTCACTAATAACAATAATTAACAAAAATTTATCTTATTTCGTCATCTCCAATATTGGAAGAAGATGTAAGTTATCTTCCATAAGAGAAAGTCAAACAAGACTAGTTAATCTCAATCTAAAAATCCTAATCAACTCACTAATTGAATTAGCAAGAGATTAGAGTCAATGGAAATAATATTAAACAACAACTCTAGATTGCCAATATGAGTTGGGTATTCATGACTCAAGATTACCTAATTACTCTTTCCAAGCCAAGAATGCTCAAAATCTACTCTAACATCCAACCAAGCATTTTGTCAAACACTTAGAAGGCATAAAAGGAAAGCATAGTAAAAGTGCAAGAAATATAAATCTACCAACTACCAATTGCAAGGAAAGTAAATCAACAACTCAAATCATCAATAAAAGAACATCAACACCAAATTTCATTAAAAGAGATCCATATCCAACATGAGCATTCATAAACATGAAAGAGACATAAAAGTGAAATTAACATAAGAACTAAGAGAATCAAAGTGTAGAAGCATGAAATTGTAAAGAAAACAAGATGAGAACAATAATCAAAACCTAGATCTAAGATGGAAATAAGCCTAAGAACCATAATTCTAGAGAGAAGAGGGAGCTTCTCTCTCTAGAAACTAAACTACATGATGCTATTCTACAACTAAGTGCTCCCCCTTTGCTCAATCTTCAATTCTGCATCAAATACCCTCAGAAACAAGTTTGATTTGGGCCTGGGCAGCTCAGAAATTGCCCCCAGCATTTTGCCTTTAAGTGAGCCACGTGCGAGCATCGACGCGTATGCGTGGGTCACTTGTGCGCATCGCTTGGCAATTTTTCTATCCACGCGTACGCGTCGCCATGCAACTTCACTTCCACGCGTGCGCGTCTTCTGCGCGTGCGCGTGGGTTGATGTACTCCAAATCCTTGTTTCCTCATGCATTCTCCAATTTTTATGCTTTTCTCTTCATTTCTTCCATCCCATACTTGCCTTATGAACCTGAAATCACTCAACAAACACATCAAGGCATCGAATGGAATTAAAGTGAATTAAAATCACCAATTTAAGGGCCTAAAAAGCATGTTTTTACACTTAAGCACAAATTTAGGGAAGATTACAAAACCATGCTATTTCATTGAATAAATGTGAGAAAAGTTGATAAAATCTCCTGAAATAAGTACAAGATAAACCACAAAATTGGGGTTTATCAGAAGATGCCAACTGCTGAGGTATCAAAATCGGGGGCCAGCAGCTTTACTTGGGCCTTGAGGGCCTCCTCGGTCATCAAGATAGCATTCTTACCCTTCTTCACGGTGTCTTTGTACTTCTTCTTAAATTCAGCAGCTTTACCTTGGGCCGCCTTGGCCGAAGAGAGGCCTCATCGTGCTCCTTCTCCAGCGCAACGACCCGACCCTGAGCAGTGTTAAGTTGACTTTCCAGGGTGAGCTCTCGCTTAGTAAGACGCGCCACGGAGGCGTCAGTGATCTTAATCGTCTCTTTAGCAGTTTTGACTTCCTCCTCAGCAGCCTTGACCTTATCCTCGGCTGTCGTGGCCCTCTACTCGGCAGCAGCAAGTTGTTCACGAAGCAACTTCACTTCATCTCTGTACTTGGTATTGGCCTTGACAGAAGATTCAAGCTTCATTTCCAGAGACCGCGTTCCTGCCAAGGAAGATTCCGCCTTCCGCGCTATAGCGGCTCCTCGAAGCAAAGTGCAGTACATCCACCTTGCTTGCTGGTGTGGGAAATCGTGATTCACACTTTTCACAACTCCACACAACTAACCAGCAAGTGCACTAGGTCGTCCAAGTAATACTTTACGTGAGTAAGGGTCGATCCCATGGAGATTGTCGGCTTGAAGCAAGCTATGGTCATCTTGTAAATCTCAGTCAGGCGGATTCAAATGGTTATGTGGTTTTGATAATTAAAGGGTAAATAAAACATAAAATAAGATAAAGATACTTATGTGATTCATTGGTGGGAATTTCAGATAAGCGTCTGGAGATGCTTTGTTGCTTCTGAACCTTTGCTTTCCTAATGCATTCTTCTAATCATGCGTGCTCCCTTCCATGGCAAGCTGTAAGATCCTCTCAGTGAAAATGGTCCTCTACGGTTTCTGCACGGCTAATTAACTGTCAGATTTCTCGTCTCGGATGAAAAATAACAGGCACAGCTACCATATGGCTAATCATCTGTCGATTCCCGTTAGCGTCGGAATAGAATCCATTGATCCTTTTGCACACTATCACTGCGCCCAACATTCGCAGGTTTGAAGTTCGTCACAGTCATCCCTTCCCGGATCCTACTCGGAATACCACAGACAAGGTTTAGACTTTCCGGATCCCTGGAATGCTGCCAATGATTCTAGCCTATACCACGAAGATACTAATCTCATGGACTCGATCCGTGTATTAGATATCCAAAAGAATATACTCCGGCTGTCGTCTAATGACTACGTTGAACATCATGTAGACTGCTTTGTGGTTGTCAGGCACGTAGATCTTGGCTAAGCGAGTAACGAAGATTGGGTGATTGTCACGGGTCACCCCTTCATTCTGACTTAAATGAATTAAGTACGAGAGTATATTTTGGAGAAGAAGTAGGCGTGAATTGAAAGAAAAACAATAGTAAATGCATTAATTCATGAAGAATAGCAGAGCTCCACACCTTAATCTATGGGGTGTAGAAACTCCACCGTAGAAAATACATAAGTGAAAAAGGTCTAGGCGTGGCCGTGAGGCCAGCCTCCATGCTAAAGGTCTAAGGACTAAACGTCCAGAGATATGAATACAATGGTAAAAAGTGCTATTTATACTAAACTAGTAAGTTAGGTTTACAGAAAATGAGTAACTAAGTGCAGATAGTGTAGAAATCCACTTTCGGGGCCCACTTGGTGTGTGCTTGGGCTGAGCATTGAAGCTTTTTCGTGCATAGGCTGTTCTTGGAGTTAAACGCCAGCTTGGGTGCCAGTTTGGGCGTTTTACGCCAGGAAGTTTTAGGTTGGCTTTGAACGCCAGTTTGGGCCATCAAATCTCAGAAAAAGTATAGAATATTATATATTTCTGGAAAGCTCAGGATGTCTACTTTCCAACACAATTGAGAGCGCACCAATTGGGATTCTGTAGCTCCAGAAAATCTACTTCGAGTGCAGGAGGGTCAGAATCCAACAGCATTTGCAGTCTTTTTTCAACCTCTAAATCAGATTTTTGCTCAGGTCCTACAATTTCAGCCAGAAAATACCTGAAATCATAGAAAAACACATAAACTCATAGTAAAGTCCAGAAATGTGGTTTTTGCATAAAAACTAATGAAAATATAATAAAAATTAACTAAAACATACTAAAAACTAAGTAAAAACAATGCCAAAAAGGGTATAAATTATCCGCTCATCACAACACCAAACTTAAATTGTTGCTTGTCCCCAAGCAACTAAAAACAAAATAGGATAAAAAGAAGAGAATATACAATAATTTCCAAACTTATCAATGAACTTAGTTCCAATTAGTTGAGCTAGGCTAGTAGCCTTTTTGCTTCTGAACAGTTTTGGCATCTCACTTTATCCTTTGAAGTTTAGAATGATTGGCATCTATAGGAACTTAGAATTCAGATAGTGTTATTGATTCTCTTAGTTTAGTATGTTGATTCTTGAACACAGCTACTTTATGAGTCTTGGCCGTAACCCTAAGAATTTTATTTTCCAGTATTACCACCGGATACATAAATGTCACAGACATATAACTGGGTGAACCTTTTCAGATTGTGACTTAGCTTTGCTAGAGTCCCCAGTTAGAGGTGCCCAGAGCTCTTAAGCACACTCTTTTTACTTTGGACCACGACTTTAACTGCTCAGTCTCAAGCTTTTCACTTGACACCTTCACGCCACAAGCACATAGTTAGGGACAGCATGATTTAGCCGCTTAGGCCAGGATTTTATTCCTTTGAGCCCTCCTATCCATTAATGCTCAAAGCCTTGGATCCTTTTTACCCTTGCCTTTTGGTTTAAAGGGTTATTGGCTTTTTTTGCTTACTTTTTCTTTTTCTTTCTTTTTCTCTTTTTTTTGCCACTTTTTTTTCTGCAAGCTTTTGTGTTCACTACTTTTTCTTGCTTCAAGAATCAATTTTATGATTTTTCAGATTATCAATAACATTTCTCTTTTTTCATTATTTTTTCAAGAGCCAACAATTTTAACATTCATAAACAACAAATTAAAAAATATGTACTGTTCAAGAATTCATTCAGAAAACAAAAGGTATTGCCACCACATCAAAATAATTAAACTAATTTCAAGATAAAATTCAAAATTCATGTACTTCTTGTTCTTTTGCAAATAAAAGCATTTTTCATTTAAGAAAGGTGATGGATTCATAGGACATTAATAGCTTTAAGACATAGACACTGGACACTAATGATCGTGTAATAAAGACAAAAACATAGACAAAACATAAAGCATAGAATTCGAAAAAATAGAAAAATAAAAACAAGGAAATTAAAGAACAGGTCCACCTTAGTGATGGCGGCTAGTTCTTCCTCTTGAAGATCTTATGGAGTGCTTGAGCTCCTCTATGTCTCTTCCTTGCCTTTGTTGTTCCTCCCTCATGGCTCTTTGGTCTTCTCTAATTTCATGGAGGATGATGGAATGCTTTTGGTGCTCCATCCTTAGTTGCCCTATGTTGGGACTCAATTCTCCTAAGGAGGTGTTGATTTGCTCCCAATAGTTTTGTGGAGGAAAGTGCATCCCTTGAGGTATCTCAGGGATTTCTTGATGAGGAATTTCCTCATGCTCTTGTTGAGGTCCATGAGTGGGCTCTCTTGTTTGCTACATCTTCTTCTTAGTGATGGGCTTGTCTCCTTCAATGAGGATGTCTTCCTCTACGACAATTCCAGCTGAATTGCATAGGGTACAAATGAGATGAGGGAAGGCTAACCTTGCCAAAGTGGAGGGCTTGTCCGCCACCTTGTAGAGTTCTAGGGATATGATCTCATGAACTTCTACTTCCTCTCCATTCATGATGCTATGGATCATGATAACCCGATCTATTATAACTTCAGACCGGTTGCTAGTAGGAATGATAGAGCGTTGGATGAACTCTAACCATCCCCTAGCCACAGGCTTGAGGTCATGCCTTCTTAGTTGAACCGGCGTGCCTCTTGAGTCTCTCTTCCATTGAGCTCCTTCTACACAGATGTCCATGAGGATTTAGTCCAACCTTTAATCAAAGTTGACCCTTCTAGTGAAAGGGTAAGGATCTCCTTGCATCATTGGCAAGTTGAATGCCAACCTCACATTTTCCGGACTGAAATCCAAGTAATTCCCCCGAACCATTGTGAACCAATTCTTTGGGTTCGGGTTCGCACTTCGATCATGGTTCTTAGTGATCCATGCATTAGTATAGAACTCTTGAACCATTAAGATTCTGACTTGTTGAATGGGGTTGGTGAGAGTTTTCCAACCTCTTCTTTGAATCTCATGTCGGATCTTTGGATATTCACTCTTTTTGAGCTTGAAGGGGACCTCGGGAATCACCTTTTTCTTGGCCACAACTTCATAGAAGTGGTCTTGATGGACCTTTGAGATGAATCTCTCCATCTCCCATGACTTGGAGGTGGAAGCTATTGCGTTCCCTTTCCTCTTTCTAGAGGTTTCTCCAGCCTTAGGTGCCATTGATGGCTATGGAAAAACAAAAAGCTTAGCTTTTTCCACACCAAACTTAAAAGGTTTGCTCATTCCCGAGCAAAGGAAGAAATAAAGGAGTAGAATAAGAAATGGAGGAGATGGAGGGTAGTGGTGGTTTCGGCCAAAGGGGGTAGTAGTGTGTATGATGTGTGAAATTGAAGGTAGTGAGGAGGGGTATTTATAAGGTAAGGGAGAAAGGGAATTCGGTCATTAAGGGGTGGGTTTGGGAGGAAAATGGTTTGAATTTGAATGGTGAGGTAGGTGGGGTTTTGTGATGGATGGATGTGAGTGATGAAGAGATTATGGAGAAGAGGGTAAGATTTGATAGGTGAAGGATATTTGGGGAAGAGTTATTGATGGGATTGGTCAAGGGTATTTGGGGAAGAGTGTTATGGAAAGGTGTAAAGAGGAGAGAAGAAGAGGTGGGGTAGGTGGGAATCCTGTGGGGTCTACAGATCCTGAGGTGTCAAGGAATTCTGCTCCCTGCACCATTCTGGCATTCAAACACCTTGTGTGCCATTTCTGGCATTACACACCAGCTCTGCTACCTTTCCTGGCATTAAACGCCAGCTCTGCTACCTTTTCTGGCGTTAAACGCCAGCTCTGCTACCATTCCTAGCGTTAAACGCCAGTCTGCTGCCCATTTCTGGCGTTTAAAGCCAGCCAGATGCCAGACAGCCTTTTCTGGCGTTAAACGCCCAGAGTGCTACCCATTCTGGCGTTTAACGCCCAGAATGCTGCCAGGCTGGGCGTTAAACGCCCATTCTGCTATCCCTACTGGCGTTTAAACACCAGTAAGCCTGTCCTCCAGGGTGTGCTGTTTTTGATGCTGTTTTTCATTTTGCTTTAATTTTGTAGTTGTTTTTATGACTTCACATGATCATCAACCTAAAGAAAACATAAAATAACAATGGAAAATAAATAAATATAATTAAATAACATTGGGTTGCCTCCCAACAAGCGCTTCTTTAATGTCAATAGCTTAACAGTGAGCTCTTAGAGAGCTTCACAGAGACTCAGAACTTAATGGTGGCCTCCCAACACCAAACTTAAAAGTTGAGTGTGGGGGCTCTGTTTGACTCTGTATTGAGAGAAGCTTCTCATGCTTCCTCTCCATGATTACAGAAGAAGATCCTTGAGCCTTAAACACAAGGTAGTCCTTATTCAATTGAAGGACTAACTCTCCTCTGTCCACATCAATCACAGCTCTTGCTGTGGCTAGGAAGGGTCTTCCAAGAATGATGGATTCATCATCTTCCTTCCCAATGTCTAGGATTATGAAATCAGCAGGGATGTAAAAGCCTTCAACCTTCACTAAGACATCCTCTACAAGTCCATAAGCCTGTTTCCTTGAATTATCTGCCATCTCTAGTGAGATTCTTGCAGCTTGTACCTCAAAGATCCCTAGTTTCTCCATTACAGAGAGTGGCATGAGGTTTATTCTTGACCCTAGGTCACACAGAACCATCTCAAAGGTCATGGTGCCTATGGTACAAGGTATTAAGAACTTTTCGGGATCCGGTTTCTTCTGAGGTAATTTTTGTTGAACCAAGGCATTTAGTTCATTGATGAGCAATGGAGGTTCATCCTCCCAAGTCTCATTACCAAATAACTTGGCATTCAGCTTCATGATCGCTCCTAGATACTGAGCAACTTGCTCTTCAACAATATCTTCATCTTCTTCAGAGGAAGAATACTCATCAGAGCTCATGAATGGCGACAATAAGTTCAGTGGAATCCCTATGGTCTTTGTATGAGCCTTAGATTCCTTTGGTTCCTCAGGAGGGAACTCCTTAGTGGTTAGTGGACGTCCATAGAGGTCTTCCTCACTGGAAATCACTGCCTTTTGACTCTCTCTAGGTTTGGCCATGTTAGGTATATTGATGGCCTTGCACTCTCTTTTTGGATTCTCTTCTGTATTGCTTGGGAGAGTACTAGGAGGAGTTTCAGTCACTCTTTTATCCACTTGTGCCTCCAAATTTCTGATGGGGGACCTTGTTTCAGTCATGAAACTGAGAGTGATCTTAGATAGATCAGAGACTATGGTTGCTAAGTCAGAGAGGCTCTGCTTAGAATTCTCTGTCTGTTGTTCAGAAGATGATGGAGAAGGCTTGCTATTGCCAAACCTATTTCTCCCACCATTATTATTGTTGAAGCTTTGATTAGGCTTCTGCTGATCCTTCCATGAGAAATTAGGATGATTCCTCCATGAAAGATTGTAAGTGTTTCCATAGGATTCTCCCATGTAATTCACTTCTTCCATTGAAGTTGGAAGTTGGTGCAGTAAAGTCACCAAGCACCTTCCTTGCATCTCCACCATTGTTGTTGGGTTCGGCTGCCATGTCTACTTCTTTTTCAAAAATTCCTATCAGGTCTTCTCCGGAGTGTTGTGCTTTAGCTTCTCTTAGCTTCCTCTTCAGAGTCCTTTCAGGTTCAGGATCAGCTTCAACAAGAATGTCTTTATCCTTGTTTTTGCTCATATGAAAAAGAAGAGCATAGAAAGAAGAGGAATCCTCTATGTCACAGTATAGAGATTCCTTTATGTGAGTATAAGAATAGAAGAATAGAAGAATGAGGTAGAAGAAGAAATTCGAACACAGAGAGGGAGAGAGGGTTCGAATTATTAATTAAAAGAAAAGAAAAATATTTTTGTTTTTATTTTGATTATAAGTTAGAATTCGAAATTTAAGAAAAGAAATAAAATAAAATTGAAAACTAAATAAATTAATTAATTAAAAAGATTTTTTGAAAAAGTTGTTAGTTAGTTTTCGAAAATGATGAGTGAAAAAGTAGTTAGATGGTTGGTGCACGAAATTGTGATCTCTGGTAATGGCTCCAAAAAATTGGTGCTCTAATCTCAATTCATAATTTGTCACAACTTTGATACAACTAACCAGCAAGTGCACTGGGTCGTCCAAGTAATAAACCTTATGTGAGTAAGGGTCGATCCCACGGAGATTGTTGGTATGAAGCAAGCTATGGTCACCTTGTAAATCTCAGTCAGGCGGATATAAAATAGTTATGGAGTTTTTGAAAATAAATAATAAACTAAGGATAGAAATACTTATGTAAATCATTGGCGAGAATTTCAGATAAGCGTATGGAGATGCAATCGTTCCTCTGAACCTCTGCTTTCCTGCTGTCTTCATCCAATCAGTCTTACTCCAATTGATGCATAAATCCACTTCTGGGGCCCACTTGGTGTGTGCTTGGGCTGAGCTTCAAGTCTACACGTGGAGAGGTCATTCTTGGAGTTGAACGCCAGCTTTTGTGCCAGTTTGGGCGTTGAACTCCACTTTGCAACTTGTTTCTGGCGCTGGACGCCAGAATTGGGCAGAGAGCTGGCGTTGAACGCCAGTTTGCGTCGTCTAAACTTGTGCAAAGTATAGACTATTATATATTTCTGGAAAGCCCTAGATGTCTACTTTTCAATGCAATTAGAAGCACGCCATTTTGAGTTTTGTAGCTCCAGAAAATTCATTTTGAGTGCAGGGAGGTCAGAATCCAACAGCATCAACAGTCCTTCTTCAACCTCTGAATCTGATTTTTGCTCAAGTCCCACAATTTCAGCCAGAAAATACCTGAAATCACAGAAAAACACACAAACTCTTAGTAAAGTCCAGAAATGTGAATTTAACATAAAAACTAATGAAAACATCCCTAAAAGTAACTAGATTCTACTAAAAACATACTAAAAACAATGCCAAAAAGCGTATAAATTATCCGCTCATCACAACACCAAACTTAAATTGTTGCTTGTCCGCAAGCAACTGAAAATCAATTAGGATAAAAAGAAGAGAATATACTATAAATTCCAAACTATCAATGAAACATAGCTCCAATCAGATGTGCGGGACTTGTAGCTTTTTGCCTCTTGAATAGTTTTGGCATCTCACTCTATCCATTGAAGTTCAGAATGATTGGCATCTATAGGAACTCAGAGTTTAGATAGTGTTATTGATTCTCCTAGTTCAGTATGATGATTCTTGAACACAGCTATTTTATGAGTCTTGGTCGTGGCCCTAAGCACTTTGTTTTCCAGTATTACCACCGGATACATAAATGCCACAGACACATAATTGGGTGAACCTTTTCAGATTGTGACTCAGCTTTGCTAAAGTCCCCAATTAGAGGTGTCCAGGGTTCTTAAGCACACTCTTCTTTTGCTTTGAACCTTGACTTTAACCGCTCAGTCTTAAGTTTTCACTTGACTGTGGGGGCTTTGGTTGACTCTGCTTTGAGAGAAGTTTTTTCTGCTTCCTCTCCATGGATGCAGAGAGAGATCCTTGAGTTGTAAACACAAGGTTGTCCTCATTCAATTGAAGGATCAATTCTCCTCTGTCCACATCAATCAATTCCTTAGGTTCCTCAGAGGGAAGCTCTTTATTGATCACTGGACGTCCCAGGAGGTCTTTCTCCTTGGGATTCACGTCCTTCTCCTCTCTTGTGGGTTCGGCCATGGTAATTAATTCAATGGCCTTGCACTCTCCTTTTGGATTATCTTCTGTATTGCTTGGGTGAGTACTAGGAGGGATTTCAGTGATCCTTTAACTCAGCTGGCCCACTTGTGCTTCCAAATTTCTAATGGAAGACCTTGTTTCATTCATGAAACTCACAGTGGCCTTAGATAGATCAGAGAGTAAATTTGCTAAGCTAGATGGATTCTGCTCAGAATTCTCTGTCTGTTGTTGAGTGGATGATGGAAAAGGCTTGCTATTGCTAAACCTGTTTCTTCCACCATTATTAAGGCCTTGTTGAGGCCTTTGATCCTTCCATGAGAGATTTGGATGATTTCTCCATGATGGATTATAGGTGTATCCATAAGGTTCACCTAAGTAATTTACCTCTGCTATTGCAGGGTTCTCAGGATCATAAGCTTCTTCTTCAGAAGATGCCTCTTGAGTACTGTTGGATGCAGCTTGCATTCCATTCAGACTTTGAGAAATCATATTGACTTGCTGATTCAATATTTTATTCTGAGCCAATATGGCATTCAGAGTATCAATTTCAAGAACTCCCTTCTTCATTGGCGTCCCCTTTACTTACAGGATTCCTCTCAAAAGTGTACATAAACTGGTTATTAGCAACCATGTCAATGAGTTCTTGAGCTTCTAAAGGCGTTTTCTTTAGGTGAATGGATCCACCTGCAAAAGTATCCAATGACATCTTTGATAGCTCAGATAAACCATCATAGAATATATTCAGGATGGTCCATTCTGAAAGCATGTCAGAAGGACACTTTTTGGTCAGCTGCTTGTATCTTTCCCAAGCTTCATAGAAGGATTCACCTTCTTTCTGTCTGAAGGTTTGAACATCAGCTCTAAGCTTGCTCAGCTTTTGAGGATGAAAGAACTTGGCTAAGAAAGCCGTGACCACCTTATCCCAAGAGTTCAGGCTATCTTTGGGTTGAGAGTCCAACCATACTCTAGCTCTGTCTCCTACAGCAAAAGGGAAAAGCATGAGCCTGTAGACTTCAGGATCTACTCCATTAGTCTTAACAGTATCACAGATCTGCAAGAATTCAGTTAAGAACTGAAAAGAATCTTCAGATGGAAGTCCATGAAACTTGCAGTTCTGCTCATAAGAAAGAGAAGATAACAAGAAAAGAAGAGGAATCCTCTATGTCTCAGTTAAAAGGTTCCTTATTGTTAGTAGAAGAAGAGAAGAAGAAAAAATTCGAACACAGATAGAAGAGGGGGTTCGAATTTGGTGAGTGATGTGAGGAAGAGATGTTAGTAGATGAATGAATAAATAGAATAAGATGAGAGAGGGAGAGGATTTTCGAAAATAATTTTTGAAAGAAGTTAGTAATTTTTCGAAAAATTTTTTAAAATCAAAGATTAAAATAATTGGTTAATTAAAAAGAATTTTTGAAAAAGAGGGAGATATTTTCGAAAATTAGAGAGAGAGAGTTAGTTAGGTAGTTTTGAAAAAGGTAAGAAACAAACAAAAAGTTAGTTAGTTAGTTGAAACAAATTTTGAAAAGATAAGAAGTTAGGAAGATAGAAAAGATATTTTGAAATCAAATTTTTGAAAAAGATAAGATAAGAAGATATTTTTGAAAAGATATGATTGAAGTTAGTTTTGAAAAAGATTTGATTTTTAAAATCACAATTAATGACTTGATTCTCAAGAAATCATAAGGTATGATTCTAGAACTTAAAGTTTGAATCTTTCTTAACAAGCAAGTAACAAACTTGAAATTTTTAAATCAAAACATTAATTGATGATGTTATTTTTGAAAATATGATGTAAAATTAAGAAAAAGATTTTTTGAAAAATATTTTTGAAATTTTCGAAAATAACTAAAAAAAATTGAAAAAGATTTGATTTTTGAAAAAGATTTTGAAAAAGATAAGATCTTTAAATTGGAAATTTGATTTGACTCATAAAAACAACTAGACTTTAAAAATTTTTGAAAAAGTCAAATCTAATTTTCGAAATTTTAAGAGAGAAAAAGGGAAAGATATTTTTTTTATTTTTGAATTTTTTTATGATGAGAGAAAAAAACAAAAAAATGATGCAATGCATGATAGTTATGGATCAAAACAATGAATGCATGCAAGAATGCTATGAATGTCAAGATGAACACCAAGAACACTATGAAGATCATGATGAACAATGAACACACATTTTTGAAAAATTTTTAATGCAAAGAAAACATGCAAGACACCAAACTTAGAATTCTTTAATGCTTAGACATAAAGAATTCAGGAATGCATATAATTCTGAAGAAGAAATAATATTTTTGAAAACATTTTTATTATTATTATTTTTTTTTTTCGAAAACAAAGGAGAAATTTTTAAAAGATTTTTGAAAAAATTTTGAAAACTTTTTGAAAAGAAAACGAAAAGAAAGTTACCCAATCTGAGCAACAAGATGAACCGTCAGTTGTCCAAACTCGAACAATCCCCGGCAACGGCGCCAAAAACTTGGTGCACGAAATTGTGATCTCTGGTAATGGCTCCAAAAACTTGGTGCTCTAATCTCAATTCATAATTTGTCACAACTTCGATACAACTAACCAGCAAGTGCACTGGGTCGTCCAAGTAATAAACCTTACGTGAGTAAGGGTCGATCCCACAGAGATTGTTGGTATGAAGCAAGCTATGGTCACCTTGTAAATCTCAGTCAGGCGGATATAAAATAGTTATGGAGTTTTTGAAAATAAATAATAAACTAAGGATAGAAATATTTATGTAAATCATTGGTGAGAATTTCAGATAAGCGTATGGAGATGCAATCGTTCCTCTGAACCTCTGCTTTCCTGCTGTCTTTATCCAATCAGTCTTACTCCTTTCTATGGCTGGCTTTGTGTAAGGATGTCACCGGTGCCAATGGCTACTTTCAATCCTCTCGGGAAAATGGTCCAAATGCTCTGTCACAGCACGGCTAATCGTCTGGAGGCATCACCCTTGTCGTTGGTTGCATCCTATTCCTCTCTGTGAAAATGGTCCGATGCGCTGTCACTGCATGGCTAATCATCTTGGAGGTTCTCGATCATACTGGAATAGATTTACTATCCTTTTGCGTCTGTCACTACGCCCAGCACTCGCGAGTTTGGAGTTCGTCACAGTCATTCAATCCCAGAGTCCTACTCGGAATACCACGGACAAGGTTTAGACTTTCCAGACTCTCATGAATGCCGCCATCAATCTAGCTTATACCACGAAGATTCTGATTAAGAGATCTAAGAGATACTCATTCAATCTAATGTAGAACGGAAGTGGTTGTCAGGCACGCGTTCATAGGGAATGATGATGATTGTCACGTTCATCACATTCAAGTTGAAGTGCGAATGAATATCTTAGAAGCGGAATAAGTTGAATTGAATAGAAAAACAGTAGTACTTTGCATTAATCTTTGAGGAACAGCAGAGCTCCACACCTTAATCTATTGAGTGTAGAAACTCTACCGTTTGAAAATACATAAGTGATAATGGATTTCATTGGTCTCGGCTCCAGAGGGGAACCGGAGTAACCAAGACTACGAATACAATGATAAAAAGTTCTATTTATAAAAAACTAGTCACTAGGGTTTACAGAAGTAAGTAATTGATGCATAAATCCACTTCCGGGGCCCACTTGGTGTGTGCTTGGGCTGAGCTTGAAGTCTACACGTGGAGAGGTCATTCTTGGAGTTGAACTCCAGCTTTTGTGCCAGTTTGGGCGTTGAACTCCACTTTGCAACTTGTTTCTGGCGCTGGACGCCAGAATTGGGCAGAGTGCTGGCGTTGAACGCCAGTTTGCGTCGTCTAAACTTGTGCAAAGTATAGACTATTATATATTTCTGGAAAGCCCTGGATGTCTACTTTCCAATGCAATTGGAAGCACGCCATTTTGAGTTCTGTAGCTCCAGAAAATTCATTTTGAGTGCAGGGAAGTCAGAATCCAACAGCATCAACAGTCCTTCTTCAACCTCTGAATCTGATTTTTGCTCAAGTCCCACAATTTCAGCCAGAAAATACCTGAAATCACAGAAAAACACACAAACTCTTAGTAAAGTCCAGAAATGTGAATTTAACATAAAAACTAATGAAAACATCCCTAAAAGTAACTAGATTTTACTAAAAACATACTAAAAACAATGCCAAAAAGCGTATAAATTATCCGCTCATCACAATACCAAACTTAAATTGTTGCTTGTCCCCAAGCAACTGAAAATCAATTTGCTTTGGACCTTGACTTTAACCACTCAGTCTCAAGTTTTCACATGACATACATGCCACAAGCACATGGTTAGGGACAGCTTGGTTTAGCCGCTTAGGCCAGGATTTTATTCCTTTAGGCCCTCCTACCCACTGATACTCAAAGCCTTGGGATCCTTCTTATTACCCTTGCCTTTTGGTTTTAAGGGCTATTGGCTTTTTGCTCTTGCCTCTTGGTTTTAAGAGCTTTTGACTTTTTCTGCTTGCTTTTTCTTTTTCTATTTTTTTTCCTATTTTTTTTTCTGCAAGCTTTATTCTTTGCTGCTTTTTCTTGCTTTAAGAATCATTTTTATAATTTTTCAGATTATCAAATAACATGTCTCCTTGTCATCATTCTTTCAAGAGCCAACATATTTAACATTCTTAAAACAACAACTTCAAAAGACATATTCACTGTTCAAGCATTCATTCAGAAAACAAGAAGCATTGTCACCACATCAATATAATTAAACTAAGTTCAAGGATAAATTCGAAACTCATGTACTTCTTGTTCTTTTGAATTAAAACAGTTTTCATTTAAGAGAGGTGATGGATTCATAGGACATTCACAACTTTAAGACATAGTTACTAACTACTAATGATCATGTAATGAAGACACAAACATAGATAAGCACTCAGCATAGAAAATGAAAAACAGAAGAAATTAGAACAAGGAACGAATCCACCTTAGTGATGGTGGCGTTTCCTTCTTGAGGAACCAATGATGTCCTTGAGCTCTTCTATGTCTCTTCCTTGTCTTTGTTGCTCCTCCCTCATTGCTTTTTGATCTTCTCTAATTTCATGAAGGATGATGGAGTGCTCTTGATGTTCCACCCTTAATTGTCCCATGTTGGAACTTAATTCTCCTAGGGAGGTGTTGATTTGCTCCCAATAGTTTTGTGGAGGAAAATGCATTTGGGGCATTTCCGGGATCTCATGGTGATGAGCTTCCTGCACCTCTTGATTTTGAAAGGGACCTCAGGGATTACCTTCTTCTTAGCCACAACATCATAGAAGTGGTCTTGATGAGCTTTGGAGATGAATCTTTCCATCTCCCATGACTCGGAGGTGGAAGCTTTTGTCTTCCCTTTTCCTTTTCTAGAGGATTCTCCGGTCATAGGTGCCATCAATGGTAATGGAAAAACAAAAAGCTTATGCTTTTACCACACCAAACTTAGAATATTGCTCGCCCTCGAGCAAGAAAAGAAAGAATTAGATGATGAAGAAGAAGAAAATATGGAGAAGAGGGGGGAGGTGTGTTTCGGCCATGTGGGTGGGTTTGGGTGGGAAATTGATTTTGAATTTTGAAGGTAGGTGGAGTTTATTGGGTAGGTTTATGGGGAAGAGTGTTTATTGGGAATAGAGGATGATTGAGAAGAGAGAAGAGAGTGAGTGGAGGTAGGTGGGGATCCTGTGGGGTCCACAGATCCTGAGATGATCCTGTGGGGTCCACAGATCCTGAGGTGTTTAAGGATTTACAGCCTTGCACTAAATTAGGCATGTAAAATGCCCTTGCACACAACTCTGGGCGTTCAGCGCCAGGTTGGTGCCCATTTTGGGCATTCAACGCCCATTTGATGCCCATTTCTGGCGTTGAACGCCAGAACCATGCTTGTTCTGGGCGTTCAGCGCCAGCTCTTCTCCAGGGTGCAATTCTGGCGTTCAGCACCCAGATGCTGCCCATTTTGGGAGTTCAGCGCTGATGAGCAGATAATTTATACGCTTTTTGGCATTGTTTTTAGTATGTTTTTAGTAAGATCTAGTTACTTTTAGGGATGTTTTCATTAGTTTTTATGTTAAATTCACATTTCTGGACTTTACTATGAGTTTGTGTGTTTTTCTGTGATTTCAGGTATTTTCTGACTGAAATTGAGGGACTTGAGCAAAAATCAGATTCAGAGGTTGAAGAAGGACTGCTGATGCTATTGGATTCTGATCTCCCTGCACTCAAAGTGGATTTTCTGGAGCTACAGAACTCGAAATGGTGCGCTTCTAATTGTGTTGGAAAGTAGACATCCAGGGCTTTCCAGCAATATATAATAGTCCATACTTTGGCCAAGAATAGACGACGTAAACTGGCGTTCAACGCCAGCTCTCTGCCCAAATCTGGCGTCCAGCGCCAGAAAAGGATCCAAAACCAGAGTTGAACGCCAGAAATGAATCAAAACCTGGCGTTCAACTCCACAAATGGCCTCTACACGTGCAACACTCAAGCTCAGCCCAAGCACACACCAAGTGGGCCCCGGAAGTGGATTTATGCATCAATTACTTACTCCTGTAAACCCTAGTAGCTAGTTTATTATAAATAGGACCTTTTACTATTGTATCCAAAAGGTCTAAACCTTGTCTGTGGTATTCCGAGTAGGATTCAATGAATGAATGACTGTGACGAGCTCCAACCTCGCGATTGCGGGGCGTTAGTGACAGACGCAAAAGGATAGTAAATCCTATTCCAGCATGATCGAGAACCGACAGATGAATAGCCGTGCCGTGACAGGGTGCGTTGATCATTTTCACTGAGAGGATAAGATGAAGCCATTGACAAGGGTGATGCCTCCAGACGATTAGCCGTGCCGTGACAGGGCATTTGGATCATTTTCCCGAGAGAAGATTGAAAGTAGCCGTTGACAATGGTGATGTATCACATAAAGCCAGCCATGGAAAGGAGTAAAACTGACTGGATGAAGATAGCAGGAAAGCAGAGGTTCAGAGGAACGAAAAGCATCTCCATTCGCTTATCTGAAATTCCTACCAATGATTTACATAAGTACCTCTATCCCTATTCTATTATTTATTTTCGAAAACCCATTACTGTTTTATATCCGCCTGACTGAGATTTTCAAGGTGACCATAGCTTGCTTCATACCGACAATCTCCGTGGGATTCGACCCTTACTCACGTAAGGTATTACTTGGACGACCCAGTGCACTTGCTGGTTAGTTATGCGAAGTTGTGAAGATATGTTTAGACCATGGTCCTGTGCATCCGTTTTTGGTGCCATTGCCAGGGAATCAATTTCGAACAACAATTCACAACCTGAGTAGCAATTTCGCATACCATGTTTTTGGCGCCGTTGCCGGGGATTGTTCGAGTTTTCGGCAAGCTTTTGGTCCGGTAACATCAGTGCCAAATTTTGATCCGGCAACAACACCAAGTTTTTGGCGCCGTTGCCGGGGATTGTTCGAGTTTGGACAACTGACGGTTCATCCTGTTGCTCAGATTAGGTAATTTTCTTTTTGTTTTGTTTTCAAAAAAAAATTTTTCAAAAAATCTTTCAAAAATTTTTCTTTTGTTTTCGAAAAAAAAAATTTCTTAGATTCAAAATTTTTAAGAATGAATTCTAGTGTTTCATGAAGCATGTGAAGCCTGGTTGGCTGTATAGCCATGTCTAAATTCTTTTGGACTGAGGCTTCCAACCATCAGCTGTTATACGACTGTAGGGTATGTCAGTCATGTCATGTCTGAATTACATGCTAAAGCTTGGCTGGCCATTGGCCATGTCTAGTGTTTTGGACCGGAGCTTTCATTGAAAGCTTGGCTGGCTAGTGAGCCATGTCTAATTCCTGGACTGAAGCTTTAAATTAAAAATGCGAGATTCCTGGAATTCATATTAAAAATTTTTGGAATCCTTATTTTTCTTTCTTTCTAAATAATTTTCGAAAAATATAAAAAAAAATACAAAAAAATCATAAAATCATAAAAATCAAAAATATTTTTCATGTTTCTTGTTTGAGTCATGAGTCATGTTATAAGTTTGGTGTCATTTGCATGTGCATCTTGCATTTTTCGAAAAATTTCATGCATTCATAGTGTTCTTCATGATCTTCAAGTTGTTCTTGGTAAGTCTTCTTGTTTGATCTTTGCATTTGCATGTTTTGTGTCTTTTCTTGTTTTTCATATGCATTCTAGAATTCTTAGTGTCTAAGCATTAAAGAATTCTAAGTTTGGTGTCTTGCATGTTTTCCTTGCATTAAAAATTTTTCAAAAATATGTTCTTGATGTTGATCTTGACATTCAAAGTGTTCTTGGTGTTCATCTTGACATTCATAGCATTCTTGCATGCATTCATTGTTTTGATCTAAAAATTTCATGCATTGCATCATTTTTCTTGTTTTTCTCTTGCATCATAAAAATTCAAAAATAAAAAAAATATCTTTCTCTTTTTCTCTCATCAAATTCGAAAATTTGAGTTGACTTTTTCAAAAATTTTTAAAATCAAGTTGTTTCTTATGAGTCAAATCAAATTTTCAATTTGAAAATCTTATCTTTTTCAAAATCTTTTTCAAAAAATCAAATCTTTTTCAAATTTCTCAGTTATTTTCGAAAATTCCAAAAAATATTTTTCAAAAATCTTTTTCTTAATTTTACATCATATTTTCGAGAATAACATCAACAATTAATGTTTTGATTCAAAAATTTCAAGTTTGTTACTTGCTTGTTAAGAAAGATTCAAACTTTAAGTTCTAGAATCATATCTTGTGATTTCTTGTGAATCAAGTCATTAATTGTGATTTTAAAAATCAAATCTTTTTCAAAACTAATTTTTATCATATCTTTTCAAAAATATCTTCTCATCTTATCTTTTTTTTTAAATTTGATTTCAAAATATCTTTTCTAACTTCCTAACTTCTCACCTTTTCAAAATTTGTTTCAACTAACAAACTAACTTTTTTGTTTGTTTCTTATCTTCTTCAAAACTACCTAACTAACTCTCTCTCTCTAATTTTCGAAAATATCTTCCCCCTTTTTCAAAAATTCTTTTTTATTTTTTATTTTTTTTATTTTCGAAAAACCACTAACCTTTTTCAAAAACTATTTTCAAAAATCAATTAACACTTTTTCAAAAATTATTTTCGAAATTTTCCCTATCTCATCTTATTCTATTTATTTATTCATCTACTAACATCTCTTCCTCACCCACAAAAAAAAATCTGAACCCTCTCTCTCTCTTTCTGAGTTCAGATTTTTCTCTTCTTTTCTTCTACTAACAATAAGGAACCTCTTTACTGTGACATAGAGGATTCCTCTTCTTTTCTTTTTCTCTCCTCTTTCTTATGAGCAGGGACAGAGAAAAAGGCATTCTTGTTGAAGCTGATCCAGAACCTGAAAGGACTCTGAAGAGAAAATTAAGAGAAGCTAAATTACAACAATCCAGAGACAACTTGATTGAAAATTTCGAACAAGTAAAGGAGATGGAAGCCGAATCCAACAACAATGCAAGGAGGATGCTTGGTGACTTTACTGAACCTAATTCCAATTTACATGGAAGAAGCATCTCTATTCCTGCCATTGGAGCAAACAACTTTGAGCTGAAACCCCAATTAGTTTCTCTGATGCAGCAGAACTGCAAGTTTCATGGACTTCCATCTGAAGATCCTTTTCAGTTCTTAACTGAGTTCTTGCAGATATGTGATACTGTTAAGACTAATGGAGTAGATCCTGAAGTCTATAGGCTCATGCTTTTCCCTTTTGCTGTAAGAGACAGAGCTAGACTGTGGTTGGATTCTCAACCCAAGGATAGCCTGAACTCTTGGGATAAGCTGGTCAAGGCTTTCTTAGCCAAGTTCTTTCCTCCTCAAAAGCTGAGCAAGCTTAGAGTGGATGTTCAAACCTTCAAATAACCAGTTTATGTACACTTCTGAGAGGAATCCTGTGAGTAATGGGACGCCTATGAAGAAGGGAGTTCTTGAAGTTGATACTCTGAATGCCATATTGGCTCAGAATAAAATATTGACGCAGCAAGTCAATATGATCTCTCAGAGTCTGAATGGAATGCAAGCTGCATCCAACAGTACTCAAGAGGCTTCTTATGAAGAAGAAGCCTATGATCCTGAGAACCCTGCAATAGCAGAGGTGAATTACTTAGGTGAACCTTATGGAAACACCTATAACTCATCACGGAGAAATCATCCAAATTTCTCATGGAAGGATCAAAAGCCTCAACAAGGCTTTAATAATGGTGGAAGAAACAGGTTTAACAATAATAAACCTTTTCCATCATCCACTCAGCAACAGACAGAGAACTCTGAGCAAAATACTTCTAATTTAACAAACTTAGTCTCTGATCTATCTAAGGCCACTATAAGTTTCATGAATGAAACAAGATATTCCATTAGAAATCTGGAAGCACAAGTGGGCCAGCTGAGTAAAAGGATCACTGAAATCCCTCCTAGTACACTCCCAAGCAATACAGAAGAGAATCCAAAAGGAGAGTGCAAGGCCATTGACATAAGCACCATGGCCGAACCCAAAGAAGGAGAGGAGGACGTGAATCCCAAGGAGGAAGACCTCCTGGGACGTCCAGTGATCAATAATGAGCTTCCCTCTGAGGAACCAAAGGACTCTGAGGCTCATCTAGAGACCATAGAGATTCCATTGAACCTCCTTATGCCCTTCATGAGCTCTGATGAGTATTCCTCTTCTGAAGAGAATGAATCCATCATCCTAGGAAGACCTTTCCTGGCCATAGCAAGAACTGTGATTGATGTTGACAGAGGTGAACTAGTCCTTCAATGGAATGAGGACTCCCTTGTGTTTAAAACTCAAGGATCTCCCTCTGCAACCATGGAGAGGAAGCATGAAAAGCTTCTCTCAAAGCAGAGTCAACCCAAGCCCCCACAGTCAAACTCTAAGTTTGGTGTTGGGAGGCCACAATCAAACTCTAAGTTTGGTGTTGGAGAGTCTCAACAATGCTCTGAACATCTGTGAGGCTCCATGAGAGCCCACTGTCAAGCTATTGACATTAAAGAAGTGCTTGTTGGGAGGCACCCAATATTTATTTATCTAATTCTATTTTTGTTTTTCATGTTTTCTTAGGTTCATGATCATGTGGAGTCACAAAATAAATAGAAAAAGTAAAAACAGAATAAAAAACAGCAGAAGAAAAATCACACCCTGGAGGAAGCATCTGCCTGGCGTTCAACGCCAGAACAGAGCATGGTTCTGGCGCTGAACGCCCAAAATGGGCACCAACCTGGCACTGAATGCCCAGAGTTGTGTGCAAGGGCATTTTACATGCCTAAATTGGTGCAGGGATGCAAATGCCTTGACACCTCAGGATCTGTGGATCCCACAGGATCATCTCAGGATCTGTGGACCCCACAGGATCACCTCAGGATCTGTGGACCCCACAGGATCCCCACCTACCTCACCCTCTCTCTCCATTCATGATCATCCCTTCTGTTTTCCATTCACCACTCACATCCATACATCCCACTTACCTACAAAATTCAATATCTCTTTCCCACCCAATCCCACCCATATGGCCGAATACACACATCCTCCCATCTCCTCCATATCTTCTTCTTCTTCCTCTATTTTTTCTTCTTTTGCTCGAGGGCGAGCAACATTCTAAGTTTGGTATGGTAAAAGCATAGCTTTTTGTTTTTCCATTACCATTAATGGTACCTAAGGCCAGAGAAACCTCAAGAAAGAGGAAAGGGAAGACAAATGCTTCCACCTCTGAGCCATGGGAGATGGAAAGATTCATCTCACTAGCCCATCACTAAGAAAAAGATGGAGCAAACAAGAGAGCACATTCATGGATCTCAATAGGCACATGAAGAAGCTCATCATCAAGAGATCCCTGAGATACCTCAAGGGATGCACTTTCCTCCACAGAACTATTGGGAGCAAATCAACACCTCCCTAGGAGAATTAAGTTCCAACATGGGACAATTAAGGGTGGAACATCAAGAGCACTCCATCATCCTTCATGAAATTAGAGAAGATCAAAAAGCAATGAAGGAGGAGCAACAAAGACAAGGAAGAGACATAGAAGAGCTCAAGGACATCATTGGTTCCTCAAGAAGGAAATGCCACCATCACTAAGGTGGATTTATTCCTTGTTCTTCTATTTTTGTTTTCTATGTTATGTGCTTATCTATGTTTGTGTCTTCATTACATGATCATTAGTAGTAGTAACTTTGTCTTAAAGTTA
Source organism: Arachis ipaensis (assembly GCF_000816755.2). NCBI lineage: Eukaryota > Viridiplantae > Streptophyta > Magnoliopsida > Fabales > Fabaceae > Arachis > Arachis ipaensis. The sequence continues at coordinate 37,148,219 of NC_029786.2, read as the reverse complement.
TGAATGTCCTATGAACACATCACCTCTCTTAAATGAAAAATGTTTTAATTAAAAAGAACAAGAAGTACATGAGTTTCGAATTTATCCTTGAACTTAGTTCAATTATATTGATGTGGTGACAATACTTGAAGAAGGACTGCTGATGCTGTTGGATTCTGACCTCTCTGCACTCAAAGTGGATTTGCTGGAGCTACAGAACTTGAAATGGCGCGCTTCCAACTGCGATGGAAACTAGACATCCAGGGCTTTCCAGAAATATATAATAGTCAATACTTTGGCCAAGAATAGACGACGTAAACTGGCGTTCAACGCCAGCTCTCTGCCCAAATCTGGCGTCCAGCACCAGAAAAGGATCCAAAACCAGAGTTGAACGCCAGAAATGGATCAAAACCTGGTGTTCAACTCCACAAATGGCCTCTACACGTGCAACACTCAAGCTCAGCCCAAGCACACACCAAGTGGGCCCCGGAAGTGGATTTGGTATCTTTGATCAGTTGTATGCTATCTTAGATCACGTTTGAGGGCTGGCCTCTTGGCCATGCCTGGACTTTCACTTATGTATTTTTAACGGTAGAGTTTCTACACTCCATAGATTAAGGTGTGGAGCTATGCTGTTCCTCAAAGATTAATGCAAAGTACTACTGTTTTCTATTCAATTCATCTTGTTTCGCTTCTAAGATATTCATTCGTACTTCAATCTGAATGTGATGAACGTGACAATCATCATCATTCCCTATGAACGCGTGCCTGACAACCACTTCCGTTCTACCTTAGACTGAATGAGTATCTCTTAGATCTCCTAATCTGAATCCTCGTGGTGTAAGCTAGAATGATGGCGGCATTCAAGAGAATCCGGAAGGTCTAAACCTTGTCTGTGGTATTCCGAGTAGGATTCAATGAATGAATGACTGTGACGAGCTCCAAACTCGCGATCGAATTTGATGAGTGAAAAAGGGAAAGATATTTTTTGTTTTTTTTTTTTTTGAATTTTTATGATGAGAGAGGAAAACAGGAAAAATGATGCAATGCATGAAAGTTATGGATCAAAACAATGCAAGAATGCTATGAATGTCAAGATGAACACCAAGAACACTTTGAATGTCAGGATGAACATCATAGACACAATTTTGAAAAATTTTTAATACAAAGAAAACATGCAAGACACCAAACTTAGAATTCTTTAATGCTTACGCA
>NC_029786.2:37141615-37146729 GCF_000816755.2 Arachis ipaensis | reverse complement strand
ACTTACCAAGAACAACTTGAAGATCATGAAGAACACCATGAATGCATGAAATTTTCGAAGAATGCAAGATGCACATGCAAATGACACCAAACTTATGACATGACTCATAACTCAAACAAGAAACACAAAAAATGTTTTTGATTTTTATGATTTTCTAATTTTTTTGGATTTTTTCGAAATTTATATGAAAAAGAAAAAATAAGGATTCCAAAATTTTTAACATGAATTCCAGGAATCTTGCATTCTTAGTCTAAAGCTTCAGTCCAGGAATTAGACATGGCTCACTAGCCAGCCAAGCTTTCAATGAAAGCTCCGGTCCAAAACACTAGACATGGCCAATGGCCAGCCAAGCTTCAGCAGGTGAATCAGGAACAGCAGCAGGTGGATTAGCAACAACTAGCTTGCTCTTGATAACAAATTGCTGCATCAGTCCAAATAAATTTAGACATGGCTTTACAGCCAGCCAGGCTTCACATGCTTCATGAAACACTAGAATTCATTCTTAAAAATTTTGAATAAAATTTTTGAAAACATTTTTTTTTTCGAAAACAAAGGAGAAAATTACCTAATCTGAGCAACAGGATGAACCGTTAGTTGTCCAAACTCAAACAATCCCCGGCAACGGCGCCAAAAACTTGGTACGCGGAATCGTGATTACACTTTAGATATGTAAAATTTATTGCTCTTTCTTTCCCTGGAAATGGCGCCAAAAACATGATGCCAAGACCATGGTTCACAACTCCGTGTAACTAACCAGCAAGTGCACTGGGTCATCCAAGTAATACCTTACGTGAGTAAGGGTCGAATCCCACGGAGATTGTTGGTATGAAGCAAGCTATGGTCACCTTGTAAATCTCAGTCAGGCGGATATAAAATAGTAATGGGGTTTTCGAATAATAATTAAATAAAAGAAGGGATAGAAATACTTATGAGTTCACTTGCTGGTTAGTTATGCGAAGTTGTGAAGATATGTTTAGACCATGGTCCTGTGCATCCGTTTTTGGTGCCATTGCCAGGGAATCAATTTCGAACAACAATTCACAACCTGAGTAGCAATTTCGCATACCAAGCGCCCAGATACTGCCCATTTTGGGCGTTCAGTGCCAGAACCATGCTCTGTTCTGGCGTTGAACGCCAGACAGATGCTTCCTCCAGGGTGTGATTTTTCTTCCGCTGTTTTTTATTCCGTTTTCAATTTTTATATTTATTTTGTGACTCCACATAATCATGAACCTATAAAGACATATAACTAAGAAAAATATAATTAGATAGATAAAAATTGGGTTGCCTCCCAACAAGCGCTTCTTTAATGTCAATAGCTTGACAGTGGGCTCTCATGGAGCCTCACAGATGTGCAGAGCTTTGTTGAGACCTCCCAACACCAAACTTAGAGTTTGGTTGCGGCCTCCCAACACCAAACTTAGAGTTTGACTGTGGGGGCTTTGGTTGACTCTGCTTTGAGAGAAGCTTTTTCTGCTTCCTCTCCATGGATGCAGAGAGAGATCCTTGAGTTGTAAACACAAGGTTGTCCTCATTCAATTGAAGGATCAATTCTCCTCTGTCCACATCAATCACAGCTCTTGCTGTGGCTAGGATAGGTCTTCCTAGGATGATGGATTCATCCTCATCCTTCCCAGTATCTAGGACTATGAAATCAGCAGGGATGTAAAGGCCTTCAACCTTTACTAACATGTCTTCTACTTGTCCGTAAGCCTGTTTTCTTGAATTGTCTGCCATTTCTAATGAGATTTTAGTAGCTTGCACCCCATAGATTCCCAGTTTCTCTATTACAGAGAGAGGCACGAGGTTTATCCCTGAACCAAGGTCACACAGAGCCTTAAAGATCATGGTGCCTATGGTACAAGGTATTAAGAACTTTCCAGGATCCTGTCTCTTCTGAGGCAATGTCAGTTGATCCAAATCACTTAGTTCATTGGTGAACAAGGGAGGTTCATCTTCCCAAGTTTCAATACCAAATAATTTGGGATTTAGCTTCATGATTACACCAAGGAACTTGGTAGCTTGCTCTTCAGTAACATCCTCATTCTCTTCAGAAGAGGAATACTCATCAGAGCTCATGAATGGCATAAGGAGGTTTAATAGAATCTCTATGGTCTCTAGATGAGTCTCAGATTCCTTAGGTTCCTCAGAGGGAAGCTCCTTATTGATCACTGGACGTCCCAGGAGGTCTTCCTCCTTGGGATTCACGTCCTTCTCCTCTCTTGTGGGTTCGGCCATGGTAATTAATTCAATGGCCTTGCCCTCTCCTTTTGGATTCTCTTCAGTATTGCTTGGGAGAGTACTAGGAGGGATTTCAGTGATCCTTTTACTCAACTGGCCCACTTCTGCTTCCAAATTTCTAATGGAAGACCTTGTTTCATTCATGAAACTCACAGTGGCCTTAAGTAGATCAGAGACTAAATTTGCTAAGCTAGATGGATTCTGCTCAGAATTCTCTGTCTGTTGCTGAGTGGATGATGGAAAAGGCTTGCTATTGCTAAACCTGTTTCTTCCACCATTATTAAAGCCTTGTTGAGGCCTTTGATCCTTCCATGAGAGATTTGGATGATTTCTCCATGATGGATTATAGGTTTTTCCATAAGGTTCACCTAAGTAATTTACCTCTGCTATTGCAGGGTTCTTAGGATCATAAGCTTCTTCTTTAAAAGATGCCTCTTGAGTACTGTTGGATGGATCTTACATTCCATTCAGACTTTGAGAAATCATATTGACTTGCTGAGTCAATATTTTCTTCTAAGCCAATATGGCATTCAGAGTATCAATTTCAAGAACTCCCTTCTTCATAGGCATCCCCTTTACTTACAGGATTCCTCTCAGAAGTGTACATAAACTGGTTATTAGCAACCATGTCAATGAGTTCTTGAGCTTCTGAAGGCGTTTTCTTTAGGTGAATGGATCCACCTGCAGAAATATCCAATGACATCTTTGATAGCTCAGATAAACAATCATAGAATATATTCAGGATGGTCCATTCTGAAAGCATGTCAGAAGGACACTTTTTGGTCAGCTGCTTGTATCTTTCCCAAGCTTCATAGAAGGATTCACCTTCTTTCTGTCTGAAGGTTTGAACATCAGCTCTAAGCTTGCTCAACTTTTGAGGAGGAAAAAACTTGGCTAAGAAAGCCGTGACCACCTTATCCCAAGAGTTTAGGCTGTCTTTGGTTTGAGAGTCCAACCATACTCTAGCTATGTCTCCTACAGCAAAAGGGAAAAGCATGAGCCTGTAGACTTCAGGATCTACTCCATTAGTCTTAACAGTATCACAGATCTGCAAGAATTCAGTTAAGAACTGAAAAGGATCTTCAGATGGAAGTTGGTACGCGGAATCGTGATTACACTTTAATTATGTAAAATTTATTGCTCTTTCTTTCCCTGGAAATGGCGCCAAAAACATGATGCCAAGACCATGGTTCACAACTCCGTGTAACTAACCAGCAAGTGCACTGGGTCGTCCAAGTAATACCTCGAATAGAAAACAGTAGTACTTTGCATTAATCTTTGAGGAACAGCAGAGCTCCACACCTTAATCTATGGAGTGCAGAAACTCTGCCGTTGAAAATACATAAGTGAAAGGTCCAGGCATGGCCGAATGGCCAGCCCCTCTAAAACGTGATCAATAGTCTCCTAAGATGAACAATAGATTAAAACTGAGACCAAAGATGTCTAATACAATAGTAAAAGGTCCTATTTAAAATAAACTAGCTACTAGGGTTTACATGAGTAAGTAATTGATGCATAAATTCACTTCCGGGGCCCACTTGGTGTGTGCTTGGGCTGAGCTTTAACTTTCCACGTGTAGAGGCCATTTGTGGAGTTGAACGCTAGGTTTTGATCCATTTCTGGCGTTCAACTCTGGTTTTGGATCCTTTTCTGGCGCTAGACGCCAGAATTGGGCAGAGAGCTGGCGTTGAATGCCAGTTTGTGTCATCTAAACTTTGGCAAAGTTTGGACTATTATATATTTCTGGAAATCCCTGGATGTCTACTTTCCAAAGCAATTGGAAGCGCGCCATTTTGAGTTCTGTAGCTCCAGAAAATCCATTTTGAGTGCAGGGAGGTCAGAATCCAACAGCATCAGCAGTCCTTCTTCAACCTCTGAATCTGATTTCTGCTCAAGTCCCTCAATTTCATCCAGAAAATACCTGAAATCACAGAAAAACACACAAACTCATAGTAAAGTCCAGAAATGTGAATTTAACATAAAAACTAATGAAAACATCCCTAAAAGTAACTAGATCCTACTAAAAACATACTAAAAACAATGCCAAAAAGCGTATAAATTATCCGCTAATCACAATACCAAACTTAAATTGTTGCTTGTCCCCAAGCAACTGAAAATCAAATAGGATAAAAAGAAGAGAATATACTATAAATTCTAAACTATCAATGAAACATAGCTCCAATCAAATGAGCGGGACTTATAGCTTTTTGCCTCTTGAATAGTTTTGGCATCTCATTCTATCCATTGAGGTTCAGAATGATTGGCATCTATAGGAACTCAGAGTTCAGATAGTGTTATTGATTCTCCTAGCTCAGTATGATGATTCTTGAACACAACTTTTTTATGAGTCTTGGCCGTGGCCCAAAGCACTTTGTTTTCCAGTATTACCACCAGATACATAAATGCCACAGACACATAATTGGGTGAACCTTTTCAGATTGTGACTCAGCTTTGCTAAAGTCCCCAATTAGAGGTGTCCAGGGTTCTTAAGCACACTCTTTTTTTTGCTTTGGACCTTGACTTTAACCGCTCAGTCTCAAGTTTTCACTTGACACCTTCACGCCACAAGCACATGGTTAGGGACAGCTTGATTTAGCCGCTTAGGTCAGGATTTTATTCCTTTAGGCCCTCCTATCCACTGATGCTCAAAGCCTTGGGATCCTTTTTATTTGCCCTTTCCTTTTGGTTTTAAGGGTTATTGGCTTTTTGCTCTTGCCTCTTGGTTTTAAGAGCTTTGGCTTTTTCTGCTTGCTTTTTCTTTTTCTTTCTATTTCTATTTTTTTTTTCGCCTATATTTTTTTTTTCTGCAAGCTTTGTTCTTTGCTGCTTTTTCTTGCTTCAAGAATCATTTTTATGATTTTTTAGATTATCAA
>NC_029786.2:37125143-37141545 GCF_000816755.2 Arachis ipaensis | reverse complement strand
CATCTCCCATGACTCGGATGTGGAAGCTTTTGTCTTCCCTTTCCCCTTTCTAGAGGATTCTCCGGTCTTAGGTGCCATCAATGGTAATGGAAAAACAAAAAGCTTATGCTTTTTACCACACCAAACTTAGAATTTTGCTCGCCCTCGAGCAATAAAAGAAAGAATAGATGAAGAAGAAGAAGAAATGGAGGAGAGGGGGAGTGGAAAGTGGGAAGTGTTTCGGCCAAGAAGGGTGTAGAGGGGTGTGTTGTGTGAATTTGATGAAGAATGGAGGGCTTTATATAGGGAAGGGAGGGGGGAAGGTTTCGGCCATATGGGTGGGTTTGGGTGGGAAATTGGTTTTGAATTTTGAAGGTAGGTGGGGTTTATGAGGTAGGTTTATGGGGAAGAGTGGATGGATGTGAGTGGTGAAGAGGTGATGGGGAAGAGAAATTGAGGTTATTGGTGAACGGTTTTTGGGGAAGAGTGTTTATGTGGTTGTGTGAAAGAGAGTGGTGAGAAGAAGTGAGTGGAGGTAGGTGGGGATCCTGTGGGGTCCACAGATCCTGAGGTGTTCAAGGATTTACATCCCTGCACCCATTAGGCATGTAAAAATGCCTTTGCACACAACTCTGGGCGTTCAGCGCCAGGTTGGTGGCCATTTTGGGCATTCAACGCCCATTTGTGTGCCATTTCTGGCGTTGAACGCCAGAACCATGCCTGTTCTGGCGTTCAGCGCCCAGAAGCTGCCCATTTTGGGCGTTCAACGCCAGAATCATGCTCTGTTCTGGCACTGAACGCCAGACAGATGCTCCTCCAGGGTGTGATTTTTCTTCTGCTGTTTTTGATTTTGTTTTCAATTTTTCTATTTATTTTGTGACTCCTAAACTTGGGCAAAGTTTGGACTATTATATATTGCTGAAAAGCCCTGGATGTCTACTTTCCAACGCAATTGGAAGCGCGCCATTTTGAGTTCTGTAGCTCCAGAAAATCCATTTTGAGTGCAGGAAGATCAGAATCCAACAGCATCAACAGTCCTTCTTCAACCTCTGAATCTGATTTCTGCTCAAGTCCCTCAATTTCAGCCAGAAAATACCTGAAATCATAGAAAAACACACAAACTCATAGTAAAGTCTAGAAATGTGAATTTAACATAAAAACTAATGAAAACATTCCTAAAAGTAACTAAATCCTACTAAAAACATACTAAAAACAATGCCAAAAAGCGTATAAATTATCCGCTCATCAGAAGTCCATGAAACTTGCAGTTCTGCTGCATCAGAGAAACTAGCTGAGGTTTCAGCTCAAAGTTGTTTGCTCCAATGGTAGGGATGGAGATGCTCCTTCCATGTAAATTAGAATTAGGTGCAGTAAAGTCACCAAGCATTCTCCTTGCATTATTGTTGTTGGGTTCGGCTGCCATCTCCTTTACTTGTTCGAAATTTTCAATAAGGTTGTCTCTGGATTGTTGTAATTTAGCTTCTCTTAGTTTTCTCTTCAGAGTCCTTTCAGGTTCTGGATCAGCTTCAACAAGAATGCCTTTTTCTTTGTCCCTGCTCATAAGAAAGAGAAGAGAAAAAGAAAAGAAGAGGAATCCTCTATGTCACAGTAAAAAGGTTCCTTATTGTTAGTAGAAGAAGAGAAGAAGAAAAAATTCGAACACAGATAGAAGAGGGGGTTCGAATTTGGTGAGTGATGTGAGGAAGAGATGTTAGTAGATGAATGAATAAATAGAATAAGATGAGAGAGGGAGAGGATTTTCGAAAATAATTTTTGAAAAAGAGTTAGTGATTCTCGAAAATAGTTTTTGAAAGAAGTTAGTAATTTTTCGAAAATTTTTTTAAAATCAAAGATTAAAATAATTAGTTAATTAAAAAGAATTTTTGAAAAAGAGGGAGATATTTTCGAAAATTAGAGAGAGAGAGTTAGTTAGGTAGTTTTGAAAAAGGTAAGAAACAAACAAAAAGTTAGTTAGTTAGTTAAAACAAATTTTGAAAAGATAAGAAGTTAGGAAGATAGAAAAGATATTTTGAAATCAAATTTTTGAAAAAAATAAGATAAGAAGATATTTTTGAAAAGATATGATTGAAGTTAGTTTTGAAAAAGATTTGATTTTTAAAATCACAATTAATGACTTGATTCTCAAGAAATCATAAGGTATGATTCTAAAACTTAAAGTTTGAATCTTTCTTAACAAGCAAGTAACAAACTTGAAATTTTTGAATCAAAACATTAATTGATGATGTTATTTTCCAAAATATGATGTAAAATTAAGAAAAAGATTTTTTGAAAAATATTTTTGAAATTTTCGAAAATAACTAAAAAAAAATTGAAAAAGATTTGATTTTTTAAAAAGATTTTGAAAAAGATAAGATCTTTAAATTGGAAATTTGATTTGACTCATAAAAACAACTAGACTTTAAAAATTTTTGAAAAAGTCAAATCTAATTTTCGAAATTTTAAGAGAAAAAAAGGGAAAGATATTTTTTTTATTTTTGAATTTTTTTATGATGAGAGAGAAAAACAAAAAAATGATGCAATGCATGATAGTTATGGATCAAAACAATGAATGCATGCAAGAATGCTATGAATGTCAAGATGAACACCAAGAACACATTTTTGAAAAATTTTTAATGCAAAGAAAACATGCAAGACACCAAACTTAGAATTCTTTAATGCTTAGACATAAAGAATTCAGGAATGCATATGAAAAACAAGAAAAGATACAAAACATGCAAATGCAAAGATCAAACAAGAAGACTTACCAAGAACAACTTGAAGATCATGAAGAACACTATGAATGCATGAATTTTTTCGAAAAATGCAAGATGAACATGCAATTGACACCAAACTTGAAATTTGACTCAAGACTCAAACAAGAAACACAAAATATTTTTGATTTTTTTGATTTTATAATTTTTTTGTATTTTTTTTTTCGAAAATTATTTGTGAAAAAGAAAAATAAGGATTCCAAAATTTTTAATATGAATTCCAGGAATCTTATGCTCTTTTAGCCTAAAGCTCCAATCAAAGGGTCATTAAAAATTCTGAAGAAGAAATAATATTTTTGAAAACCCTTTAATTATTATTATTATTATTATTTTCAAAAACAAAGGAGAAATTTTTGAAAGATTTTTGAAAAATTTTTGAAAACTTTTTGAAAAGAAAACGAAAAGAAAGTTACCCAATCTGAGCAACAAGATGAACCGTCAGTTGTCCAAACTCGAACAATCCCCGGCAATGGAGCCAAAAACTTGGTGTGGGAAATCGTGATTCACACTTTTCACAACTCCGCACAACTAACCAGCAAGTGCACTGGGTCGTCCAAGTAATAAACCTTACGTGAGTAAGGGTCGATCCCACGGAGATTGTTGGTATGAAGCAAGCTATGGTCACCTTGTAAATCTCAGTCAGGCGGATATAAAATAGTTATGGAGTTTTCGAAAATAAATAATAAACTAAGGATAGAAATACTTATGTAAATCATTGGTGAGAATTTCAGATAAGCGTATGGAGATGCAATCGTTCCTCTGAACCTCTGCTTTCCTACTGTCTTCATCCAATCAGTCTTACTCCTTTCTATGGCTGGCTTTGTGTAAGGATGTCACCAGTGCCAATGGCTACTTTCAATCCACTCGGGAAAATGGTCCAAATGCTCTGTCACAGCACGGCTAATCATCTGAGGTTCTCGATCATACTGGAATAGAATTTACTATCCTTTTGCGTCTGTCACTACGCCCAGCACTCGCGAGTTTGGAGTTCGTCACAGTCATTCAATCCCAGAGTCCTACTCGGAATACCACGGACAAGGTTTAGACTTTCCGGACTCTCATGAATGCCGCCATCAATCTAATGTAGAACGGAAGTGGTTGTCAGGCACGCGTTCATAGGAAATGATGATGATTGTCACGTTCATCACATTCAAGTTGAAGTGCGAATGAATATCTTAGAAGCGGCATAAGTTGAATTGAATAGAAAAACAGTAGTACTTTGCATTAATCTTTGAGGAACAGCAGAGCTCCACACCTTAATCTATGGAGTGTAGAAACTCTACCATTTGAAAATACATAAGTGATAATGGAGTTAATTGGTCTCGGCCTCAGAGGGGAACCGGAGTAACCAAGACTACGAATACAATGATCTATTTATAATAAACTAGTCACTAGGGTTTACAGAAGTAAGTAATTGATGCATAAATCCACTTCCGGGGCCCACTTGGTGTGTTCTTGGGCTGAGCTTGAAGTCTACACGTGGAGAGGTCATTCTTGGAGTTGAACGCCAGCTTTTGTGCCAGTTTGGGCGTTGAACTCCACTTTGCAACTTGTTTCTGGCGCTGGACGCCAGAATTGGGCAGAGAGCTGGCGTTGAACGCCAGTTTGTGTCATCTAAACTTGGGCAAAGTATTGACTATTATATATTGCTGGAAATCCCTGGATGTCTACTTTCCAATGCAATTTGGAAGCGCGCCATTTTGAGTTCTGTAGCTCCAGAAAATCCATTTTGAGTGCAGGGAGGTCAGAATCCAACAGCATCAGCAGTCCTTCTTCAACCTCTGAATCTGATTTTTGCTCAAGTCCCTCAATTTCAGCCAGAAAATACCTGAAATCACAGAAAAACACACAAACTCATTGTAAAGTCCAGAAATGTGAATTTAACATAAAAACTAATGAAAACATCCCTAAAAGTAACTAGATTCTACTAAAAACATACTAAAAACAATGCCAAAAAGTGTATAAATTATCCGCTCATCAATGGTTTTGAAAAAGATAAGAAATAGTAAACTTTTTAAAATCAAAACAAACAAGTCAAGTGGTTAATTGAAAAAGATTTGAAAATAAATTTTGAAAAGATAAGAAGTTAGAAAGAGATTTTGAAATTATGTTTTGAAAAAGATATGATTGGAATTTATTTTGAAAAAGTTTTGAAAAGGAGATTAAAAAGATTTGATTTTTGAAATTAAAGTTGATTACTTGACTAACAAGAAACTAAAAGATATGATTCTAGAATTTAAAGATTGACCATTTCTTAATAGGCAAGTAACAACTTGAAATTTTTGAATCAAAATATTAATTGTTAGTGATAAATTCGAAAATATGAAGTAGAAATAAGAAAAAGATTTTGAAAATCAATTTTAAAATTTTCGAAAAACATGAAAGAAAATTGAAAAAGATTTGATTTTAAAAAAGATTTAAAAAAGATAGAATTTTTAAATTGAAATTTTGACTTGACTAATAAGAAACAACTAAATTTTAAAAATTTTTTACTAAGTCAACCTAAAATTTCGAATTTTTTGAGTAAAACAAGGGAAAGATATTATTTTTGATTTTTTGAATTAATGAAGAAAGAGAAAAAAGGATATCATTTTGTTATTTTTCTCTTTTTTTTTCATTAAACAGCAAAAATGAAACAAAACATAAAAATTTAAGATCAAAATAATAAATGCATGCAAGAACACTTTGAATGTCAAGATGAACACCAAGAACACTTTGAATGTCAATATGAACACCAAGAACATATTTTTTAAAATTTTTAAGAAAAGAAAGACATGCAAGACACCAAACTTAAAAATTTTTAATGTTTAGACACTATGAATTCGAAAATGCATATGAAAAACCACAAAGAACACAAAATAAGAAAATCACAAGATTAAACAAGGAAAATCATCAAGAACAACTTGAAGATCAAGAAGAACACAATGCATGAATTTTCAAAAATTTAAGAAAATTATAAATATGCAATTGACACTAAACTTAAAATTTGACACTAAACTCAAACAAGAAACACAAAATTTTTTGTTTTATGATTTTATTAAAAATATTTTTTGTATTTTTTTCGAAAATAAAAATAAAAAGCTTAAACATAAAATAAAATTACCTAATCTAAGCAACAAGATGAACCGTCAGTTGTCCAAACTCGAACAATCCCCGGCAATGGAGCCAAAAACTTGGTGTGGGAAATCGTGATTCACACTTTTCACAACTCCGCACAACTAACCAGCAAGTGCACTGGGTCGTCCAAGTAATACCTTACGTGAGTAAGGGTCGATCCCATGGAGATTGTCGGCTTGAAGCAAGCTATGGTCATCTTGTAAGTCTCAGTTAGGCGGATTCAAATGGTTATGAGGTTTTGATAATTAAAGGGTAAATAAAATATAAAATAAGATAAAGATACTTATGTGATTCATTAGTGAGAATTTCAGATAAGCATCTGGAGATGCTTTGTTACTTCTGAACCTCTGCTTTCCTACTGCCTTCTTCCAATCATGCGTGCTCCCTTCCATGGCAAGCTGTAAGATCCTCTCAGTGAAAATGGTCCTCTACGGTTTCTGCACGGCTAATCAACTGTCGGATTTCTCGTCTTGGATGAAAAATACCAGGCACAGCTACCGCACGGCTAATCATCTGTCGGTTCCCGCTAGCGTCGGAATAGAATCCATTGATCCTTTTGCACACTGTCACTGCGCCCAACATTCGCAGGTTTGAAGTTCGTCACAGTCATCCCTTCCCGGATCCTACTCGGAATACCACAGACAAGGTTTAGACTTTCCGGATCCCTGGAATGCTGCCAATGATTCTAGCCTATACCACGAAGATACTAATCTCATGGACTCGGTCCGTGTATTAGATATCCAAGAGAATATACTCCGGCTGTCGTCCAACGACTACGTTCAACATCATGTAGACTGCTTTGTGGTTGTCAGGCACGCAGATCTTGGCTAAGCGAGTAACGAAGATTGGGTGATTGTCACGGGTCACCCCTTCATTCTGACTTAACTGAATTAAGTACGAGAGTATATTTTGGAGAAGAAGTAGGCGTGAATTGAAAGAAAACAGTAGTAATTGCATTAATTCATGAAGAACAGCAGAGCTCCACACCTTAATCTATGGGGTGTAGAAACTCCACCGTAGAAAATATATAAGTGAAAAAGGTCTAGGCATGGCTGTGAGGCCAGCCTCCATGCCAAAGGTCTAAACACTAAATGGCCAGAGATATGAATACAATGGTAAAAAGTGCTATTTATACTAAACTAGTAACTTAGGTTTACAGAAAATGAGTAACTAAGTGTAGATAGTGTAGAAATCTACTTCCGGGGCCCACTTGGTGTGTGATTGGGCTGAGCATTGAAGCTTTTTCATGAATAGATTGTTCTTGGAGTTAAACGCCAGCTTGAGTGCTAGTTTGGGCGTTTAACTCCCATTCTGGTGCCAGTTTGGGCGTTTTACGCCAGGAAGTTTTAGGCTGGCTTTGAATGCTAGTTTGGGCAATCGAATCTTATGCAAAGTATGGACTATTATATATTTCTGGAAAGCCCAGAATGTCTACTTTCCAATGCAATTACGATCGCGCCAATTGAGCTTCTGTAGCTCCAGAAAATCTACTTCGAGTGTAGGAGGGTCAGAATCCAACAACATCTGCAGTCCTTTTTCATCCTCTGAATCAGATTTTTGTTCAGGTCCCTCAATTTCAGCCAGAAAATACCTGAAATCACAGAAAAATACACAAACTCGTAGTAAAGTCCAGAAATGTGATTTTTGCATAAAAACTAATAAAAATATAATAAAAAGTAAGTAAAACATACTAAAAACTAAGTAAAAACAATGCCAAAAAGGGTATAAATTATCCGCTCATCACTTGCGAAGCAAGGTCCCCACCATAAAAGAAGTCCTCCGTGCCGGGAAGCAGCTTGGAATCGATAAAGTTCCCGGCATCAAAATTCTTCTCCAAAACGGTTAAGACCCCCTCCGAACTAGAAGATGGCCTCCCCTTCTTAGGGTTCTCAACCAACACTTCAATTTCAAGACTAGAAGACGATTTTCTTTTCTTTGGATTGTCACGTTCCTCCTCCAGTTCCCCCTTTGGTCGGGGTCCCGAACCAACCCTCACCTCCTGCTGAGGACCCGACGTGGCGCTGGTTCCGGGCCCCTCCCCTGGTAAGGAACCTCAGGCTCAATGACGTCATCAGCCGGCACCTCCTGGGCAGGGGTAGTGGACTCATCATCACTGCCATCAGCTAAGAAGGTGTTGAACAGAGCATCAAATCCTGTTACCTCGGCAGACGTTGACACTGCAACAAAACACAAGAGCCTGATAGTCGTCAAATCAAAACAACAAAAAGGACAATTGTAAACACGGGTAAATTGCTATACGGCTACTCACATATATAATTCCTAGCCATGTCCCGATCACCCATAAGGAGATGGGGATTAACGAGATTCTTCCCAAAAACAGCCAACAATACGTCGGCAACTCTCTTATTCCTAGGAGATACCCTTTATATGTTATTTTGGTAAAGGCGTTAGCTCCCGCCCCGAAACTCCAATAAGTCGGTATGCGACGTTCTCCTTCTAACGTCAGCCAAAAGGGATGCCGACCTTCCGCGGGATGGACCTTGAAGTACTTATCCTTAAAACCGTGATAGGAATCTTCGAATACGCTGAAGATCCTCTGGCCTTGGGCTGCCCGGAAGGACATGTAACTGATTTAAGAAAATTTGTCGTGTCGGTATAGAATTTCACAATTGAATTCTCATTGCAAGTATAGTTCTACACCAACAAACAATCCTCCCAATCAAAAATTTGGTTGTGTCACAATTAACAAACCCCAAATAAAAATTAACCGAAGTATTTAGACTCCGGGTCGTCTCACAAGGAATTGCAATAAAGTGATCAATTATTGGCTATGAAGATGCAAGGGGGGTTTGATTTTGATGATTGACAAGAAAATATAAAAGCAAGAAAGTAAAATAACAAGAACTAATAAAAGAAAGAGAAAGATACTCTTGGCTAGACCTAGGTAATTGAGATCACCGTCCTTGTTTACAAACCATATATTAATAATTATGAGAGGCCAAGCTCATTAAGTCTACTTCCAAAAGTCTTAAGTACGTAATATCTACTCCTAGACTTGAGGTACGTCAAATGGCTTTGATCACATCAACCCATAAGTCCCAACCTACCTACTAATTAGATTAGTAGTGGGTTGGTGTCAATGAGTATCAAATTGATCACCAAGGGTTCTCAAATCACCAAATCATTGAGACCCAATGACTCAAGGTCACTCAATTCCCTTAGCCTAGGCCAAGAGTAAAGAAAACTACTCAAAAACTAAAGGAAACATTCTATCAAATACTTAGTGTAAAATAAAAGCAAACATCATAAAATGCAAGATTTAAAAGAAACCCATAACTAACATAAGCAAGAAATCAACAATAACAATGAAGATCAACAAAAAAGAAACATGGAAACATAAAATTGCATTAAAGAAAATTAAGATCCAACAATTGTTCATAAACATAAAAGAGAGCAACATAAGAAATTAACAAGAGAAACTAAGAAGATTGAGACAATAGATCACTAAAATATAATGAGAACTAAAATCAAAACAAGAATTGAAAGAGAAATTTGAGAGTGATTAACCTAACTTTACCCTAATTTCTATCCTAAATCTAGAGAGAGGAGAGAGCCTCTCTCTCTCTAGAATTCTACACTAAAACATGATGCAAAACTAAACTATAACTACTTGGTTCATTCTCCCTCAATCCTTGGGTTCAATAGCATCAGAAATGAGTTGGATTGGGCCCAAAATGAGCTAGAAATCGCTGGCCACGATTTCACTTTAGTGAACCACGTGCTCCATCAGCGCACACGCGTACATGGTGCGTGCGCATCCCTAGACGTCAGGAAACTATGAAAAATTTTATATCATTTTGAAGCTCCGAATGTTAGCTTTCCAACACAACTGGAACCGCCTCATTTGGACCTCTATAGCTCAAGTTATGGTCGATTGAGTGCAAAGAGGTCAGGCTTGACAACTTTACGGTTCCTTCATTTCTTCATGAGTTCTCCCACTTTGCATGCTTTTTCTTCACTCCTTTAATCCAATCTTTGCCGTCTAAACCTGAAATCGCTTAACAAACATATCAAGGCATCGAATGGAGTTAAAGTGGATTAAATTTAGCTATTTTAAGGCCTAAAAAGCATGTTTTCACATTTAAGCACAAATCAAGGGAGAATTGCAAAACCATACAATTTCATTGAATAAATGTAGGAAAAGGTGATAAAATCCCCCAAATTAAGCATAAGATAAACCACAAAATCGGGGTTTATCAGTAACCCTTTTTAGCTCTTTCCTCTTTGGAAGGATTTGTTAAAGTAAAAAGAAAAAGAAATACTTCGACAGAAACCGGAAACTCCAGGTGCTCACACACTATCTCGAAACAGTGGATGGAAGCCCAACTATTCGGATGCAATTGGGACGGCGCCACGTCGCAACGATTAAGTAGCGCCATTTGAAAAGGGGAGAAGGGAAGGCGAACTCCCAGGCGAGTAAACATGGTCTTATACAACCACATCCAATCAGGGACCTGGGGAGAATGCAGATTTAATTGATATATTCGTTCGTTGTCGGCAGGAAGGAAAGCTGCGTAATTAGCCTCCTCATCGGTTCCTCCACAAAGATAGTCAGCCTGTCAGAACTCCGTAAGTTCTTCTAGGGACATTTGATTAGGGGCGTTAAACACTAGCATGTCCTCATGCTAAGCTCAAGAGAAACTATAAAGAAATGAAGAGGAATGGTAGAATGTATGAAATGCAACCTATCTTATATGAATGCAACTAAATGTGAAATGCTTCTACCTACTTGGTTAAAAGTAAATCAAATCCTCCAAGACAAATACAAACCAATTTCCACTAATTCAAATCGTACAATAAAAAGCAAGTAAACTTGTAGGAAGATAGCTCATGAAAGCAGGGAACATAGAATTAAGCACTGAACCTTACTGGTAGTGTATATCACTCTAACTCTCAAGTGTCTAGGGTCAATCACTCTATTCTTCCCTAGTCATGCTTTCTAAACCTTGTTCTTCATCTAACCAATCAACATTATTTAATGTACCAATGCAAACATCATGAGGTCTTTTCAAGGTTGTAATGGGGCTAAGGTAAAGGTGAGGATATATATATATGGTTAAGTGAGGTATGAATTGAATCTTTAATTAACCTAAACTTTCACCTAACATACATATACTCTATATAATTCTAATTCATGCCTAGCTACCCAAAATTCTCACTTTTGTATAATTCCCATACTCATGTACCAAACTTTTATATTTCTTTACTTTTGTCACATGTGTATTGATATTTTCATTAACTTAGCATTGAGGTAATTTTGTCCCCTTTATTTACTTATTTATATTATATTTTTTTTTCTTTTTCTCTTTTTCTCTTTTTTCTTTTTTTTTTTTTTTTTAGAGAAATAATTCTCACAGGTTGTGTGTTCTTTGGCTCAAAAACCATATTCCAAATACAACTTCAAACAAGTTTTAACATAAAAAATTTTCAATTTAAATTAGTGAAATTTTTCAAAGATAGGGTCTTAAAACAATTTTATTACTTTAACCAAGTAGTAACTAAATGCATAAAATCAAACAAATATGCAAATGCAACAATGAACTAACAAATAAAATAAAATATTGGTGTTGAAACAGAAAGGTACTAACCCATGGAGATCGGTATCGACCTTCCCACACTTAAAGATTGCACCGTCCTCGGTGCATGCGAAGATGTGCAAGTGGACGGGTTGCTTCAACTGATGCTCTTCTCATCAAGGAATGTGCGTAGGAACTTGTTTGTCTCTCCCATTAAGAAGCTTTTCCTCTCCCTTTGTGGTGGCCATCCTGAAAGAAGAGGGAAAAGAAAAAGTAACCCAAAAAAAAATAAAGATAGAAAATAAATAAAATGTGGGTGTTAATGCCAGATAATAAGGGTCTCATTTACATGGTAGCTACAACATGCAAGTGAGAAAACAATAGAAGTACATGGCAGATCAAGAGTGCAAAAATTTGCAACAATGGGAGGAGAGAGTGGGTAATGAAAGACAATGTAAGTTCATGGCAATGCAAATGAAGTGCAAGTATTATAAAAGATTGGCATTGGCAGATAATTAATATCATCCCACAGTGTAAAACAAGTTATTAAGCACCAAAGTAATTTAAGAAAAGATGTAACAGTTGAATAAGAACTTTTGAACACCAAAATTAATAAATTTAAAAAAATAAAAATATGCAATGAATGAAAGTATGCAAATAAATTAAATAAAATAGAATGGCAGTAAGAGAAAATAAGAGAGGAAGAAGAAAGAAATAAGAAAAGATAAGAGAATAAGGATTCGGAGAAGAAAAGATAAGAAAATTGGCACTAATCTGGATAGGTTGTGTGACGCTGGCGACGCGGTCGCGTGGTGCGCAATAAGGTTAGGTGACGCGGACGCGTGGGGCACGCGATCGCGTGACTTGATTTGTGCTAGTGGCGCGAGTGCAGCCTCGCGGTCACACAACTCTCTGTTCAAAACTTAGTATTGCCAAAATTCTGGGTGACGTGGTCGCGTGGTTGACGCGATCGCGTGAGTGGCCATCATGGGGATATGATGCGGACGCGTGGGGCACGCGTTCGTGTGGTGAGGCTTGGGCTTCCAGCACGATTCCAGCCCAACTCCAGCTCAACTTTCGGCCATGCACCCGGTTGATGTCGATTTTCAGGTCACGCGGCCGCGTGGGTGACGCGGTCGCATGGTAGGCCATTATTCCCAGGTGACGCGGTCGCGTCAGCGACGCGGTCTCATGGGGTGATTTGTGCCATTGGCACGCCTCCATCGCTGCTCCTGCGAAACTCTCTGTTCATATTAATATTGTCTCCCATCTCCTTGCGACGCGGACGCGTCGCTGATGCGGTCGCGTCGCGTGCTCGCTTTTTTGTTTTTTATAATCTGAAAAATGCAGAATGCAGTGTTAATATGAATGGAGTTCCTTGAGTGCCCGAACGTCGGGAAGCTAATTGACTCATTATTGCTTGCCCCAATTGATGAATGGTTGCCTGAAATCAATCCACTGTTTCTTTTAGGCGAACCTCTGCTTCTCGGATTGCCGGATTTGGACAGGACACATAGAGAAGTGGTGGTGGTTGGGAGTGAGTGGATTGGAATTGGGGTGGTTCTATATATGGTTCATATGGCTCATAAGGTGGTTGGTATGGTGGTTGAGGGTTAGGGTCATATGGAGGTGAATGGTGGTAGTTGGCTTGTGAGTGTGGTAGTTCAAAGTTGTGTTGAGGAAAGGGTTCATAGGCATATGGTGGTGGTTGTTGATAGTCCATTGGAGGTGGTTGTTGCCATGAGGGTTGATCAAATCCTTGTGGCTCCTCCCATCTTTGATTGTTCCAACCTTGATGCCTGTTCTCATTGTAATTTCTTCTTCCTGTGACATTATTGTAACCAGACTCAAAGCCAAAGGGGTGAGAGTTCATAGTAGCAAATAAAAAAATTAAAAACAAAAATAAAAATAAATTTAAATTAAAAGGTTATTTAAATTTTGAATTTGAAAATTAAATTTTGAATTTTGAATTTTTGAAATCTGAATTTTTGAAATAAGATAAGATAAGATAAAAATTTTAAAAATAAAAATTTGAATTTTTTTTTTCGAAAAAAAATTAATTAAAAATATTTTTGAATTTAATGAGGAAAGAGAAAAACAATAAAATGACACCAAATTTTAAATTTTTAGATCAAAACAAAGAAAACAACTAAGAACAGCTTGAAGGTCAAGATGAACGCGAAGAACAACTTGAAGATCAAGATGAACACTAAGAACAAATTTTTGAAAAAAATTTTTTTTTATTAACTAAATAAAAACCAATAACCTTTTAATTTATGAAAAAGCAAAAATAAAAACAAAAATAAAAACAAATAAACAAGAAAAAATCAAAAAAATATTTACAATAACCAATAATAAGGCACACGTTTGCAATTCCCCGGCAACGGCGCCATTTTGATGAGAGAACTTTTGTGTGGTCTAGAAATTTGCGGATAAATCCTCGTTGCAAGTATAGTTTCTAAACCTTCAAAAGTCCTTTCATACAAACGTTTGGTTGTCACAAGCAACAAACCCCTTTATAGATTGATACCCGAGTATTTAAACCTCGGGTCATCTTCTCAAGGAATTACAGGGAGGTATGTTCTTATTATTGGTTATGCAAAGGTATGTTTTGGGGTTTTGGATCAAGGTAAAAAGTTAGTTGAATGACAAGAAAGATAAAATAATAATAATAAAATCTCTTGGCAAGGTATAAGAATTGGAATTCCTATCCTAGTTATCCTTATCAGGTGTGAAGAGAATTAGGTTTTAATCCCACTTGGTCATCCTTTATTAAACAAGGAAGGTTAAGTGGACTGATCAGCTTGATTCTCAAGTCCTAGTCAACTCCTGTGGAGAGACTAGTGTTAGAGCAATTCTAGCTCAAGCAAAATCTGCCAATTTCAATCACTTGCTGAGTTTGATAACTCAAGTATTACCAATCACTTGACCAAAGCCAAAAGGGAGAAAACTATCTAAATTAAATTGAAAGCAATTTTAAACAGAGCAAAGCAATCTTAAATCTGAATTACCTCAAATAACATTAATTAAGAAAATTATATGTAACATGGAAGAGTTCATAAATTAAATAAAAATAAATAAAAATAAAGAACATGGGATTGAGAGTCACTCTTAAAACTAAGAGAAATCCTAAATCCTAATCCTAAGAGAGAGGAGAGAACCTCTCTCTCTAAAAACTTCATCTACTCCTAAAATTGTGAATGTGAAAGCTTCTCATGAATGGATACATTCCCCCACTTTATAGCCTCTAATCTGTGTTTTCTGGGTCGCAAACTGGGTCAAAAACAGTCCAGAATTCGCTGGGTTCGAATTTTGCCACGCTGATTTTTCGTCACTGCGACGCAGCCGCATAGATCACGCGGTCGCGTTACCTAGCGTCAAGAGAACTATAGCATATTATATATCAAATCGAAACCCCGGACGTTAGCTTTCCAACGCAACTGGAACCGCGTCGTTTTGACCTCTGTAGCTAAAGTTATAGCCGTTTGAGTGCGAAGAGGTCAGGCTGGACAGCTTAGCAATTTCTCCAGCTTCTTGTATTCCTTCCACTTTTGCATGCTTCCTTTCTATCCTCTGAGTCATTCCTGCCCTGTAATCTCTAAAATCAGTTAACATACATATCAAGGTATCTAATGGTGATAAGAGAGGATTAATAATAAGCAAATATAAGATCAAAGAAGCATGTTTTCAATCAAAGCACATAATTAGGAAGGCAAATGTAAAACCATGCAAATAGTATGAATAAGTGGGTAAAGAGTTGATAAAAACCACTCAATTGAGCACAAGATAAACCATGAAATAGCAGTTTATCAGGCGTCCTTCACATCCGAAGTCACCCAGGCATATCAGTCATAGGGTGCCGGTCTCACGACCCTCACGACGGGACGCTGGGCCATACCTACAGTGAGACACCACCCAAAATCAGTCTAAGAGGCCGAGAAGCCGTACTAATACCAGAGTCTATAACTCACCTATTCGACAACTATAAAACAAAGTATAAATCTACAACCAAGAGAAAGGCCAGAAAAGTAAAATCCTGGAATGGTAACCCCCTACAGTATCTACCTAATGCTAAAACACCAGCAAAGATGCAGTTCAAATCAAGAGTGCAACAACAGGAAGACGAACGATGAAAAAAAACAACTCCACACCAATACCAGAGAAAAGAATAGGGAGCTTACCAAGATATTGGCGATGATCAGGGAGGATCGAAAAGCTAAAGAAGCTCTGAACAAAGCAGGGGGTCGCAGCAAAGATTCGGGGAAGAGAATGGAGAGAGCAAAAGAGACACAGCAACAATACAATGAAACCGAAATGAAACCAGAGGAAAATAGAAAAGAAACCAACTCTAAGAAGCGCGAAAGGCAGGGGTAAATTAGTCTTTTCTCACGGGAATTTGAATTACCCATTAAGAGCATTAAATGCTCGGTGTAAAGAACGATGCGACAAAAGACGCTCCCCTATAACGAACAGACAAATACGCACGCAGAAGGCGCATCCCTCCCACGGACGACCGACTATGCGACGACTCGCGAAAGAAAGCGAAACGCACCACCAACGGCATTCACGACTATAGCTGGCGCGTTGGGGGCACTGTTGCAGCCCAGCCCAGCTGGCACAACGGCCGACCCAGCCCACGAACAACCCGATCCATGCGATCGGATGGGCGTCCACGACCCGTCCAGTTTTGGACCTGAACATGCGCCCCCTTTTTGCCAGCTGTGGGGGACGAAGCTTCCTGGAAGGTGGCCTCCCCCTGTGGGGCCCGCCCTACTGACAGAATATAAGGGGAGGGTCCTACCCCTCCCCCAAGGTACGTCACTATACCCTACTCTCTGCTACCTGCATACTTCCTGACTTGGGCATCGGAGTGTCATTGTAGGTGGCTCCCCTCAATCTACACGAAGAGCTCGGGAGGTCGTTCGCTCGCACATCACTTCCATCAGGCCTATATTCAAGCTCATCCCCACCAATTCTCAGGGATCTATCCCGACCCGT
>NC_029786.2:37120571-37125123 GCF_000816755.2 Arachis ipaensis | reverse complement strand
TTTAATTAATATTAAATAATAATTAAATTAATTAATTATAAAATTATTTCCAATTTTAAATACAAAACAAATAAGGATTTCAAATAGTTATGAACACCTCCAACTTGTCTCCCTCACTCTTTCTCTCTCTCTCTCCCTCTCCATCCTCTGTCATCCTCTCTCATCACCCAACCGGTGTATGGTCGCTGCTCAACATTCACCGTCGCGGTGCCCCGTGACCTGAAGCCTTCATCAACGCCGATCAGAACTGCAGCGCCCAACCTCCTTTGCCGGCCTGTCTTCGCGCAGTAACCTTCACGGTGCTCCTGCCTCCTTCGTCAGCCTGTTGAAGGCGGGACCATTGGACCGCCCCCTCACACTTCTCCTCATCTGTTCAAACTTTTCTTTCTTTTTTTATTTTTCATTTTATGGTTACATCAAATTATAAGATTCACGTGGCAAATTATACATTTTTTTTAATAAAAATTAAATTGTTGGATGATCATAGTTGCTTCTTCTATTTATTCATCTCCTTCTTCTTCTATTTTAATGGTCAATTTAGGATGGTCATTTTAGTAGGTATGCAAATAGTTATTTTAATTTTTACGCAGATTATTGTTTTGACTGGATTGAGTTTAGTTATATATAATTAAAATATGTTGGATATTCAATTCATTAGGTAAACGGATGATTATTTTTATTCTTGTGTGGATGGTTATTTTTACTAAGGGCGTGTGGCGTGTGGCAAACCAAGTAGCAAAGGTGAAGTGGGATGATTATTAATGAAGGTGGGCGGCCGCTGATTGAAAAGGAAGAGAATATCTATTATATTATATAAAAATCGGATTTCTGCACTTAATGATGGAGCTGACGTGACATGCTTCTGAGAGTGTTTCCTGATTTATTTCTTTTAACTCATTAAATACAAGTTATTACGATAAACTAACTATATCAACTAATTGATTTGATTAGATATTTAAGTATCATACAATTTAATATTATGTATATCAATTAATTGAATATAATTGTTAGAGTATAATTAAGATCAATTAGCATTATCAACATATCTGAATATTTATTATAGGATATTACGTCTTTATTATTTCGATTCTCTTATCACCTATAAATACCCTTCTATATTGTATCATTCTACACAACTTGAATACTCGCAAATCTTTTTCCTATTGCTCCCTCTTCCCTTTCTAACATGGTATAAGAGCCATGGTATCCTCCTTGAAGAGGATTAAGTTGATTTTTTTCTGGTGAAATCACCGTACTTTTCATACTTTTCTTCCATGCCATTTTTTTCTTTCATTTTTGTCAATGTCTTGATGTACTTCTTATCTCACCGATTAGCTCATCTACTACTTACTCATTTTCATGGAGAAACCATTTATTTTTCGTCACCTTATGATAGTTTGTCATCTCTTCACATTTTGTCACTTTTCAACAATTTTTCAATAATTCATCATCTTTTTAACAGTTTTTCAATAGTTAGCCATTTTTACAACAGTTCCGTGTACGTTCTCTTTAAAAAAATATTTTTTTAACGTTTTTATTCTACAAATGATGGGAAAGGAGGAGGGGGGATGGAACAAACTAATAAAATAACCAAGCAAGATAAATATTAAGAATATCAAATAAAACTAAGAACACAACAGCAATAAAACTAAGAACACAATAGCATTGACAACATTCACATGTATAAAGAGAATTAAGAGACTTCACAGACTTCACAAATAATTATGTTTTAATTATGTTGTAAAATACTTTTCTAGCATTCTTTATCCTCCAATGATCACATTAATATAATTTAATTCAATAAAATTATTTATCATCATTTGATTGAATAAAAATTCTATTTTATCTGAAAATTTTAGGATTTCTCAACCTCAAGATCATTCATGTTAAATCATTAAGAAATATAACTGAGAGCGTAGAAGCGTCCCTTCATTCTAGAGCATGATTGAGATTAGAGAGCTTGGCTCTTGTGATTCTTTGATCTTCATCAACCAAAATCTTATGTATCCCTGATAGGGCTGAATCACAACTCTACTGTGGAAAAAGAGCTACGGAGGCGAGTTTGATGTGTTGGAGACCAAAAATTCTGAAGTCATTATTTATATTTAAGTGTGACACTCATTAAACCCAAAAATTCAAATAAAATAGTATCTATGGTTTTAATCTCATTTATCCAAATCAAAAGTAATAATCACTTATTTAATTCAACATTTATGACAATAAATGAGATCACCGTTATATAAGTCATTTAATGTGAAATTACTTAATTTGCGATTATAATTAATATATGTATTACCCATAAATATATTAAGAAATAATAATTTCCTAACAATCTTCCACTTGGGCTATACATATATATTTTTTTGAGATAATCACATCTTATAAATTTTATGCGTACATCTGAATGTTATTTCCCTGATTATTACTTTAATAATCTGGTCTGTCTCATATATTCGCTATGAAATTACCACAACTTTTATCACATTAGTGTCGCAACGAAACCACGATGATCGCCATAATAAAATATTCAACCACATGGATCAAATTTGGAGAGAAAATTCAGAAATCACATGCAAAAATGATTTCATGCATGTCTAACTATTTTCAATTGGTCCAACTTGAATAAAAATTTTATTTTATTCGGTGACAGACTCAGATGAAACTGCAACGGCAATGCCCGGGCTCATAGCGACAGCGACTAAGTGATGAGTCTGTGGAAGAAGAAGAGAAGAACTTAACAGACTCACAATGAGAGAGAGAGAGAGAGAGAGAGAGAGAGAGAGAGAGAGAGAGGTATTATAAAAATATACCGATAGAGAATATATTTTAAAGTAAAAAAAAATATGTGTACTTTTTACTAACGAAGTGGTCGATTCTCTATATTATAAAATTCATCGATAATAGAATCTGTGTCAAATTTTTTAGCAGTTTTCTTTTCAATATAATTAAACGACAATTAGCAAAAAATTTATCTTTCATTTTGTTTCTGAGTTATTTTTCACAATATTTATAGCTGAAAGAAATCTCTAAGTTGTATTAGCAGTTAAAACAGAGAAAATTAATACCAAATGAATCAAGAAGGACGGTCACAAGAAAAAAAGAATTTAGATTTAAAGATTTAAAAAATTTTATTTAAGTAAAAAGTATTAGTAATAATATATTTTTTAAATTTTCTTAATATTATTACTTACTTTTTAGATATTAGAAATCATTAATATTTAGGTTGGACTTGACTTTTATTTATACTAGATTAAATACTAAATAAATTTTTTAAAAAATTAAATCATACTTAATAACTTATTATTATTAACTTTTTTTAAAAAGGTTAGGGAGTTCGAGACCTCCAATCACTTTTGATATGTCTGTCACTAATTTTATGTATTATTCCGTACTGGGTACGGGAGCATACACTAGTTGGAGTAAAATGGTTTGGTAAATTAGAATTTTGTATGATTATTTTTTGAAATAATTAATTGGATTTTTTTGAAAATTTGAAATTTAAAATTGAAGAATTTAAAATTTGAAATTAGATATGAAATAACTGAATGAAAGTTTTTTAATTTAGGATAATTTGTGAAGGAATTTTTACTATTTATCCTTATTAGATTAAATAATTAGTCCATTATACACGTTATCAAGATTTCTCATTGTCTCCCTAACGAAATTACTAACTAAATTAGTCACTAATCCCTCTATCCGTCCTCCGTTGATATACAACTATACTTAGGTTGGTTATTGGCAAAAGTAGATTAAGAAATTAATTAACTTTAAAGTGTTGATATTAATTTAAATTTAAAAATTATTAAATGAATGGTACATAATCATATATACTGTAATTAATGAATCCTGATATATAAATGAAAAAATACATTAAATTATTTTTTAACTAACCAAATAACCTGTGTTATTTTTCTTTTTTGTAATATGCGATAATACTGAAAAGATAAAAAACAATTAGTCCAAACTTATTTTATTTAACATTTATTTATTATAAAGTATATTAAATAAAATAAAAAAATAATATGTTTTGATAGTTTTTGCCTTATATTTTTCTATAGTAATACTAAAATGACAAAAAATAGTCAGAACTTGTTTTATTTATCATTCATTAATTATCGTAACAATTAATAAATACTACCTAAGATAAGTTATAGTTATTTTTGTCTTATTGTTTTAGTTATCAAATATTTTTAATTTTTCTATTACCAAATATTTTCGTATTAATTATTAGATAAAATTGTGGATAAAAGAATAATCTATGTTATTAGACGAGGTGAATAACGATTAAGCACATATTTGCTAGAATTTGGCTTATTAGAAAACTTCCTCTTTATATTCTTAACACATATTTAACTTGCACAATTTGATGTAAAAAATACCATTATTATTAATAATGTAAAATTACTATTTTTATTCACAAAAGTTTATGATGCTAATGCAAAATGTTTAAATAACATTAAACTTATTTTATACTTATAAAAAATAGATTTTGGTCGACAAATATAATCATAATTCTGAGAACTGAATTGAGTTTATTAGTTCAAATATAATT
>NC_029786.2:37118852-37119799 GCF_000816755.2 Arachis ipaensis | reverse complement strand
AAATAATATATTATTTTATTACTATTTTCAATTAAATTTCAATTAATTTTTTAAATCTATAAATATCTAGTTCTGCTGGTTTGATTTTTAAGATCTTAAAAATAATCAAACTGTAAATTTTCATTGACTTCATTAAAATTTAATGTTAAATTCTCAAAATATCCCATTCAATTGGATTTTTATTTTGCAGGAGTGAAAAGACATAGAAAGATCGTATAGCTGATAAATAATAAGGTGTGTTTAGGGAAGAGAGGGAACTTTAATTTTAGTGTTAATTGTTAATAGAGAATTTTATTCACATTGTGACTGATAACGGTGTTAACGGAGCTAAAGAGGATGGAGGTTGAAAATGGAAAAAGGGAGATAGTTTTTTATTTAACATAAGTTTTAGCAGAATCAACAAAAAATTGGTATTTAATTATTTTTATCAATTGAAGCTTATTTTTTATTGAACCAAGATAAGTTTAAGTCTTTCGTGAAAGTTTTATTAAGAGAAAAACTCAAATCAGCCCCTGACAATTATTTCGAAAGACAATGAGGTTTTTGACAAAAAAAAATTTTAATCCGGCCCCTGACAAAAAAAAAAAATCCAACCCGATCCTTGACAATTACTTCGAAAGGACAACGAGGTCCTTATGCCAAAAAAAAATCAATGTTATTTTTTTTGACACAGGGACTAATCTGTCCCAAAAAAAAATTATCAAGAGCCGGATTGGGTGTTTTTTTTTCTTGGGAGCCTCGTCATTTCGAAATAATTTTCAGGGACTGAATAGGGTATTCAAGTTTTAGCAAAATCAACAAAAAATTGATATTTAATTATTTTTATCAATTGAAGCCTATTTTTTATTGAACCAAGATAAGTTTAATTCTTTCGTGAAAGTTTTATTAATGTTCTGAACTTTTGTTGACCGAAATGATAGTTTTTCTATAATATAAAAAAAATACAA
>NC_029786.2:37117726-37118599 GCF_000816755.2 Arachis ipaensis | reverse complement strand
GTTTTTGCTTTTTTTTTTTTTTTCCTTCCTTCCTCCGTTATTTTTGTCATGAACCTCACAACACTGCAAACACTGCAAAGTATGGTTTCAAAAGGTTACTAGAGAAGGTATGCAACGAAATTTTATATAAGCATGTAAATATTTATTTTTCATGCAAATGAGATATTTATTTTTAATGTAAATATGATGTTTATTCTTCATATAAATAAGATGTTTGTTATTTATACAAATGAGATATTTGTTTTTACTATTTATGACGTTAAAAAATAGCAGCACTAGAGAGAGAATTTGAATTAAAAGAGAGTGTAATTAAGATTAAAAGAGAAGAAAAGTTAAAAATTCTAATGGTAAGGTTAAGAGGGATTTTTTTAACTTTGAGTTGGAGTGGTTTATTTTTTTAATTTTTAGTAAGTTAAAAAATAAGCTTATTATTCACGTTGTTTAAATTTTTTATTGTTTACATACCTAGCAAAATTAAAAAACAAAAATATTTTTTTTATTATAAATTGTTCAAGTATATGCATGTGCTCACACATGTGGAACAATGGATATTTGCCACTTATGATGGCTTAATTCACCATACATGAATGAAGGTTAATTAGCTTAATTAACGAGAGCCGCATGCATGAGTCAGTGGTTATTGGCTTATCTTAAAGTGTTAATTAGAAATTAAAAGTTGACTTTTATCATCATAAGACAGTGACAAGATCGGATGTATTATCTAACCAGATTAGGATAGGACCTTTATAATAAGTTCATAGCCTTATTTACTGAGTTTCACCGTCGGCAGCTTATTAACTGCTGACTAGTATACTACGTTTCTATTTAGTCAACACCTTTTATTTTTTTTTTTTAAACAAAAGGTTCAACACA
>NC_029786.2:37099998-37117718 GCF_000816755.2 Arachis ipaensis | reverse complement strand
AATAACCTAAAAAATTAAATATCACTTTATTTTTTATAATTTTTAATCGACTTGTTGATTATTTTCGCAACATCTATTTTTTTGATTCCTGAAGATTCTGTCATTCCTTTTCAATCAACTGCTCCAAATAATAATAATAAAACCAAACTCACCAATATTCTATTAATTTGACTGCACGATTGGCTCCTGAATCATGTAAACTTACGATCATTCAGTTCTATATCCACCAGTTCCATATCGTGTATCCACATTTTAAAAGTTCCTGCTGTTGTTGTTAACACACTAGCGCATTTCCTTTCTTCTAACTGCACAAATCTCATTGAAGTCACTAATGTAGCAAAGAGGAACTTGACACATTCCCAATAAAAAACTCAACTCTTCATACACAGCAAGTTTTTCCTCCCTTGTATGCGCACTATACACCAAACAAATCGCACAATGAAAATTATTGTTTGTCAATTCCCCTTCTATACACAACCATCTCTCCCCTTTATAATAATTACTCAACTTAAATATGATATCATTCCACGTTATTAATAAACCTCTGGATGCACCTTCTGATCCCACAAATTCTCAAACCACTGCATAATTACCCCAAAATTGCACTACATCAAACTTAGTAATCACTTCCTTCTTTGTCTCTATCAGTTCTAACATATTCATATTATTTTTACGCTTATATTTTTTCCCATTCTCCACTTTCCAACACTCTCTAAACCCCTCACATTCCACGAACTAAAATCATTTAAAAACTTTATTACACACCTTATTCTGATTTTTGGGCGGCTTCTTCTTGCTTTCTCTTTCTGTTTTGCTTGCCTTCTTTTTTGTGCCAATACTTCATTCTGAGCTTAGAGAATAGCCACAATGTCCTCATCCTCGTCATATAAAACAACTCCTGATTCGACCGCTAGATCCCAAGCAAACCTACTTTTAGCCATATTATTATCCCAACTTCTTCTGTGCTCATCTTGAAGTTTCACCGTCTGCATCCTGCTCTGAGTCCCCCGAATCTTCCAAGTTCCTTATAGCTCCTTCATCCTCCAACCCATTTTCCTCCATCATTGTATTCTCATCCTCTAAATCTGAATCATGCACTGCATCACCCCTCATCAGACATATGCCAACATGTTACTTACCACTCCCGTCCAAATTAAACTAGCGTGAATCTTATTAACTGCACTTGGAAGAATGTTTTCCTCCACTGTGCTGTTCAGACAATTCTCCGCACCTCTGCCAATCTCTTTCCCGGATCTTGATTCTACTCGTCGGGTGCATCAGGGGCTTCACGCTCCTCCTTGCCCTCCACGCTATCAAGCTCAGCGCGGATAATATCACCTCTGCCACCAGTAGCTGACTCATCAACTCCTTCACAAACTCCATGACCAGCCACACCCTTCTCTTTACCGTCGCCCACAGCAGCCAGCAATAAGGCCCTTTTAAAATGCACAACGATGTACTCTCCGCCGCACCACACGGCCAGTTCGCTGCCGCACCCCCTAACATATTGGGCCTTATATGCTTCAACCCATTCCCAACTGAACTGTTATTCAACACCAAATCAACACCTTCTTTCTGTTTATCCTGATATTCCCAAGTCTTCGTTCTTTCAGAGATTGCTTTGTTACTGATTATTTGAGATTCCATAGATTCCACACTCACCATAACTGCCGGATACACCAAAGAATTATCCGTTCGCGTTTTCAAAAAACCCTCATGCCACCCATCCAAATCCTCAACATCAATTACCTTTCTATCCTTGTCATGTTTTGCCTCTTGTAGCCCCTGTGGCATCATTACTGCCGCATCCCATCTCAACTCCAATGGTTCCCTCTGAGCTTCTAGTTTTTTTACTTTTATGGTGTTTCATGATAACTCTCCCTTTTTTGTTCACCTCAATATTCTTTTCTTTAATTCTTTCCTATTTTTCATCAGGAGACTCCCTCACATCTTCATCGTGCATAGTGATTTTTTTCGGACATCAATCCTCCTCCTATATTTAGCCTCACCCATAAAAATCTCTTTACTCCTTAATCACATTCCATTCATCTCCTTGATGGCTTTTAATGCCCCTCCTTTTGTAGTATATCTGATGAAAGCAAACAGATAGATCCGGCCATACTTCTCCTTACGGGTCAAATAGATGTCATTTATTCTTACAAGTTTCAAACTTATGGGTCTTTTTTAACATGGGGTTGCATAACTTTACCCGCCTTGTATTAGAAATAGACTGATTATGGAGTACGATGAGTACGTACTCTCATACTGTAAAATAAGAGTCTCAAGGAAGAAGCTGCGATCAGTGAGAGCGAAAGGGTCGGAGACTTGGAGCACGCCTACAGATATTTGTTAAGTTTGTCATTTAACCCATCTAGGACTTCCAAAGTTTTACCACTATTTTTCTTAATTTCACAACCTCTCTTTTTTTTTTCTACCACCATCCTTATTTTTTTTTGCGTCCTCTTTAAATAGTAATTAATTTTTCTTTTGTAAAGGGAAGGAAAAAATTAAAAAAAAAAGAGAAAAAAAGAGAAAGAAGACAATTAGGTAGCCATTTCAATAGCTATGAACATTACAATGATGTAACCAAAGTCAGCTAACAAATCCACTTTTTCAACATTAGCACCATAATTAATTTTTAGCCAATCACAGAAAGGAGAATGACGACTCCTGTTTTGTGAGAAAAAAAGTTAAAATTAATTTCTTAACTTAAGAAAAGGCATAAACAAATTAAAAATGCATCAGAATTTCAAGCACACGTCACAAAAGTTAGTCTTTCAATTGTTGAAACAATATTGATAATGTTTTACAAATTAAACTTTCTTTTAATTTTCTTTCCTTATAAATAAGATTTTGACAGAAAAAGAAAAAAATTCTTCAAGAAATAGGTAAGTGAAGTTTTGTGTGTGAGAGAGAGAACATACATAGAATATAAAAGAGGAGAGAAAAGAATGAGAAAGAGAGTGATGGTAGAAAGAGAACGTATAAAGGGTTACATGGTATTTTATTGAATAAGTTTTTAGAATTTGAATAGTTTTGTCAAGTGAAATTTATCTTTTATGGTGTTGAAATTTATTTTGTTTTTTTATGGGTAAATTTGTCAACGCCTAAATCTTTCATGATCAGAAATGGTTATTTGCTCATTTTTTATTTTTTGTTATGGATCTGAGTTCTATTTAAAAATCTGTTACTGGTCAATAAGTTACTGCTTACACATGGTAGATTCGAACCCTTGATACTTGTTTAAGTAGACAAGTGAGTTAACCACTCGACCAACAATAGTTGATTAAATTTTTTTTATTAGATCTGTCAAAAAAAGATATTTTTTAGAGATAATTCTGCTCAAATGTCATTTATATATTAAATCAATTAGGTTCATGCTTTAATATGTACGGTGTCAGTAATTTAGTGGGCCGTAATCTTCTAGTAGATATTAATTAAGAAAATATTTTAAAATTAAAGTACTGTTGGACTTAATAATTAGAGTAAACAAAAACCATGTTATTTGTGTTCAAATTGGATGACAAACTTTATATATATATATATATATATGTTTCGTTCAAATAGTCATGTGAGAAAATATCCATTAAATGAGAATCTGACGTTAGAGGATGGCATGCGATTCTAACACAAAAAGGAATGGCAATAAGTCAAGAAATCGCCATATTGCGATATTGAGACTACGACATAAAGGCAATAAATCCCATGTAATGGCACCAACAAAGGGCAGGAATAAAAGGGAAGGGCACTCAATAGGTAAATCTCGAATGCCATATACTACTCAAACACTCACCTAACTTTAGCATCAAAGTGTCATGCAGGTTGCTCTCCTAACCTGGTTCTACATGCGTCGAAGCTAGGATCTCCAACTTCTAACCCGCAGTTTGTGAACTCGCTCTTGGTACAAACATTTGACACCGTTTGTTGGGATCCTACTTTGCTAAAAATCATGACTGAACATCGAATTTACTCTACAATCAATCTTAAAACACCATTGAAAGATCAACATCGGGAGGACAGACATGAAACCGATGTTACTCCTAGTCATGAAGAAGTTCTCCTCGAGTATGAAAATCAAGGGGCCTCTAATCCGGATCTCCGTCACGTAGAAGCTCGTCACTTCGCTGGCCTAGGGGATAACAACCACCATAATATGCAGGAAATGCGACATTGGGTGCAAGAATTAGAGCGCCACCATTCGGAACTCAAACGACGGTTGGCTAAGTGCTCTTTGTCTAGGCAATCTCACTCTGAGGTTGTCCAGCCAGGGAACGTGAAGAGCGTAACCTATAACATCCCACCATTCATTGCCTTATGCTTAAGTCATAATTCAGTTATGGTTTGGTGCTACGACACAAAGTTAAGATATAAATATGTATATATAAAAAGAAATATTATACTAGATGCCCGTGAAAGGATTTAAAATTTAAGAAAAGATAATTAACAGTAAAACAGTTAGATAGACACAACCCATCTCTCCAAAATACATCATAAGCCTCTAAAGGTAAGTCTTAAAAACAAGTGCATAATATAAGTGTTTTCAAAAGACGAAGAGAGTCAAAAATTAAAGTAGAACAAAAGGTTTTCTTCGCTATCCTTCCAGATAAACATTCTGCTCACTGAGAAGCATCGGGACCTGCATATGAAAAGTACCCACCATTCATTGCCTTATGCTTAAGTCATAATTTAGTTATGGTTTGGTGCTACGACACAAAGTTAAGATATAAATATGTATATATAAAAAGGAATATTATACTAGATGCCCGTGAAAGGATTTAAAATTTAAGGAAAGATAATTCGTCGATCGCTCACATTCCAGTTAGATAGACATAACCCATCTCTCCAAAATACATCATAAGCCTCTAAAGGTAAGTCTTAAAAACAAGTGCATAATATAAGTGTTTTCAAAAGAAGAAGAGAGTCAAAAATTAAAGCAGAACAAAAGGTTTTCTTTGCTATCCTTCCAGATAAACATTCTGCTCACTGAGAAGCATCGGGACTTTCATGTGAAAAGTAAGAATTCTTGAAATGGGTGAGAACATCATCCCTTATGGGTTCTCAGTAGGGCAATAATTCCAAATAGAGGCTATGTAAAACCACATGAACCCGCTAGGCAATCTTAATCTCTAATCATTCAAGGTTCAAGCTTAGGGTTCTTTCTAATCCGAACAAGGTAAATAAACTAAATCTCAAATATGTGATCTCTCAATCTCAGTTCTCGATGATACAAGTCATCATCTCTCTCATTATCATAGTTTTCCAATTTTAATAATTCAATATCAAAACTTAGTTTCAATGTTATCAATTTATTCTCAGTTTTTCCTCAAACCTCAATCACTACATCTCATCAGGAACAACCCTCAGTGTCACCACTGTTAGTATAAGGGATACCTTAGTTGTGCAAACACATACGAGACAATACAAAGAATACACAAATAGAGATAACATGTAAAGCAGTTCAATTAATATGTAAATACAATTATTTAACAAGGCAAGCCAGATACAAGATACACACCCAAATAATACACACAAATGCAAATGATGTATGCCTATCCTACTGGCCATGGGCTCATGTGTCGGTTAAATTGCCAGAACCCGACACATCTGGTAGCTAACCAGGATATCGTCTTTCTTGGGATATAGTGTCCGACATACTCTTGGGATATAGTGCCCAACACACTTCATGGATATAGTTCCCGACACACTCTTGGGATATAGTGCCTAGCACAGTTCACAC
The DNA here is from genome assembly GCF_000816755.2 of Arachis ipaensis. Classification (NCBI taxonomy): domain Eukaryota; kingdom Viridiplantae; phylum Streptophyta; class Magnoliopsida; order Fabales; family Fabaceae; genus Arachis; species Arachis ipaensis. Next base: position 37,111,981 of record NC_029786.2, on the reverse strand, counting down.
ACCGAGAGAATACGAAACTTGGGATATAGTGCTCATCACACTCATGGGATATAGTGCCCACCATACTCGTGGAATATAGTACCCACCACACTCTTATGATATAGTGCCCGCCACACTCTTGTGATATAGTGTCCGCTACACTCTTGTGATATAGTGCCCGACACACTACACCAATAGAAAAAGAACCATGAACAAGCGGGATTTCACCACCATCCTTGCTCGGTGGTGCGCGAAATTGAACTCGCACAACTTCACCGGCAAGTGCACCGGGTCGTCCAAGTAATACCTCAGGTGAGTGAGGATCGATCCCACGAGGATTGTTGGATTAAGCAAGCTGTGGTTATCCTGCAGATCTTAGTCAGGCAAATAGAAAGGTAGTTGTTGTTGATTGTGCATAAACAAGAACATAAAGAGAACAGTAAAGAATTAACAGAGAAACAATAATGAAAAATCAGTTAAGGCTTCGAAGATGCTTTATCTTTTTGGATTAATACGTCTCACAGACTACTTCAACAATGAATGATTCGTTCTATGGCAAAGCTGTAAGTGATTAACTCATGTCCTCTCATAAAGTTAATCTCCTCTAATTCATATCAAACGTCATTGTCAATGGTCATTCAATATGAACGAGGATGAAGCCCGCACAATTCACTCTCCTTTGTTGATCCTACTAAAAATACCACAGACAAGGTAAGATCTTCTGGATCAGAGAATGAAGCTCAATGATTCTAGCCTTAGCGCCACAAGAACCTCATCACCCATAACTAACCAGATTATATGTCACATATCCTCGATTAGCCCAGATGAATTATTGGTTCATGTGATGTATTCTGAAGCTTTAGCTCAATACTATCCGGGTCAGGACTCGTGAAGAACTCATGTAGAAAAAGGGACATACCCAATCTCAATTGGATAAAGAATAACAATACATCATAGAATAGAATCAACATATATTGAAGTAGAAAAAGTAATATTATTAATCCATGGGAATCAACAGAGCTCTTAACATGAACCTAAGAGGTTTAGTTGCTCATAATTTATAGAGAAAACTTAGATGTAAAGTATGATACAAGTTCAATGCATAAACCTAAGTGATCTCCTCTATATATAGGAGATGCTAACTCTAAAAGATGTTAATTTTAATTTAAAAAGTACAAAGATAAGACTGCATAAGCTAAGGAGTGCTAAAATCTACTTTGGGCCCACTTTAATCGAGTGCTTCGTCCAAGCCTGGCATTCAACTTGGAGAATGGGCGTTGAAGGCCAGTTAGGGGGCTTGAACCTGCTGTCTTCTGGTCTTTGGTTGGCATCGAACGCCAGTCTTGGGCATTCAATGCTGGGCTTGGTCCTTCTTGGGCGTTGAACTCCAGATGTGGGCATTCCACGCCAGTTATGGGCACGGCTCTAGAAGAGAAGCATAAACTATTATATATTGATGGAAAGCTCTGGAAGTTAGCTTTCCAACGCCATTGAGAGTGCATCAATTAGACATCTGTAGCTTAAAATATGCTTGTTGGAATGCACGGAGGTCAGGATTTAACAACATCTGCTATCCTTTCTTCAGCTCTGAACAAGACTTTGCCAATCTTGCTAATTTCACCCAAAAATCCCCTAAAATTATAGAAAAAACACAAGAACTCAAAGTAGCATCCAAATATGAATTTTTGCACTAAAACCTACTAAAACTTAATAAAATATACTAAAAACACTATGAAAATGCGATAAAAAAGCGTATAAGATATCCACTTATCACAAACTTAAACTGTCACTTGTCCTCAAGCAACTAAAAACAAATAAGGACTAAAGAAGAGAAAAATACTTCTGAATAGCTTTGGTATCTCACTTTCCTTTGAAGCTCAGAAATATTGACATCCATTGGAACTAGAATCCGGATGATATTATTGATTCTCTTCTTTTAGTTTTTCTTGATTCTTGAACACAGCTTCTTTTTGGTGCTTTGCACTTTTGAGCCTAGCTGTGTGATGAGCAGATAATTTATACGCTTTTTGGCATTGTTCTTAGTATGTTTTTAGTAGAATCTAGTTACTTTTAGGGATATTTTCATTAGTTTTTATGTTAAATTCACATTTCTGGACTTTACTATGAGTTTGTGTATTTTTCTATGATTTCAGGTATTTTCTGGCTGAAATTGAGGGACTTGAACAAAAATCAGATTCAGAGGTTGAAGAAGGACTGCTGATGCTGTTGGATTCTGACCTCCCTGCACTCAAAGTGGATTTTCTGGAGCTACAGAACTCAAAATGGAGTGCTTCCAATTGCGTTGGAAAGTAGACATCCAGGGCTTTCCAGAAATGTATAATAGTTCATACTTTGGCCGAGTTTAGATGATGTAAAAGGGCGTTTAACTCCAATTCTACGCTGCTGTCTGGAGTTAAATGCCAGAAACACGTCACAAGCCAGAGTTGAATGCCAGAAATACGTTACAAACTGGCATTCAACTCCAAGATTGACCTCTACACGTGTAAAATTCAAGCTCAGCCCAAGCACACACCAAGTTGGCCCCGGAAGTGGATTTATGCATCAATTACTTACTTCTGTAAACCCTAGTAACTAGTTTAGTATAAATAGGACCTCTTACTATTGTATTTGACATCCTGGATTGTATTTTTGATCCTGTGATCTCGTTTTGGGGGCTGGCCATTTGGCCATGCCTGGACCTTTCACTTATGTATTTTCATACGGTAGAGTTTCTGCACTCCATAGACTAAGGTGTGGAGCTCTGCTGTTCCTCAAAGATTAATGCAAAGTACTACTGTTTTTCTATTCAATTCAACTTATTCCGCTTCTAAGATATTCATTCGCACTTCAACCTGAATGTGATGAACGTGACAATTATCATCATTCCCTATGAATGCGTGCCTGACAAATACTTCCGTTCTACCTTAGATTGAACGAGTATCTCTTGGATCTCTTAATCAGAATCTTCGTGGTATAAGCTAGATTGATGGCGGCATTCATGAGAGTCCAGAAAGTCTAAACCTTGTCTGTGGTATTCCGAGTAGGACTCTGGGATTGAATGACTGTGACGAACTTCAAACTCGCGAGTGCTGGGCGTAGTGACAGACGCAAAAGGAGGGTGAATCCTATTCCAGTATGATCGAGAACCTCAGATGATTAGCCGTGCTGTGACAGAGCATTTGGACCATTTTCACAAGAGGATGGGATGCAGCCATTGACAAGGGTGATGCCTCCAGACGATTAGCCATGCAGTGACAGCGCATCGGACCATTTTCCAGAGAGGATAAAAAGTAGCCATTGACAACGGTGATGTCCTTACATAAAGCTAGCCATGGAAAGGAGTAGGATTGATTGGATGAAGACAGCAGGAAAACAGAGGTTCAGAGGAACGAAAGCATCTCAATACACTTATCTGAGTTATCTAAGATGTCATTGGATACTTCTGCAGGTGGATCCATTCACCTAAAGAAAACGCCTACAGAAGCTCAAGAACTTATTGACATGGTTGCTAATAACCAGTTCATGTACACTTCTGAGAGGAATCCTGTGAGTAATGGGACACCTCAGAAGAAGGGAGTTCTTGAAATTGATACTCTGAATGCCATATTGGCTCAGAATAAAATATTGACTCAGCAAGTCAATATGATTTCTCAGAGTCTGAATGGAATGCAAGCTGCATCCAACAATACTCAAGAGGCAACTTCTGAAGAAGAAGCTTATGATCCTGAGAACCCTGTAATAGCAGAGGTAAATTACTTAGGTGAACCTTATGGAAACACCTATAACTCATCATGGAGAATTGCAAACGTGTGCCTTATTATTGGTTATTGTAAATATTTGCTTTTTATTTGTTTATTTGTTTTTATTTTTGTTTTTATTTTTGCTTTTTTCATAAATTAAGAGGTTATTGGTTTTTATTTAATTATTAAAAAATTTTTCAAAAATTTGTTTTTGGTGTTCATCTTGATCTTCAAGTTGTTCTTCATGTTCATCTTGACCTTCAAGTTGTTCTTAGTTGTTTTCTTCGTTGATTTAAAAATTTGAAATTTGGTGTCATTTTATTGTTTTTCTCTTTCCTCATTAAATTCAAAAATATTTTTAATTAATTTTTTTCAAAAAAAAAATTTCAGATTTTTATTTTAAAATTTTTATCTTATCTTATCTTATTTCAAAAAATCAAATTTCAAAATTCAAATTTAAAAAAAAAATTTTCAAAATTCAAATTTAAAAATTTTCAAATTTCAAATTTCAAAAATTCAAATTTCAAAAAAATTTTAAAATTCAAAATTTCAAAATTTAATTTTCAAATTCAAAATTTAAATAACCTTTTAATTTAAATTTGTTTTTTTTTTAATTTTTATTTGCTATCATGAACTCTCACCCCTTTGGCTATGAGTCTGGTTACAATTATGTTACAGGAAGAAGAAATTACAATGAGAATAGGCATCAAGGTTGGAACAATCAAAGATGGGAGGAGCCACAAGGATTTGATCAACCCTCATGGCAACAACCACCTCCAATGGACTATCAACAACCACCACCATATGCCTATGAACCCTTTCCTCAATATAACTTTGGACCACCAAACTCACAAGCCCCTTTACACCATTCACCTCCATATGACCCTAACCCATATCCACCATACTAACCACCTTATGAGCCAAATGAACCCTCTTATCCACCCCAAACCTCCATGGAGAGAGCACTTACCGATCTAAACTCTACTATACAAGCTCTCGCCGCCCAAATCAGACCACCAAATACCTTCAACAATCAACCCTCAAGCTCTAGTGTACTTCCTTTTCAATCACAGAATGATCTCCCCATCCCACCACCACCTCAATATTTGCCATCTCCATATCCATCAATCCAAGAGCACTATGATCCTACCTACGATAGCCGAGCGCAACAAGAATCAACGGATTGTCTCAAGGATCAATTTCATCCAACCCTTCATCAATTAAATCAAGCGATAAGTCAATTAGGTTCCCGACGCTCAGACACTCAAAGTGCTCCCATGGCTACATATAAAGAATCAACAAAAGAGCATAGCATGAAGGAGATACTAGAAACTCCAGTGAACAGTATGGAGCATGACTTTGTACTGGAACAAGTAGAGGAAGCCGGAATTATTGAAGAAGAAGAAGTGGTTGAAGACTTAGGAGATGCAGAACCTCGATGGGAAAGTCCAGTTATAGAACCCCATTCCAAGACGTTTGAAATTGATGCTGAGGAGGGTGTACAACCTCCAAGGCATATCACAGTTGAAGACTTGAAAGAGGTTGATCAAGAGATGGAGATTTAAGAAGAAGAAGCACAACCTCCCATGCCCTTGGAAAGCAATAAAGAGAAGATTGAATTGGAAGAAAGCTACCAAGAGGAAGAGGTTGAAATTGAAGAAGCTTGCAAAGAGGTGGTAATTATCAGAGAAGAGCACAAGGGAGTGGAGCTTGCAATTTCATTAAAAATACCTCCCCCTAAGTTGCCATCATCCTTTACAACATTCAAGTGGGTAAAATTCATATCCCTTAGCTTTCAAATTCCACTTGAATATGGGCTACTGGAGACGGATGGTCAACTTAGAGCTCTTTGTGGCATTAAGAGTAAGAGAAAGATGGTCAGTGGTAAGAACTATCCTGCAAGGTTCATTATGGTTGGAAGCTTAAAGTTTAAACGCAAAGGTTGGTGTAAAGCTCAATTGAATGGGTCTAGGAAGTTGTTTGGACGCTTCAGTGAGAATTCTAAAGCTGAACCACCCGGATGGAATCATGATAATCAACTTGAAGATGGGTGCAAAAGCAAGATTTGGGACCCCGGAATTCATTCCAACAATCAACACTCTTGGGGCCTTGTCACTTGCTTTAACTTACTTGAAGGCGTTTTGCACCTAGTTTGGGACCCCGGAGGCCATTGGAATCACAAACATTGGTGAAGATTCCTGGATGAATACAAGCATAAGCCACCATAACAGGAAGCTCACCAAATATCCAACTTAAGGACTCTAACTAAAAGTGCTAGGTGGGAGACAACCCACCATGGTATGATCGTTTCTTTTTCAATTTTATTTCATGTTGTTTGTTTTTATTTTATTTTAATTGAACCTGGAATTATTCATAGCATCTGCATTAGCATTGCATACTGCATAATTGCATAAAAAAAAGCATGCACGTGATGCGGCAGCGTCGCTGACGCGTCCGCGTCACCAGTGCATTTTGGAAGAAAAGAATTGAACAGAGAGTCACGCGAGAGCGTGGCTGGAGGCGCGCCATTAGCACAAATTGACTCCACGTGACCGCGTCGATGACACATCCGCGTCATTTGGAAAAATAGCCTCCCACGCGACCGCGTCACCCACGCGGCCGCGTGACCTGAAATCGGCGTAAAAAGGGTGTATGGCAGAAAGTTGAGCTGGAGTTGGGCTGGACTCGTGCTGGAAGCCCAAGCCCTACCACGTGAACGCGTGCTCCACGCGTCTGCGTCATTTTTAAAAGAAAGTCCACTCACCCAGAATTTTGGCAAAAAGAGTTTCGAACAGAGAGTTGCGCGACCGCGAGGCTGCACTCGCGCCAATCGCACAAAACAGGCCACGCGTTCGCATGACCCACGCGTCCGCGTCACCGGACCTTCTTGCGCACCACGCGACCGCGTCACTCACGCGTCCGCATCACAAGCGGCGCACAGAATATCCAGATCAGCCAATTTTCTTATCTTTTCTTCTCTAATCCTTATTTTTCTTATCTTTTCTTATTTCTTTCTTCTTCCTTTCTTATTTTCTTTCACCTCCATTCTATTTTATTTGCATATTTCATTCATTGCATCTTAATTTTGTGCATATTTTTATTTTCTTTTCTAAATTAATTATTTTTCCTTTGGTGTTAAAATTTTCATATTTAACTGTTGCATCTTCCCTTGAATTATTTTTGGGTGCTTAGTGACTTGTTTTATTCTGGATAGGTTATATTATTTATATCAATGCCAATCTTTTATACCTGTATTACTTTTTGCATTGACATGAATTTACATTACCTCTCCTTACCCACACTCTCTTCCCTATTGTTGCAAATTATTGCACTCTTGAATTACCATGTGCTTTTATTTGTTTTCTCACGTACATGTTGAAGCTTCCATGTAAATGAGACTCTTATCATTTGGCATTAACCCAACCATACTTTATTTATTTTCTTATCTCTATTATTGGGTTACCTTTCTTCCCTTTTTCTTTCAGGATGGCCACCAGGAAGAGAACCGGAAAACGCTTAAAAAGGGAGACAAACAAGTCGATCTGCACAATCCTTGAAGAAAAGCATCAGTTGGAACAGCCCGTCCACCTGTACATCTTAACATGCACCGAGGACGGTGCAACCTTTAAGTGTGGGGAGGTCGATACCGATCTCCGTGGGTTAGTACTTTCTTTTCAACACCAATAATCTTATTTTCTTTATTTGTTCATTGTTGCATCTGCATATTTGATTGCATATTTATTTGATTTTGTGCATTTAGTTACTACTTGGTTAAAATAATAAATTTCTTTTTAGGACTCTATTTTTGAAAAATTTCACTAATTTAAATTGAAAAAAAAATTTTTTCTGTTAAAACTTGTTTGGAAGTTGTATTTGGAACATGAATTATAGCTAAAGAACACACAACCTGTGAGATTTGAGCTTATTTATATGGTTACATTATTTAACCATAAATATTTTATTCTTGTGTGTTTACTTCTCTATAATTGTGATCTTTACTTTGTTTCAGTCCATATGTCCATTATTTAGTGTATTTACATGCTTGCATATGATTGAGGCCATTGTTGAATTTTAGCTCACTTATCCCAAATAAGCCTACCCTTTCAACCACCTTTGTTTGCCACCTTGAGCTTTTAAATCCCTTCTGTTTTATAACCACATTACTAGCCTTAAGTAGAAAAACAAAATAAGAATCCCAAGTTGAATCCTTGGTTAGCTTAAGATAGATATTGTGTAAAATTTAAGTGTGGGAAATTTTATGAGAACATGGGATGATATGAAAAAGTAGGGAATTAAATTGAATAAGTTATTTGAAAATTTGGGAAGCATGCTCATGTGAAATCAAAATAATTAAATTACCATGTGCATTGAAGAAAAATATATTAAGTAATTAAATAAGGGGATACAAAAAAAAAAGAAGAAGAAGAAGAAGAAAAGAAAAATGAAAAAAAATATATTACCCCAAATGCAAAATAAAAAGAATCAATGCACATGGGACAAAATTCAAAAATAAGTTTGATACATGAGCATGTAATACAAAAGTGAAAAAAAAATTTGGGTAGTTAGGTAAAGTATTTTAAAATTGTATAAAGTATGTATATGTTAGGTGAGATCTTAGACTAATCAAGGATTCACTTTACTAGCTCACTTAACCTTATATATATCCTTACCTTTACCTCAACCCCATTACAACCCTAAAAATACCTCATGATGTTTGCATTGGTAAATTAAATATTTATTGATTGGTTAGATGAAGAACAAGGTTTAGAAAGCCTGATTAAGAGAAGAGTAGAGTGATTAACCCTATACACTTAAGAGACTAGAGTGATATACACTACCAGTAAGGGTTCAGTGCTTAATTCTATGTTCCCTGCTTTCATGAGCTATCTTCTTACAAGTTTATTTGCTTTTTATTGTATGATTTGAATTAGTGAAATCTGGTTTATGTTTGTCTTGAAGAGCTTATTTACTTTTAACCAAGTAGGTAGAAGCATTTCACATGTAGTTGCATTCATATAGATAGGTTGCATTTCATACATTCTTACTTTCCTCTTCATTCTTTTATAGTTCTTTCGAGCTTAGCATGAGGACATGCTAATATTTAAGTGTGGGGAGGTTGATAAACCACTATTTCACGGTTTATCTTGTGCTCAATTGAGTGGATTTTATCAACTCTTTACCCACTTATTCATTATATTTGCATGGTTTTATATTTCCTTCCTGATTTTGTGCTATGATTGAAAACATGCTTCTTTGATCTTATATTTGCTTATTATTAATCTTCTCTTATTACCATTAGATGCCTTGATATGTGTGTTAAGTGCTTTCAGAGATTACAGGGCAGGAATGGCTCAAAGGATGGAAAGGAAGCATGCAAAAGTGGAAGGAATACAAGAAGTTGGAGAAACTGCAAAACTGTCTAGCCTGACCTCTTCGCACTCAAACGGCTATAACTTTAGCTACAGAGGTCCAAACGATACGGTTCTAGTTGCGTTGGAAAGCTAACATCCGGGGCTTCGATTTCATATATAATAAGCCATAGTTTCCCTGACGCTAGGCGACGCGATCGCGTGCTCCATGCGGCCGCATCGCAGTGACGGAAATCAGCGTATTTGAATTCTTCTCCAGCGATTTCCGGGCTGTTTTCGACCCAGTTCGTGGCCCAGAAAACACAGATTAGAGGCTATAAAGTGGGGGATTACATCCATTCATAAAAAAAGCTTTCACATTCACAATTTGAGGAGTAGATGTAGTTTTTAGAGAGAGAGGTTCTCTCCTCTCTCTTAGATTTAGGATTTAGGAGTTCTCTTAGTTTTAGGAGTGACTCTCAATCCCAGGTTCAATGTTCTTTTTATTTATTTTTCCAATTTAATTTGTATGTCAGATTTAAGTTCTTTTGTGAATGCAATTCGAGGTATTTTCAGACTTAATTTTGCTTTGCTTTATTTATATGAATGCTTTTAATTTAATTTAGATATTTTCCCTTTTGGTCTTGGTTAAGAAATCAGTAACTCAGGAGTTATCCAATTTAACAGCATAATTGATAATTGTTATCCTTGCTAATTGAATTGATCTTCAATAATCCCAATCTTTTCTTAGGAATTAACTAGGATTCAAAGATCTAACTAATTAGTCACTTGACCTTCCCTTGTTATAGCAAAGGTTAACTAAGTGGAATTGAGATTCAGTTTTCATCATCATTGATAAGGATAACTAGACTGGACTTCCAATTTCTCATACCTTGCCAAAAGTTTATTTTACCACGTTAACTTAGTTAACGTTACTCTTAACGTGGGCTATGATGGCTTTCGAGGACGTCATTGGCGATTACTTTTCTCATTAACGTTGCAATCTAGCTCCCATTCCACGTTGGTGGTCACGTTAGTTAGACTAACGTGGCTGCCAACGTGGCTCTTTCTTGCTTCCTTTGTCCTGAAATCAAGCAATCCAGTACATCAAAGTTCTAATCCACATTATGAGACATGCATCATCCAATTTGTCATCTAATTCATGCAAAATTCTCATGAAATCATGTAAAGTGCTCAATGTATGCTTAAATCAAGATGTAAGTGAAATTCTACCCAAAACTTGCTTATTTCCTAAGAAAATGCATGAAACTACCCTAAAATAGTAAAGAAAAGGTTAGTGAAACTGGCCAAAATGCCCTGACATCACAACACCAAACTTAAAGCTTGCTTGTCCCTAAGCAAGTACTAGAATAAGAGAATGATGAATGGAATGCCAAGAGGAATGAGTCATTATTGTGGAGGTCATATCCTTGGTTTTATGGTGGTTTCATGCATAGCAACTTAGGTTCATTCCTTCACTGGCTTTCAGATCTTTATCATGTCCTGGAATACTCACTTGATTGCACCCTATGAGACTCTTATTCATTGATCCTTTTATTATTTTCTGGGCTTATTTGTGTTCTTAGGCTAAGTGCTCTGTGAGGGGGCGACTCTTTAAGATAAGCTTTCAGCCAGCACTCCCGAACCAGTTGGTTCAAGGTGCTAGGTGTTAAGACACCCCTAAGGACTTACTCCCTCAAGTCTCTTTCCCCCATACATACACACCACAGGCACATGGTTTGTTATTTCCTTTCTTGAGACCTTGGTGTCCAGCACCTCTTTGGGTTACTAATCCCGAACCAGTTGGTTCAATGTGCTAGGTGTTAAGATACTCCTAAGGACTTACTCCCTCAAGTCTCTTTCCCCCATACATACACACCACAGGCACATGGTTTGTTATTTCCTTTCTTGAGACCTTGGTGTTCAGCACCTCTTTGGGTTACTAAATGTTCTGTAGCAAGGTTGCTCTTGATAGTGGATTTTCAGTTGATAATCCCGGGTTAGTTAACCCAAGTTACCAAGTGATGAAGCACTCCTACGAACTTATTCATCCAAGCAGATCCTTGGTACAAGAGCACCACAGACACATCTCTCAAGTTTCAAACCCTTGGTGCCTAGCCTTATTCTTTATTAACTTTTCTTTTTTTTCAACTCTTATTGTTCTTTTCCCCTTTTTCTTATTAGGATCTTGTTATTTAGCTAGTCTCATGGGGTGTGTTTCAAGCACATAATTTAGGACAGATAGTTGTCTTCCCACTCTTGTTGGTGAATCAACTTAGCTAACTTATGACCACATCACACACTAAGGAACTTACTCCACAATATAAACTCCACTCTGGTCTTTGATAACAATCATTCTCTTTTTATTTGATTCAAAAGGAGACAAGCAACACAATAAGCAGGATGGAATTGAAAACAGGCAACTTGACTAGTAGTCATAGACCTAGGTAAGTAGAATACTAAAAACAGAATTGAAAATCCTAAACTATCATGGAAGCATGTCCTATTTCATACATGATTTTCCTTATTTAATGCTTGAAAAAGATGGAACAAAGAGGGAACTCCACCACCTTTTACTCATGGGGTTGCCCATGCTCTTCCTCTTGCTTGTCCTCTTTGTGTTTCTCTTGAGTGCTTGTACTCCCACTTCCCTTGCCTTTTCCAATCAACTTCTTCCAAAAACCAGCATCTTCCATCTTCTTTTTTAGTATTTCCTTCTGCTGTTTCACCTTCCTTTCTTCTTGTTCCAAAAAATCTTTTTGAACCTCATCATATGTAGGGATGGCATAGTGTAGATTATGCATATGACTAGACATGTAGTTCAACTTGGCTTGAGTGTTTATATTGAACTCATCCCTATGTAGTTGCCGCCCTTCATTAAGTACACTGAACTCATTGAATGCCTTCGTCTGAGCT
>NC_029786.2:37040024-37098954 GCF_000816755.2 Arachis ipaensis | reverse complement strand
AGCATCTTCCATCTTCTTTTTTAGTGTTTCCTTCTACTGTTTCACCTTTCTTTCTTCTTGTTCTATAAAATCTTTTTGGACCTCATCATATGTAGAGATGGCATATTGTAGATTATGCATATGACTAGACATGTAGTTCAACTTGGCTTGAGTGTTTATGTTGAACTCCTCCCTATGTAGTTGCCGTCCTTCATTAAGTACACTGAACTCATTGAATGCCTTCGTCTGAGCTTGCTGGCGTTGGTTGAGTTCTTGAAGGCACTTATCTTGATGCTCTTGCCTTTCAGACACTTGATTGATGGCTTGAGTGAGCTGGGAATAATGTTCCATTTGCTGTTTCTGCCACTCTCCTTGTTGATTCATCCAATTAGAAAGGAGTTCTTCTTGACGATCCATCCTTTGAGCTTGAACATGCAGTTGTTGTTCTTGTCCCTCCATATAACTCCTTGCTAGTTCCTCAATGGCTCCATGAATGTGATTCAGGTTTATGTTGGTTGGGTCATAATATTCTCTTTGTTGGTGTTCTTCCTGATGAGATTCTTCTTGGTGGGCTCCTTCTTTTGGTTTTTGCTTTCCTATTTGAGGTCTTCTTTGTTGTTGGGCGGGCGTAGTATAGATCTGACGCTGAAGTGTAACTAGCCTCCCAGGGTTCACCCAGTCTGGATTGCTATCCTCGAAGACTACCTTGGCCTTTGTACATAATCTGAGAATGGTGCTGGGGTACCAAAGCCTGGCACCCGAATCAACCTTCTCAGCTGACTCTTGAATCCCCTCAGCTATGAGTTCATGCACATTGATATCTCCACCTTGAGTTCGTGAGCCTTTGCCACCCTCTTTGTTCAATTTTTTCTCGAATCTGTGGGCATTCATCCTCGTTGATTTGGAATGTTAACTCAGGTAGTATCTTTTTGAGCTTTATCTGCTTAAATTCCTGTTCATGGAACGCAGTTTTGAATCTCTTTTCATCGAAAGGGACGCTCTCCACCGGTTCTTTCCTCTTTTGCCTCTTGGAGCTTGATGATGCCATAAGTAGGAGTTGATGTGTGAAGGTGGTGGAAGGTATGGATAGGCGAGGGAATTCGGTTGGGTTAAGATTTGGTGCAATGAAGGAGAAGAGTGTTTGGTTTCGAGACTGAGAAGTGTGGGGAGTGAAATTGGAATGTTAAGGGTGTACTTAGTGCGAACCACTTATATAGGGAAGTGGTGTGTGGATGAAAGGTGTGGATTGATGGGGTTGGTGTATGATGAACGGATGGGGTTCTGCAGGGGATGAGCACAAGGTTCATCATCTTTATGAGGGAGATTGGTTCGGTCTTCAAGGGTCTCATTCTTTCAATGTTGCATGGCACATTTCCCAATGCATTTCCCCTTGAGACACGTGTGTACTCTCCCTTCATGAAGTGGCCGAAACTTCTCCTTTCAATTGTCCACTCAATCCACTTCAATACCCTTTTCTTCTCTCCTACAAAATAAAAGAATTGTGATTAAAAAAAATATGTGTGGAAAGTGGCGGCAAAATTAAAAGAATAACTACTTTTTAAAGTTTTTGTTTTAACTAACTAAGTGCTATTCATTAGAGCAAATCAACTAACTAGCTCAACATCCATGTGTGCAATATTGGCAACACCAAACTTAGTTTGGTTTCATGTGGTGTAAAAGATTTGTTCAAGGCCCCCAAGAGTGACATGATATGGGTTACATTGATGTTCTCTTAGTGTGCCTTGAACACCAAACTTGTTCTTCACTATATATTGCACACAAGGATTCATTCAAGTCCATGTCAAGTTGATTTGAAATTCCTGAACCTTGCATTATTAACTACTTTTAAAAGCATGTAAAACATGTGTTGCCTCCCATGAAGCGCTTATTTAGCGTCACTAGCTTGACGTTTTGCCTTTGTCATGGTGGTTGGTAATGTTTCAGATCTTCCCCTCTTGCAGTAGACCTATATCTATTGGCTTCATCAAGGATCTCCACATGTTCTAAGGAAATAACTCTGTTGATGGTGAAGACCTTAGGTAACTGAGATGGGATAGTGGGGAGATGAAGTGGAATATCTGGGAAGTAGGCTGAGATCACTTTATCTCCTGGAGAGAAGTCCTCTGTAGGGATCTTTTTGTTCCTCCACCTCCTTGGTGCCTTCTTCTTTATCCCTTTTGTTGTTGCCTTACTCTTTGTGACCTCCTCTTCTAAGGGAATTTTGTTGCTGGTCTCATATGACTCTGGTGGTTTAGGTTCCTCCTTATTTTCCTTGAGCTGTGACAGCTGCTGATTGCCTTGTTCTTCAACCAATTGGTTTCCCAGAGGTGTTGGTTGTGCTTCAGTGCTTGCCTCCTCCCTCAGTATCTCATTATGATCTGTTTCTTGTGAGAGTTTGAAGACATTGAAGCTGAGTTGTTCATCATGGATCCTCAAAATTAGCTCCCCTCGCTCCACATCTATGAGTGCTCTGGCTGTAGCTAAGAAAGGTCTTTCCAATATGATTGGGTGAGTGTGACTTTCTTCCATGTCCAAGATGACAAAGTCTGTGGGAAGAAAGTATTTTCCCACCTTCACCAGCACATTTTCAACCACTCCTACTGCTTGTTTTTGAGTTTTGTCAGCCAGCCTGATAACTACATCTGTTGGTATTATCTCATTGATCTGCAGCCTTTTCACAAGGGATAAAGGCATTAAGTTGATGCTTGCTCCCAAATCGCAGAGTGCTTTATCAAACATTGTTTTCCTATGGGTGACAATCATCTTTTTTACTAACGTTCCTCACACAGGGATGATCCACATTAACTTTAACGTTAGTGGCATCAACGTGACCACTAACGATGCCTCTTGATCTTTCGCACACGTTATTGGGACTCACCTTTTCCAATAACGTTGAGAGTCCTCCCTCCCCCCTACGTTAGAGTTCACGTTAACTTAGTTAACATGGACTCTAACGTGGGAAGTAGGGGCACCTTGGAACGTTAGTGACAAAGGAAAGTGTCACTAACGTTCTCGAAGAATTGGCAAGCCTACGTTAAGAGCCACGTTAACTCTCACGTTAACTTAGTTAACGTGGCTCTTAACATGGCCACTTATGAGCTTGGTCCAACGTTAGTGACAAAGGTGAGTGTCACTAACGTTGGCTTTATTTCTTTCTTCCACGTTAGAGTTCACATTAACTTAGTTAACGTGACTCTTAACGTGAGCTATGATGGCTTTCGAGGATGTTATTGGCGATTACTTTTCTCATTAACGTTGCAAGCTAGCTCCCATTCCACGTTGGTAGTCACGTTAGTTAGACTAACGTGGCTGCCAACGTAGCTCTTTCTTGCTTCCTTTGTCCTGAAATCAGGCAATACAGTGCATCAAAGTTCTAATCCACATCATGAGACATGCATCATCCAATTTGTCATCTAATTCATGCAAAATTCTCATGAAATCATGTAAAGTGCTCAATGTATGCTTAAATCAAGATGTAAGTGAAATTCTACCCAAAACTTGCTTATTTCCTAAGAAAATGCATGAAACTACCTTAAAACAGTAAAGAAAAGGTCAGTGAAACTAGCCAAAATACCCTGGCATCAATTCACATATATAGGTTACATTGCATTTCATAGGTTTTACACGTTCTTACTCATTTCATTTATCTCCTTCAATTAAGCATGAGGACATGCTAATGTTTAAGTGTGGGTAGGTTGATAAACCACTATTCATGGTTTATATTGTGTTTAATTGTGTGGTTTTATCATGATCTTTGCCCACTTATTCATTAAATAAGCATGCATTTATATTTCCTTCCTAAAGATGTTTTATGGTTGAAAACTTGCTTCCTAGAGACTTTTAATTATGTATTTTATTTCTCCTTTATTCCATTCGATGTCGTGATCTGTGTGTTAAGTGTTTCAGGCTTTATAAGGCATAAATGAGTTGGAGATTGGAAGGGAAGTCTGCAAAAATGGAAGGAACACAAGAAATTGAGGAGATGACCAGCGAGAGGCGACGCGGTCGCATGGATGACGCGACTGCGCGGAAAAGAGCAATTTGCATCGACGCAGCTGCATGGATAATGCTACCGCGCGGATGGAACAGCACGAGTGACGTGGCCCCATGGACGACGCGTCCGCGCGGCAAAGTAGAAACGCGAATGACGCGTCCGCATGAGCGAAGCGATCGCGTGACGTGCGCGACCTGCATAATTTGCAGATTCGCTGGGGGCGATTTCGGGCCCTATTTTGACCCAGTTTTTGGCCCGGAACAGCAGACTAGAGCCAAAGAACATGCAGAAACCAAAGACAACATTCATTCTACACAGTTTTAGTTTTTAGATCTAGTTTTACTCTTCCTCTAGGTTTTTTCTCTAGACATTCATAGTTTTTAGGATTTTAGTTTCTCTTACTTTTTCGGCATTGGAACATTGAGAAGAGTTATTACCTCATCAAGACTTCGTCATTCTAGTTTGTTTTCTTTACTTGGTTTACTCTTCCATGTTCTTTGCTTTGTTAATTTTACCATTGGAATATTCTTAGGATTATTTAATACAAGGATCACTTTTATTTTTAATTTACTATTTTAATTTTTATTTACAATGTCTTTCTTTAATTCCTTTTTATATGCTATGAATTTTACATTCACAATGAGCGAGTAGTTCCCTAACTTGATGGGGAATTGATTGAAAGGAACCTTTGAGTTGGGAAGCTTGAAAGAAAAATCGTAATTGGGTTTATGGTTGGACTGCCTCCTAATCACTAACACCAATCCCTTTTAGTTAAGTGGATTGCAACTTGTGAACGGACGTAGCATTCCAACTTGTTTGACTTTCCTTTACCTAGGGAAGGATAACTAAATAGGACAACCTTCAATTGTCAATAAATCCTGAGAGCATCCCAACAATAATAGGGATTCCAGCTAATCAATTTCCAGTCAAGGATTTTATTTACATTATTCAAATTCACCAATTTAATTTCCTGTTTGCCCAATTCAAACCTTTTTGAAAACTTCTGATTAATAAAATAGCACACTTTTCTGCAACTCGTTGGGAGACGACCTGGGATTCATACTCCCAGTATTTTAAATTCAATTTTTTGTGACACCTTTCTAAATTGAGGAGCATATTTCTGTCAAGTTAAGAACTATACTTGCAACGTAAATATTTTAACAATTTTTAATTTGCCAATTTCTGCACACCATCAATGAACAATGAAGAAGAGATTGAACTGGAAGAGAGCCACCAAGAGGAAGATGTTGAAGTTGAGGAGAGTTGTAAAGAGGTGGAGGTAATCAAGGAAGAGTACAAGGGAGTGGAGCTTGCAAGATCATTGGGACCACCCCTTCCTAAGTCACCATCATCCAACACAACAGTCAAGTGGGTAAAATTTCTATTCCTAAGCTTCACTTTCTCACTTGAATATGGTTTGATTGAAAATGATGGTCAACTTAGAGCTCTTTGTGGAGTCAAGAGTAGGAGAGAGTTGTGTAGTGGTTGGACACGTCACTCTCAGTTCATGATGGTTGCATGCTCAAAGTTGAAAAACAATGGTTGGTGTAGAACCAAATTGCATGGGTCTAGGAGAATGTTTGGGTGCCTAATTGAGAATTCTAAGGTCATGCCACCCAATTGGAATTATGATGATCAATTTGAAGATGGGTGTCAAAACAAAGTGTGGGATCCCGGATCGCACAAGAAAAATCAACTTTGGGAGCTCATGGTTTGTGAAGATATTGACCCTATACACTTGAGCGATTAGAGCGGATACACTTCCGGTGAGGGTTCGATGCTCAATTCCTTGTTCCCGACTTTCATGAGCTTTCTTCTTGCAAGTCTACTTGTACTTCATTTTGATATTTAAATTGGTAGAGTTTGTGAGTCGTCATATGACCTTTGCCCTACTTGCTTATATATGTTCTTGGAGATTGATTTGCTTTTAACCAAGTAGGTAGAATCATTTGGCATTTAGTTGCATTCATTTAGATAGGAGCATATAGTTTATTTACATTGAATAAATGTTCATACCCTTTTCTTGTCCTTCTTTATTCTTAGCATGAGGACATGCTTGGTTTAAGTGTGGGGAGATTTGATAAACCCCAAATTTGTGGTTTATCTTGTGCTTAATTTGGGGGATTTTATCACCTTTTCTCACATTTATTCAATGAAATAGCATGGTTTTGCAATTCTCCCTTGATTTGTGCTTAAATGTGAAAACATGCTTTTTAGGCCCTAAAATTGGTGATTTTAATTCACTTTAATTCCATTCGATGCCTTGATGTGTTTGTTGAGTGATTTCATGTTCATAAGGCAAGTATTGGATGGAAGAAGTGAGGAGAAAAGCATGCAAAGTGGGAGAACTCATGAAGAAATGAAGGAATCGTAAAGCTATCAAGCCTGACCTCTTTGCACTTAAACGACCATAACTTGAGCTACAGAGGTCCAAATGAAGCGGTTCCAGTTGCGTTGGAAAGCTAACATCCGGGGCTTTGAAATGATATAAAATTTCTCATATGTTGCTTTGCGCTCAGGGGCGTGCATGCGCCATGTATGCGTGCGTGCTGATGCTGCTCGTGGGTCCACTTTAATGAAATCGCCCCCAGTGATTTTGTAGCTCATTTTGGGCCCAATCCAACCCATTTCTGATGCTATTGAACCCAAGGATTGAGAGGGGGAAGGAGGAAGTAGTCATAGTTTAGTTTTCATCATGTTTTAGGGTAGAATTCTAGAGAGAGAGGCTCTCTCCTCTCTCTAGATTTTAGGGTAGTTTAGGTTTAATTTTCTTAAATCCAACTTTTAATTCTTGTTTTAATTTAGTTTCTCCTTTTAATTTCTTGTTGCTACTACTCTATTCTTCTTAGTTCTCTTGTCAATTTTACTTTTATGTCTTTTTTTATGTTCTTGAACCCTTTGTTGGATTTGGATCTTTTCTTTAATGAAATTTAATGTTTGATGTTTCTTTATTGTTGATCTTGATTGTTATTATTGATTTTTTACAATTGGTAGTTGGTAGATTTATTATTCTTGCACTTTTACTCTGCAATTTATGTGTTGTTTGTTTGTATTGCCCACTAGGTGTTTGTTGAAATGCTTCTTTTAGTTAAAAGTTAGATTTTTGTTCCTCTTGGCTTAGGTTGAGTAATTGGTGACTCTTGAATTATCAAACCCTCATGTTGATTGATGATTGGAAGTTGCTAATTAACTTGAATGTCACTAAAGCTAGTCTTTCACTTTGATTAGACTAGGACTTGTGGTCTCAAGTTGATTGTATCCACTTGACTTTCCTTCATAGTTAGAGGTTAACTAAGTGGGAGCAATGAACAATTCTCATGTCACAATTGATGATGATAATTAGGATAGGACTTCTAATTCTCATACCTTGCCAAAAGCTTCCTTAATTGTTAGTTTATCTCTTTTGTCATTTACATTTCTTGTTTCTTATCTCAAAAACCCCAAAAGATACTTCATAGCCAATAATTGAACACTTTATTGCATTTCCTAGGGAGAACGACCCGAGGTTTGAATACTTCGGTTATTTTTATAGGGGTTTGTACTTGTGATAACCAAGCTTTTGTATGAAAAGATTCTTTGTTGGTTTGGAAACTATACTTGCAGCGGGATTTCATTTGTGAAATTCTAAACTGTCAAAAATCTCTCATCAAAATGGCACCGTTGTCGGGGATTGCAATGGTGTTATGTTATTGACTATTGTGAATATGTCCATATTGTGAATATTTAGTTTTTTGGTTATTTCTAGGTCTTGTTAGTAATTAGGAGTTTACTTTTCTTTGCCTTTTTGAGATTTTTGTTTCGACTTGTTCTTTTCCATATGAATTCTCATCCTTGTGGTTTTGGATATGGTTATGACTATGTTGTAGGTAATGGAAACTTGAATGATGGCTCACATTATGGGAGAGATGAATTCTTGAGAAGGGAGCCTGACGTTAGGATTTTTGCCAGTAAAAAATTTCATAAAAACAGTCGCGTTGTAGATATAGTCTCTAAACCAACAGAAATCCCTTCGTACAAATGTTTTGGTTGTCACAAGTAACAAACCCCTAAATAAATTGATAACCGAAGTATTTAAACCTCGGGTCGTCTTCTCAAGGAATTGCAGGAAAGTATGTTCTTATTATTGGTTATGAAGATTGTAAATTGGGGTTTTGAAGGTAGGGAGCAAGTAATTTAAATTTCAATTAAAATAAATAAAAGACTGTAAAGTAAATAAATAACTGTAAAACACACTTTTGGCAAGGTATGAGAAATTAGAAGTCCTATCCTAGTTACCCTTATCAATGATGATGAAAATTGAATCTTAATTCCACTTAGTTAACCTTTACTAGAGCAAGGGAAGGTCAAGTGACTAATTAGTTAGATCCTCAAATCCTAGTTAATCCCTAAGGAAAGATTGGGATTATTGAAGTTCAATTCAATTAGCAAAGATAACGATTATCAATCATGTTTGAGTTTGATAACTCCTGAGTTACTGATTTCTTAACCAAGACCAAAAGGGGAAAGTAAATCTACTGGAATAAAAATGTCTTCAGATTGGGGATAAAAGTAACATAAATAAAAGAAAGCAATATTAAACTGAAATACCTCAAATAACATTAATTCAAAGAGAAATCTGTAACATGGAAGAATTCATAATTAAATTGAGAAAATAATAAAAAGGAATATTGAACCTGATAAAAAGAGATAATCTGGAAAGCGAATAAAATCCTAAATCTAAATCCTAATCCTAAAGAGAGAGGAGAGAACCTCTCTCAAAACTAAATCTAAATCATGGAAAACTAACTAACTCGAGACTCTCCGCTGAATGGATGCATTCCCCCACTTCAAAACCTCCAGTCTATGCCTTCTGGACTTGGATTTGGGCCAAAAAGGGCTTCAGAATTCGCTATGAGCGTTTTCTGCAATTTCTGGTGCGTGGCCTCTGTCACGCGTCTGCGTGGCTCATGCGGTCGCGTCATTCAGAGTTTTCCTTGTCACGTGGTCGCGTCAGTCATGCGACCGCGTCATATGCGTTTCGCTCAAGGCGCGCGGTCGCGTCAGTCATGCGGCCGCGTCAATGCCTTTTCACGCTGGCATGCGGCCGCGTCGCCCATGCGATCGCGTGGCTGCCAGTTTCTTCAAAAACTCTGTTTTGTGCTTTCCTTCCATTTTTGTATGTTTCCTTTCCATCCTTTAAGTCATTCCTGCCTTAGAAGATCTGAAACTACTCAACACACGAATCACGGCATCGAATGGAAATAAAGGGTAATCAAAATAATTATTTTTAAGCATAGGAAACATGTTTTTCACATACATCACATAATAAGGAAGGAAAAGTAAAACCATGCAATTAATATGAATAAGTCGGTGAAGGATTGAATAAATCACTCAGATTAAGCACAAAATATATCATAAAATATGGGTTTATCAACCTCCCCACACTTAAACGATAGCATGTTCTCATGCTAAGTCCAAGATAAAGAGTAAGTTAAGGTTAAAGTGGTGGAATCTCATGCAATGCTATCTACTCTAAATGCAACTACCTAGATGCATCATGCAATTCTAATTTTTATTCACTTGTATATAAAGCTTGCATGTAGTTGAATTAATTCACATTCTCAAGGAGTCATATATATATATAGTCAAACCTTAGATAGTTGATAAAGTGCCTTTACAATTGAAATGGGAGAGAAAAATATTTTATAAACTTGCAAGACAATTAATAATTTCAGCAGAGATACATGTTAATGAGCTATCGAACCCTCACTGGATTTTGTGTTTACTCTCTAGTCACTAAGTATTTATTGGGTTAATCACTCTATTCTTCTTTTTATTCTTACTTTCTATAACTTTGTTCTTCATCTAACCAATCAACAATTATAGAATATAGACATACCAAAAATCATGAGGTCTTTAGTTAAGGTTGTGATAAATCCCGATTTTGTGGTTTATCTTGTGCTTATTTTGGGGGATTTTTATCACATTTTCCCATATTTATTCAATAAAATAGCATGATTTTGCAATTCTCCCTTGATTTGTACTTAAATGTGAAAACATGCTTTTTAGGCCCTAAAATTAGTGATTTTAATTCATTTTAATTCCATTCGATGCCTTGATGTGTTTTTTGAGTAATTTCAGGTTCATAAGGCAAGTATTGGATGGAAGAAGTGAGGAGAAAAGCATGCAAAGTGGGAGAACTCATGAAGAAATGAAGGAACCGTAAAGCTGTCAAGCATGACCTCTTCGCACTCAAACGACCATAACTTGAGCTACAAAGGTCCAAATAAGGCAGTTCTTGTTGCGTTGGAAAGCTAACATCCGGGGCTTCAAAATGATATAAAATTTGTCATATGTTGCTTCGCGTTAAGGGGCGTGAACGTGCTATGTACGCGTGCGCACCGATTGAGCACGTGGCCCACTAATGTGAAATCGCCCCCAGCGATTTCTGAAGCACTTTGGGCCAACCTAACTCATTTCTAATGCTATTTCATACAGAATTCATGCTTGGGCAAAGGGGGAGCAATTGTTTGGTAGTATAGCATCATGTAGGTTAGTTTCTAGAGAGAGAAGCTCCCTCTTCTCTCTAGAATTAGGTTAGGTTAATCTCTCTTAGATTTAGGTTCAATTACATGTTTTCATCTTGTTTCTTTTATGAATTCTTGCTTCTACTCTTTCATTCTCTTGATTTGTAATGTTAATTTTCCTTTTTGCTCTCTTTTATGTTCATGGATGCTCTTGTTGGATTTGATTTACTTTTAATGCAATTTAATGTTTGATGTTTCTTTATTGTTGATTTGAGTTGTTGATCTTGTTTCCTTGCAATTTGTAGTTGGTAGATTTATCATTCTTGCACATTTACCATGCTTTTCCTTTGTACCCACCAAGTGTTTGACAAAATGCTTAGTTGGGCTTTAGAGTAGATTTTGAGCATTCTTGGCTTGGAAAGAGTAATTGGGCAATCTTGAGTCATGAAAACCCAACTTATGTTGGTGATCTAGAGTTGTTAGCTAATATTGTTTCCATTGACGCTAATCTTTTGCTAATTCAATTAGTAAGTTGATTAGGACTTTTGGATTGAGATTAGCTAGTCTTATTAGACTTTCTCTCATGGAAGATAATATGATACCTTCTTCCAATGTTAGAGATGACGTAATAAGATAAATTCTTGTTATTATTGTGGTATGATTGATTAGTCTTGTTTGATTTTCTCCTTATTTATTGGAGTTGACTAAATAAGATGAATTAATCATTGCATGACTAGGATAGAAAGCCTATGATCTCAAACCTTGCCATGAATGTCTCTCTTTATTACTTGCTTCCTTTAATTGCTCTCTTTACCTTTCTTGTCATTTATTCTCTTGTCCTCTTATCAAATCAAACCCCCGTGTATTTTCATAGCCAATAATTGAACACCTCATTGTAATTCCTTGTGAGACGACCCGGAGTCCAAAATACTCCGGTTATTTCTTATTTGGGGTTTGTTACTTGTGACAACCAAATTGTTGCATGAAAGGACTATTGTTTGGTTTAGAAACTATACCTTACAACGAAAATTCATTAGTGGAATTCTAGACCACACAAAAGTTCATTCATCATGCTTCATCCTTCTTTTTGTGATGGGCTTGTCCATCTCAATGAGGGTGTCTCATGCTATGCCAATTCTAGCTGAATTGCATAGGCGATAAATGAGGTGAGAGAACGCTAGCCTCGCTTGGGTGGAAGGCTTGTCGGCCACATTGTATAATTTTTGAGGTATCACCTCATGCACCTCCACCTCATTCCCAAGCATGATGCAATGAATCATTATTGCTCGGTCAATGGTAACCTCAGATCGGTTACTTTTGGGGATGATGGAGCGTTGGATAAGCTCCAACCATCCTCTAGCCACGGGCTTAAGGTCAAGCCTACCTAGTTGGTAGGGCTTGCCTTGTGCGTCCCTCCTCCGTTGAGCTCCTTCCACACATATCCGCAAGCACTTGCTCCAGCCTTTGGTCAGAGTTGACCCTTTGAGTGTAAGAGTGTGGGTCTCCTAGCATCTGTGGCAATTGTAATGCCAACTTCACAGTTTCCGGGCTAAAATCCAAGAGCTGCTCTCTGACCATGGTGTGCCAGTTTTTAGGCTTTGTGTTCATACTAGTGTCATGCTTTTTGGTGACCTAAGCATTGGCATAAAATTCTTGCACCATTAATGTTCCAACCTCTGAAATAGGATTGGCCAGAATTTCCAAATCACTTCTCTAGATTTCTTGTTGGATCTCCGAATACAATCTTTTTTAAGCCTAAAAAGGACCTCAGAAATCACCTTTTTATGCCTCACCACATTATAGAAGTGGTCTTGATGTACCTTGGTGAGGAATCTCCATGATTTCCAAGGTTCAGAAGTGGAAGCATGGGCTTTTCCCTTTCTCTTCCTTGAGGATTCACCGGCTTTTGGTGCCATGGAGAAAGAGTATTAAGCAAAAAGTAGATCTTTCCAACACCAAACTTAAGAACTTTGCTCGTCCTCGAGCAAATAAAAACAAAAGAAAACAAAAATAATAGAGGAAAGAAGAAAAGATAGAGGGAAAGGGGAAGAAGGCTTCAGCCAAGTGGGGTTGGAAGAGGAATAAGGGAAGTGTATTAGGAATAGTAAAAATAGGGGTGTGAAAATTTAAGGGTGAAAAAGTAGGAGAGAGAAGGGAAGGAGTGAATGAAAGGTGGGGTAGGTGGAGATTTGGTGGGACCCACAGGCCGATAAAGCTGAAAACTCGAGTTCTTCTGCCCTGCCTGGGCGTTCAACGCCCAGAAAATAGGGATACTTTTTTTTTGAAGTTTCAGCTTGGTGGGGTGTTCAACACCAAGAATGGGCGTTGAACGCCCATTGGGGGCCAAAGAAATGGCCCTGGTTGCTCCTGTATGGGCGTTGAACGCCGAGCCTTCTCCATAACTGGCGTTGAACGCCAATGAAGCTCCTTAAGGTGTGTTGAACACCCAAGCTTCTCCCCTTTGGTGCTGGGCGCTAGTTTTGGCGTTCAACGCTAGTAAGGGGCTCTCTCCAGGGTGTTCTGTTTTCATCCTAAGCATTTTTGCTTTGTTCTAGGTGCTACATATGATCACAAACGTTAAAAAGTAAGGGAAAACTATAGAAAATAAATTAATATGAAAGAAAATTAAAATGAACAAGAAGAAGAAAAATAAAATAAAATTATTATACAGTTGGTTGGGTTACCTCCAACAAGCGCTTCTTTACTGTCATTAGCTTGACGGATAGCTCCTTTACGGAGGTTGATAGGGGCTCAGATCTTCGCCCCTTATGGTAAACTTCCGTCCTGTACTCTCATGGATTAACTCTACATGTTCCAATGATAGGATCCGGTTCACTGTGTGTGGAATGACTGGACTTCTAGCGAAGATAACTCTCATGCCAGGTGAGAAGTCTTCAGTTGGAACCTTCTTGTTCCTCCAGTCCTTGGGTACTTTCTTCTTGGTACCTCCTTCTTCAGTAGATGGTGATGGATGCCCAATACCAAACCTAAGTTTGATGTCAGGGGGATCTGTAATGCTCTCTACTCAGAGAGAATGTTGAAACAGTAAGTGTTGCACAGTGGTACCTTCTTTATTTGAGGGAGAGTGAGGATTATGGATCTTAAACAGAATATGATCCTCATGCAACCTCAGGAATAGCTCTCCTTTTTCCACATCTATGAAGGCCTTTGCAGTAGCTAGAAAAGGCCTTCCAAGGATGATAGTGTCATTTCTGTCCTCCCCAGTATCTAGTATCATGAAGTTCGCAGGGAGGTAAAGGTCTTCAACCTTTACAAGAACATTTTTCACCACACCATATGCCCGTTTCGGGGACATATCTGCCATCTCCAGTGAGATCCTAGTGGGCTGCACCTCTTGAATTCCCAGTTTCCTCATTACAGAGAGAGGCATAAGATTAATGCTTGATCCTAAGTCGCACAATGCCTTCTCAAAGGTCATAGTCCCTATAGTGCAGGGAATAAGGAAGCTTCCGGGATCTAGCATCCTCGGAGGCAGCTTCTTCTGGACCAAGGCGCTGCATTCCTTAGTCAGTATCACCATCTCATCTCCCTTTAGAGCCTTCTTATCAGCGATCATGCTCTTCAAACACGCCATGAAAGGGAGGTTCTTCTCCAGCACCTCTGCAAAAGAGATGTTGACTTGCAGTTTCCTGAGAACTACTAAGAACTGATCAAGTTGCTCATCATCAGGCTCCTGTTGCATGCTTAGAGAGGGTGGTCCTTCAGGCTCCTCCCTTTTCATGGGGGTGTGCTTGGGCATACTCCCAGTCTCCTTCTGAGCCTTAATCTTCTTCAGTTCCTCAGTAGCAGACTCCTCCTTGGGTTCGGCCTCAGCTTCCATAGTGAGGTCCTTGCACTCTTTCTTTGGATTCACCTCAGTGTTGCATGGAAGAGTGTTAGAGGGGATCTCTGGGATCCTCTTGCTCAGCTGACCTATCTGAACCTCCAAGTTTCTGATGGAGGATCTAGTTTCTGCCATAAAATAGTGCGTGGTCTTAGAGAGGTTAGAGACTATAGTAGCCAGGTCAAAGAGACTTTGTGTGGGTGTCTCCTTCTGCTGCTGAGAGGGTTGGAATGGTCTATTATTGAACCAGTTTTAGTTCATTCCATCCTGATTGTTGCTGAAGCCTTGTTCAAGCTTCTACTAATCTCTCCACCTAAAGTTTGGGTGGTTCCTTGATGAGCGGATAATTTATACCATTTTTGGCATTATTTTTACATAGTTTTTAGTATGTTTTATTTACTTTTTATTATATTTTTATTAGTTTTTATTCAAAAATCACATTTCTGGACTTTACTATAAGTTTATGTGTTTTTCTTTAATTTTAGGTATTTTCTGGCTGAAATTGAGAGACCTGAGCAAAAATTTGATTCAGAGGCTGAAAAAGGACTACAGATGCTGTTAGATTCTGACTCTCCTGCACTCAAAGTGAATTTTCTGGAGCTACAGAATCCCAATTGGAGCACTCTCAATTGCGTTGGAACTTAGACATCTTGGGCTTTCCAGCAATATATAATAGTTCATACTTTTTCCGAGATTTGATGGCTGAAACTGGCATTGAAAGCCAGCCTAAAACTTTTTGGTGTAAAACGCCAGAACTGGCATAATTCTTGGCGTTAAACGCCCATTTTGGCACTCAGGGTGGCGTTTAACTCCAATATGAGGCATATGAACGTGAAAGCTTGAAAGCTCAGCCCAAACACTCACAAAGTGGGTCCCAGAAGTAGATTTCTGCACTATCTGCACTTAGTTACTCATTTTCTGTAAACCTAAGTTACTAGTTTAGTATAAAAACCAGTTTTAGAGATTTAGTTTAAAACTCATGACATTTTTTATTCCATATTGTATCTTTGACGGCATGAGTCTCTAAACCCCATAGGTGGGGGTGAGGAGCTCTGCTGTGTTTCAATGGATTAATGCAATTAGTACTGTTTTCTATTCAATCACGCTTGATTCTATTCAATCCGTGACACTCATCATTATCCTCAACCCATGAACGCGTGCCTGACAACCACTCACATTCTATCTGAGCTCAACGTAGTCATTGCGACAACTTGAGTGCGTATCTCTTGGGTTTCTAATCCACAGACCGAGTCCAGAGGTTAGAACCTTCGTGGTATAGGCTAGAACCAATTGGCAGCATTCCTGGGATCCGGAAAGTCTAAACCTTATTTGTGGTATTCCAAGTAGGATTTGGGAAGGGATGACTGTCACGAGCTTCAAACCTGCAAATGTTGGGCGCAGTGACAGTGTGCAAAAGGACAAGGGTCCTATTCCGACGCTAGCAGGAACCGACAGATGATTAGCCGTGCGGTAGCTGTACATGGTATTTGTCATCTGAGACGAGTAATCCGACAGTTGATTAGCCGTGCAGAGATCGTACTTGGTATTTTTCATCCGAGAGGATCATACAGCTTGCCATTGAAGGAAGCCATGCGTGTTTGGAGAAGAAGATGGTAGGAAAGCAGAGATTCAGATGACAGAGCATCTCCGGAACCTCAGCCCTGTTTCTCATTACTGAATCACAAGTACTATTTATTTCATGTTATTTATTTTTCATAAATACAATCACTCTTGTTATCAATCTCCTGACTAAGATTTACAAAATAACCATAGCTTGCTTCAAGCCGACAATCTCCGTGGGATCGACCCTTACTCACGTAAGGTATTACTTGGACGACCCAGTGCACTTGCTGGTTAGTTGTGCGGAGTTGTGAAAAGTGTAATCACAATTTCGTGCACCAAGCTTTTGGTGCCGTTGCCGGGGATTGTTCGAGTTTGGACAACTGATGGTTTATTTTGTTGCTTAGATTAGGAAGAATTTACCTTTTTAGTTGGTTTAAAGTCACTAAATTTGAGTCTTTTATTTTTTTTTCAAAAATCTTTCAAAAATTTTTATTTTTCTTTATTAATCTGTGATTTGTCTTTGAGTCTTTTATTATTGTTCTTGTTAAAATGTTTAAAATCCTTGTTTTATTTTTCTAAATTTCTTTACGAAATTTTTGATAAATAAATAAAAACTAATAACCTCATAATTTAGTCTTTTGTTTGAGTTTAGTTTCATGTTTTAAGTTTAGTGTCAATTGCATGTTTTTATTTTTTTTCAATTTTTTGAATTACATGTTCTTAGTTCTTTATTAATCTTCAAATTGTTCTTGTTAATTTTTCTTATTTGATATTTAAAATTTCTTGTTGGTGTTTGTTGCTGTTTATCTTATACATTTTCGAATTATTAGTGTCCAAAATATAAAAATTTTTAAGTTTGGTGTCCTTTGTGTTTCTATTTTCTTAAAAATTTTTAAAATTTGCTCTTGGTGTTCATCTTGATCTTCAAAGTGTTCTTGGTGTTCAGCTTGACATTCAAAGTTTTCTTGTTTGTTTTCTTTGTTTTGATCTAAAAATTCTAAGTTTGGTGTCATTTTATTGTTTTTCTCTTTCCTCATTAAATTCAAAAATATCATTTCTCTTTATTTAATTGAATTTTAGAAAATTTCATTTAAAAATTCAGATTTTTATTTTAAAAATTTTTGTTTTATCTTATCTTAGTTTTAAAATTTCAAAATTCAAAATCTTTTTCAAAAATCATATCTTTTTCAAAATCTTATCTTATCTTATTTCAAATTCAAATTTCAAATTTCAATTGAATTCCAAAATTCAAAAATTCAAATTTAAAAATTTAGATTTCAAATTTCAAATTTCAAAATTTAAAATTCAAAATTTAATTTTCAAATTTAAAAATCAAATCTTTTCAAAATTTAAATCTTTTTCAAATCTTTATCTTATATTGTTGACTTTTTCAAAATTCAAAATTCAAATTTAAAATTTCAAAACTTTTTCATTTAAAAAACTTATCTTCTGTTACCTAACTTATCTTATCTTTTCTAATCTCAAAACTTAAAATCAAATCTTTTTCAAATCTTTTCTTTTATTTATTTTCTTACAGGTATCTTTAATTTTAAGACATATCTTTTTCAAAACTTCCTAACCACTTTCTCTCTCTCCATTTTTCGAAAATCCTCACCCATTTTTTCAAATCTTTTTAATTAATTAATTATTTTAGTTATAAATTTTCTTTTAATTTTTGAACTTATATTCGACTTTTCATTTATTTTATTTTCTTTTAATTTCGGTATTCAAAAAAAATAATTTATTTTACAATCCACATCTCCCTTTCTCCATCATGGACCTAAGTGAAAATGAACAGTCCAGAAGGACTTTGGGGTCATATGCTAACCCCACTACTGCTGCATATGGGAGTAGTATCTGTATACCCCCCATAAAAGCCAGCAGTTTTGAGCTAAACCCTCAGCTCATTATCATGGTGCAGCAAAATTGCTAGTATTCTGGTCTTCCACAGGAAGAACCTACTGAGTTTCTGGCACAGTTCTTACAAATTGCTAACATAGTACGTGATAAGGAAGTAGATCAGGATGTCTACAGATTATTACTGTTTCCATTTGCTGTAAAAGATCAAGCTAAGAGGTGGTTAAATAACCAACCCACAGCAAGCATAAGAACATGGAAACAGTTATCAGACGAATTCCTGAATCAATATTTCCCTCCAAAAAGGATGACACAGCTAAGGCTAGACATCCAAGGCTTTAAACTAGAGGATAATGAATCTCTTTATAATGCCTGGGAGAGGTACAGAGAGATGCTAAGGAAATGCCCCTATGAAATATTTTCAGAGTGGGTGCAGTTAGACATCTTCTACTACGGGCTTACAGAAAAGGCCCAGATATCTCTAGACCACTCAGTTGGTGGATCTATACACATGAGAAAGACAATTGAAGAGGCTCAAGAACTTATTGATACAGTTGCTAAAAATCAATATCTATACTTAAGTAGTGGGTCCTCCATGAAAGAAGAAGCTAAAGCAGTATCCACTGAACTTAGTCCTCAAGAACAAGTTGCTGAACTCAATCAGCAATTGCTTATTATAACAAAATAGTTCGCAGAATTCAAAGAGATGCTCTAAGACACTAAAAATGCTAACAAGAATATGGAAGCACAATTGGATCAGACAAGACAGCAGCTATCTAAACAGATAACAGAAGAATGCCAAGCTGTTCAATTAAGGAGTGGAAAGACATTGAATGTCTCAACTCAAAGCAGCAGAAAGCCAAGAAAGGAACAACTGACAGAGGATAACCAACTCACTGCCCAAAATCCCTTTGAGGACAGTAAGAGCCCAGAGAGGAATGATTCTGGCGTTCAAACGCCAGAACAGGGTGGAAAAGTGGCGTTAAACGCCCAAGGGATGGCCAATTCTGGCGTCCAAATGCCAGAAAAGGGTGGCAATCTGGCGTTAAATGCCCATGCAGCACCCAATTCTGGCGTTCAAATGCCAATAAGGGGTCAGACACCTACAAGTGCTGATAACAACCCCCTTAGGCAGGCTTCTCTAACCACTTCTGTAGGAAATAAACCTGCAGCAACTAAGGTTGAAGAATACAAAGCTAAGATGCCTTATCCTCAGAAACTCTGCCAAGCGGAACAGGATAAATAATTTGCCCGCTTTGCAGACTATCTCAGGACTCTTGAAATAAAGATTTCGTTTGCAGAGGCACTTGAGCAAATACCCTCTTATGCTAAGTTCATGAAAGAAATCTTAAGTCATAAGAAGGATTGGAGAGAAACTGAAAAAGTTTTCCTCACTGAAGAATGCAGTACAGTCATTCTGAGAAGGTTACCAGAGAAGCTTAAAGATCCCGGAAGCTTTATGATGCCATGCACATTAGGGGATGCTTGTACCAAGACAGCCCTTTGTGATCTTAGGGCAAGTATCAACCTAATACCTACATCCACTATCAAAAAGCTTGGTTTGACTGATGAAGTTAAACCAACCCGGATATGTCTCTAACTTGCTGATGGCTCCATTAAAATCCCATCAAGCATAATTGAGGACATGATTGTCAAGGTTGGGCCATTTACCTTTCCTACTGACATTGTAGTGCTGGAAATGGAGGAGCACAAGAGCGTAACTCTCATTCTAGGAAGACCTTTCCTAGCAACTGGACGAACCCTCATTGACGTCCAAAGAGGGGAGATAACCCTGAGAGTCAATGAGGATGAGTTTAAGTTGAATGCTGTCAAAGCTATGCAGCATCCAGACACACCAAAAGACTGCCTGAGTGCTAACATCATTGACTCTCTGGTAGAAGAGGTCAATATGACTGAGAGTCTCGAATCAGAGCTAGAGGACATTTTTAAAGATGTTCAGCTTGATCTGGAGGAACGAGAGAGAACAGAAAAACCTCTGAAAACTCCTCAGGAAGAGGATAAGCCTCCTAAACCCGAGCTCAAACCACTACCACCATCCCTGAAATATGCATTTCTGGGAGAAGATGACACTTTTCCCATGATCATAAGCTTTGCTTTAAATCCATAGGAAGAGAAAGCACTAATTCAGGTGCTAAGGATACATAAGACAGCTCTTGGGTGGTCCATAAGTGATCTTAAGGGCATTAGCCCAGCAAGATGCATGCACAAGATCCTATTGGAGGATGATGCTAAGCCAGTGGTTCAACCACAGAGACTGCTAAATCCAGCCATGAAGGAGGTGGTGCAGAAATAGGTCACTAAGTTACTAGAGGCTGGGATTATTTATCCTATTTCTGATAGCCTCTGGGTGAGCCCTATCCAAGTTATCCCCAAGAAGGGAGACATGACAGTGGTTCATAATGAAAAGAATGAACTGGTTCCTACAAGAATAGTTACAGGGTGGCGTATGTGTATTGACTACAGAAGGCTCAATACAACCACCAGGAAGGATCATTTTCCTTTACCATTCATAGACCAGATGCTAGAGAGACTAGCAGGTCATGAATACTACTGCTTTTTGGATGGCTATTTAGGTTACAACCAAATTATAGTAGATCCTCAGGACCAAGAGAAAATAGCATTCACATGTCCATCTGGAGTCTTTGCCTACTATAGAAGGATGCCATTTGGTCTGTGCAATGCACCTGCAATATTTCAGAGGTGCATGCTCTCTATATTCTCTGACATGGTAGAAAAATTTCTGGAAGTCTTCATGGATGACTTCTCAGTATTTGGAGACTCATTCAGCTCCTGTCTTGATCATCTAGCACTTATTCTGAAAAGGTGCCAAGAGACCAACCTGGTTTTAAACTGAGAGAAATGTCACTTCATGGTGACTGAAGGAATTGTCCTTGGGCACAAAATTTTGAACAAAGGAATAGAGGTAGATCAAGCTAAGGTAGAAGTAATTGAAAAATTACCACCACCTGCCAATGTTAAGGGAATCAGAAGCTTTCTGGGGCATGCAGGATTCTATAGGAGGTTTATAAAGGATTTTTCAAAAATTGCAAAACCTCTGAGCAATCTGCTAGTTGCTGACACGCCATTTGTCTTTGACACGGAGTGTCTGCAGGCATTTGAAACTCTGAAAGCTAAGCTAGTCACAACACCAGTCATTTCTGCACCAGACTGGACATTACCATTTGAACTAATGTGTGATGCCAGTGACCATGCCATTGGTGCAGTATTGGGACAAAGGCATAACAAGCTTCTTGGTGCACAGAAATCGTGACGGTTCCATTCCTTGGTAACGGCACTGAAAACTTTATACGCACGTTCATAATCTTAATTCTTTATCACAACTTCGCACAGCTGACCAGCAAGTGCACTGGGTCGTCCAAGTAATAAACCTTACGTGAGTAAGGGTCGATCCCACGAAGATTGTCG
Source organism: Arachis ipaensis (assembly GCF_000816755.2). Lineage (NCBI taxonomy): Eukaryota > Viridiplantae > Streptophyta > Magnoliopsida > Fabales > Fabaceae > Arachis > Arachis ipaensis. The sequence goes on along the minus strand of NC_029786.2, from coordinate 37,077,764 downwards.
GCTTGAAGCAAGCTATAGTCACCTTGTAAGTCTCAGTCAGGCAGATTCAAATGTATTAAGAGATTATAGTATACTAAAAGATAATTAAAATAGGATAGAGATACTTATGTAAATCATTGGTGAGAGTTTCAGATAAGCGTATAGAGATGCTTTCGTTCCTCTGAACCTCTACTTTCATGTTGTCTTCATCCAACCATTCCTACTCCTTTCCATGGCAAGCTTTATGTAGGGCATCACCGTTGTCAATGGCTACATACCATCCTCTCTGTGAAAATGGTCCTATGCGCTGTCACTGCATGGCTAATCATCTGTCGGTTCTCGATCATACTGGAATAGGATTTACTATCCTTTTGCGTCTGTCACTACGCCCAGCACTCGCGAGTTTGAAGCTCGTCTCAGCCATCCCTTCCCAGATCCTACTCGGAATACCACAGACAAGGTTTAGACTTTCCGGATCTCAAGAATGGCCGTCCATGGGTTCTAACTTATACCACGAAGATTCTAATATCTCGGACTCGGTTCCCTGTATTAGATATCTAAGAGATACTCATTCTAGCTTGTTTGCATGTAGAACGGAAGTGTTTGTCAGGAACGCATTCATAAGTGAGAATCATGATGAGCGTCACATAATCATCACTGGGTGAACCTTTTTCAGATTGTGACTCAGCTTTGCTAAAGTCCCCAATTAGAGGTGTCCAGGGTTCTTAAGCACACTCTTATTTTTGCTTTGGACCTTGACTTTAACCGCTCCGTCTCAAGTTTTCACTTGACACCCTCACGCCACAAGCACATGGTTAAGGACAGCTTGGTTTAGCCGCTTAGGCCAGGATTTTATTCCTTTAGGCCCTCCTATCCATTGATGCTCAAAGCCTTGGATCCTTTTTTATTACCCTTGCCTTTTGGTTTTAAGGGCTATTGGATTTTTTTTTCTTGCCTTTTGGTTTAAAGAGCTTTTGGCTTTTTCTGCTTGCTTTTTCTTTTTCTTTCTCTTTTTTTGCCATTTTTTTCTGCAAGCTTTTGTATTCACTGCTTTTTCTTGCTTTAAGAATCATTTTTATGATTTTTCAGATTATCAAATAACATGTCTCCTTTTCATCATTCTTTCAAGAGCCAACATATTTAACATTCATAAACAACAAATTCAAAAGACATATGCACTGTTCAAGCATTCATTCAGAAAATAAAAACTGTTGCCACCACATCAAAATAATTAAACTAGTTTCAAGGATGAATTTGAAACCATGTACTTCTTGTTCTTTTGTAATTAAAACATTTTTCATTCAAGAGAGGTGATGGATTCATATTCATAACTTTAAGGCATAGACATTTAGACACTAATGATCATGTAATAAGACACAAATATAAATAAACATAAAGCTCAAAAATCGAAAAACAGGAAAATAAATAAATAAGGAGATTAAGGAATGAGTCTACCTTAGTGAGGGTGGCGTCTTCCTCTTCTTGAAGAACCAATGGTGCTCTTGAGCTCCTCTATGTCTCTTCCTTGTCTTTCTTGCTCCTCCTTCATGGCTCTTTGATCTTCTCTGATTTCATGGAGGATGATGGAGTGCTCTTGGTGCTACACCCTTAGTTGTCCCATGTTGGAACTTAATTCTCCTAGGGAAGTGTTGATTTGTTCCCAATAGTTTTGTGGAGGGAAGTGCATCCCTTGAGGCATCTCAGGGATTTCTTGGTGAGGAATCTCCTCATGCTCATGTTTAGGTCCATGATCTCTTGTTTGCTCCATCCTTTTCTTAGTGATGGGCTTGTGAGATGAATTTTTCCGTTTTCCATGACTCAGAGGTGGAAGCAATTGCCTTCTCTTTCCTCTTTCTAGAGGTTTCTCTGGCCTTAGGTGCCATAAATGGTTATAGAAAAACAAAAAACTATGCTTTTACCACACCAAACTTAAAATGTTTGCTCGTCCCCGAGCAAAAGAAGAGAGAAAGTAGTAGAAGAAGAAGAAGAATGGAGGAGAGGGAAAGAGTGGGTGGGTATAGGTGGGTTGTATGATGGTTGTGGAAGAGGTATGGAGGTGATTGGTGAAGGGTATTTGGGGAAGAAAGTTATGAAAGGGTGTGAAGAGGAGAGAAGAAGATGTGGGGATCCTGTTGGGTCCACAGATCCTGTGGGGTCAAGGACTTAACATCCCTGCTCCAATTAGGCGTATAAAACGCCCTTGCTGTGCAATCCTGGCGTTTAACGCCAGACTGCTGCCTGTTTCTGGCGTTAAATGCCCAAATGTAGCTTGTTTCTGGCGTTTAACGCCAGGTAGATGCTTGTTTCTGGCGTTAAACGCCAGCTTGGTGCCTGTTTCTGGCGTTAAACGCCGGACAGATGCTTGTTTCTGGCGTTTAAACGCCAGACTGTTCTCCTCCAGAGTGTGCTATTTTTCATTCTATTTTTCACTCTGTTTTTGATTTTTCAGTAGTTTTTGTGACTTCATATGATCATCAACCTAAAGAAAACATAAAATAACTATGGAAAATAAATAAATATAATTAGATAACATTGGGTTGCCTCCCAACAAGCGCTTCTTTAATGTCAATAGCTTGACAGTGAGCTCTCATGGAGCCTCACAGATGTTCAGAGCAAGGTTGGAACCTCCCAACACCAAACTTAGAGTTTGAATGTGGGCGTTCAACACCAAATTTAGAGTTTAACTTTGGGGGCTTTGGTTGACTCTGTAGTGAGAGAAGGTTTTCATGCTTCCTCTCCATGGTTACAGAAGGAGATCCTTGAGTTTTAATCACAAGGTTGTCCTCATTCAGTTGAAGGACTAATTCTCCTCTGTCCACATCAATCACAGCTCTTGCTGTGGCTAGGAAGGGTCTTCCAAGGATGATGGATTCATCCTCATCCTTCCCAGTATCCAGGATTATGAAATCAGCAGGGATGTAAAGGCCTTCAACCTTTACTAGCACGTCCTCTACTAGTCCATAAGACTGTTTTCTTAAGTTGTCAGCCATCTCTAATGAGATTCTGGCAGCTTGCACCTCAAGGATTCCCAGTTTCTCCATTACAGAGAGTGGCATGAGGTTTATCCCTGACCCAAGGTCACATAGAGCCTTCTCAAAGGTCATGGTGCCTATGGTACAAGGTATTAAGAACTTTCCAGGATTCTGTTTCTTCTGAGGCAATGTCAGTTGATCCAGATCACTCAGTTCATTGATGAGCAAGGGAGATTCATCTTCCCAAGTCTCATTACCAAATAATTTGGCATTCAGCTTCATGATTGCACCAAGGTACTTGGCAACTTGCTCTTCAGTAACATCTTCATTCTCTTCAGCAGAAGAATACTCATCAGAGCTCATGAATGGCATAAGGAGGTTCAATAGAATCTCTATGGTCTCTAGATGAGTCTCAGATTCCTTTGTTTCCTCAGAGAGAAATTCCTTGTTGATCACTAGACGTCCCAGGAGGTCTTTCTCACTGGGATTCACGTCCTCTCCCTCCCTTATAGGTTCGGCCATGATAGTTAAATCAATGGCCTTGCACTCTCTTTTTGGATTCTCTTCTGTATTGCTTGGGAGAGTACTAGGAGGAGTTTCAGTGACTCTTTTACTCAGCTGGCCCACTTGTGCCTCCAAATTTCTAATGGAGGATCTTGTTTCATTAATGAAACTTAAAGTGGCCTTAGATAGATCAGAGACTATATTTGCTAAGCTAGATGGATTCTGCTCAGAATTCTCTGTCTGTTGCTGAGTGGATGATGGAAAAGGCTTGCTATTGCTAAACCTGTTTCTTCCACCATTATTAAAGCCTTGTTGAGGCTTTTGTTGATCCTTCCATGAGAAATTTGGATGATTTCTCCATAAGGGATTATAGGTGTTTCCATAGGGTTCACCCATGTAATTCACCTCTGCTATTGCAGGGTTCTCAGGATCATAAGCTTCTTCTTCAGAAGATGCCTCTTTAGTACTATTGGATGATTCCTTCAATCCATTCAGACTCTGAGAGATCATATTGACTTGCTGAGTCAATATTTTATTCTGAGCCAATATGGCATTCAGAGTATCAATTTCAAGAACTCCCTTCCTCATGGGCGTCCCATTATTCGCAGGATTCCTTTCAGAAGTGTACATGAACTGGTTATTTGAAACCATGTCAATGAGTTCTTGAGCTTCTGCAGGTTTTTTCTTTAGGTGAATGGATCCACCTGCAGAATGATCCAGTGACATCTTTGATAACTCAGATAGACCATCATAGAATATATCCAGGATGATCCATTCTGAAAGCATGTCAGAAGGACACCTTTTGGTCAGTTCCTTATATCTCTCCCAAGCTTCATAGAGGGATTCACCTTCCTTTTGTCTGAAGGTTTGAACATCCACTCTAAGCTTGCTAAGCTTTTGAGGAGGAAAGAACTTGGCTAAGAAAGTTGTGACCAACTTATCCCAAGAGTTCAGGCTATCCTTGGGTTGAGAGTCCAACCATATTCTAGCTCTGTCTCTTACAGCAAATGGGAAAAGCATAAGCCTGTAGACCTCGGGATCAACCCCATTGGTCTTAACAGTATCACAGATCTGTAAGAATTCAGTTAAGAACTGAAAAGGATCTTCAGATGGAAGTCCATGAAACTTGCAGTTCTATTGCATCAGAGAAACTAATTGAGGTTTAAGCTCAAAGTTGTTTGCTCCAATGGCAGGAATTGAGATGCTTCTTCCATGTAAATTGGAATTTGGTGCAGTAAAGTCACCAAGCATCTTCCTTGCATTATTATTATTTTCGGCCATGTTGTCTTCTTTTTCGAAAAATTCTGTCAGATTTTCTCCAGAGAGTTGTGCTTTAGCTTCCCTTAGCTTTCTCTTTAGAGTCCTTTCAGGTTCAGGATCAGCTTCAACAAAAATGTTCTTATCCTTGTTCCTGCTCATATGAAAAAGAAGAGAACACAAAAGAAAATATGGAATCCTCTATGTCACAGTATAGAGATTCCTTTATGTGAGTATAAGAAGAGAAGAATGTAAGAAGGAAAATTCGAACACCAAGAGGAAGAGAGGGTTCGAATTTTGGGATGAAGAGAAGTGTTAGTAAATAAATAAATAATTAGAAGGAGATGAGAGAGAGGGAATTTCGAAAATTAAACAAATTAAAATAAAAATATTTTTGTTTTTAATTTGAAATTAAAATAAAATTCGAAAGTTAGAAAAAAATAAAATTAAAATTAAAAATTAAAATAATTAGTTAATTAAAAAGGAATTTTGAAAAAGAGGAAGGTGATTTTCGAAAATTAGAGAGAAAATTAGTTAGGTAGTTTTGAAAAAGATATGATTGAAACAAAAAGATAAGATTGATTGAAAAAGAATTGAAAATTGTTTTTGAAAAAGATAAGAAGTTAGAAAAGATTTTGAAATTGATTTTGAAAAAGATATGATTGAGAGATATGATTGAAAATCATTTTGAAAAGGATTTGAAAAAGAAATTTAAAAAGATTTGATTTTGAAAATTAAAGTTGATTACTTGACTAACAAGAAACTAAAAAGATATGATTTTAAAATTTAAAGATTGAACTTTTCTTACTAGGCAAGTAACAAACTTAACATTTTTGAATCAATCACATTAATTGTTAGTATTAATTTCAAAAATATGAAATAAAAATAAGAAAAAGATTTTTGAAAATCAATTTTGAAATTTTCGAAAATCATAAAGGAAAATGAAAAAGATTTGATTTTTGAAAAAGATTTGAAAAAGATAGAATTTTGAAATTGAAAATTTGATTTGACTCATAAGAAACAACTAAATTTTAAAAAATTTTGAAAAAGTCAACTCAAATTTTCGAAAATTTATGAGTGAAAAAGGAAAAAATATTTTTTTTATTTTTGAATTTTATTAAAGAAAGAGAAAAACAATCCAAAGACTCAATGCATGAAAATTTTAGATAAAAACATGTGATGCATGCAAGAACCTATGAATGTCAAGATGAACACCAAGAACACTTTGAATGTCAAGATGAACACCAAGAACTAATTTTTGAAAAATTTTCAAGAAAAGAAAACATGGAAGGCACCAAACTTAAAAATTTTTATTCTTTAGACATTAACAAATTGAAAATGCATATGAAAAACAAGAAAAGACACAAAACAAGAAAATATGAAGATCAAACAAGAAGACTAGCCAAGAACAACTTGAAGATCATGAAGAATATAATGCATGAAATTTTCGAAAATAATTTTTAGAAAATTAAAAAGATGCAATTGACACCAAACGTAAAACTTGACTCTAGACTCAAACAAGAAACACAAAAATATTTTTGATCTTATGATTTTGTTAATTTTTTTGGTTTTTTTTTTTCGAAAATTATTTTGGAAAAAACGAAAAAGAAGAAATATTTTTTTTGTATTTTTCGAAAATAAGAAATAAAAAGCTTAAAATTAAAATAAAATTACCTAATCTGAGCAACAAGATAAACCGTTAGTTGTCCAAACTCGAACAATCCCCGGCAACGGCACCAAAAACTTGGTGCGCAAAAATCGTGACGATTCCATTCCTTGGTAACGGCGCTGAAAACTTTATACGCACATTCATAATCTTAATTCTTTATCACAACTTCGCACAGCTGACCAGCAAGTGCACTGGGTCATCCAAGTAATAAACCTTACGTGAGTAAGGGTCGATCCCACGGAGATTGTCGGCTTGAAGCAAGCTATAGTCACCTTGTAAGTCTCAGTCAGGCGGATTCAAATGTATTAAGAGATTATAGTATACTAAAAGATAATTAAAATATGATAGAGATACTTATGTAAATCATTGGTGAGAGTTTCAGATAAGCGTATCGAGATGCTTTCGTTCCTCTGAACCTCTACTTTCCTGCTGTCTTCATCCAACCATTCCTACTCCTTTCCATGGCAAGCTTTATGTAGGGCATCACCGTTGTCAATGGCTACATCCCATCCTCTCTGTGAAAATGGTCCTATGCGCTGTCACTGCATGGCTAATCATCTGTCGATTCTCGATCAAACTGGAATAGGATTTACTATCCTTTTGCGTCTGTCACTACGCCCAGCACTCGCGAGTTTGAAGCTCGTCACAGCCATCCCTTCCCAGATCCTACTCGGAATACCACAGACAAGGTTTAGACTTTCCGGATCTCAAGAAGATTCTAATATCTCGGACTCGGTCCCCTGTATTAGATATCTAAGAGATACTCATTCTAGCTTGTTTGCATGTAGAACGGAAGTGTTTGTCAGGAACGCATTCATAGGTGAGAATGATGATGAGCGTCACATAATCATCACATTCATCATGTTCTTGGGTGCGAATGGATATCTTAGAGAAGGAATAAGCTTGAATTGAATAGAAAAACAGTAGTACTTTGTATTAATTACTCAAGGAGCAGCAGAGCTCCACACCTTAATCTATGGAGTGTAAAAACTCTACCGTTTGAAAATACATAAGTGATAATGGTCCAGGCATGGCCGAATGGCCAGCCCCCAAACATGATCTAAAGATGAAACTGAAGATGTAAATACAATAGTAAAAAGTCCTATTTATACTAAACTAGTTACTAGGGTTTACAGAAATGAGTAAATGATGCAGAAATCCACTTCTGGGGCCCACTTGGTGTGTGCTTGGGCTGAGCATTGAGATTTACACATGTAGAGGCTTCTCTTGGAGTTGAACGCCAGTTTGTAACCTGTTTCTGGCGTTTAACTCCACTTTGCAACCTGTTTCTGGCGTTTAACTCCAGAATGCAGCATGGAACTGGCGTTGAACGCCAGCTTGCGTCGTCTAAACTCGGGCAAAGTATGGACTATTATATATTTCTGGAAAGCTTTGGATGTCTACCTTCCAACGCAATTGAGAGCGCACCATTTGGAGTTCTGTAGCTCCAGAAAATCTACTTTGAGTGCAGGGAGGTCAGAATCCAATAGCATCTGCAGTCCTTCTTCAACCTCTGAATCTGATTTTTGCTCAAGTCCCTCAATTTCAGCCAAAAAATACCTGAAATCACAAAAAAACACACAAACTTATAGTAAAGTCCAGAAATGTGAATTTTAATTAAAAACTAATAAAAATATACTAAAAACTAACTAAATTATACTGAAAACTATGTAAAAACAATGCCAAAAACCGTATAAATTATCCGCTCATCACTTTTGCACGTCATTCACTATGCTAGCCGTGTTCTGAATGATGCATAGAAGAATTACACAACCACAGAAAAAGAGTTTCTTGCAGTGGTTTATGCCATTGACAAGTTTAAATTTTATTTAGTAGGATCAAAAGTGATTGTGTACACTGACCATGATGCTCTAAAATATCTCCTCACAAAGCAGGATTCAAAACCCAGACTCATAAGATGGGTGCTGCTTTTGCAAGAGTTTGATATAGAAATAAGAGACAGAAAGGGGACAGAGAACCAAGTAGCTGATCACTTGTCCCGGATAGAACCAGTAGCAGGAGCTTTCCTCCTTCCTACTGAGATCTCTGAAACCTTTCCGGATGAGCATCTCTTTGCCATTCAGGAAGTACCATGGTTTGCAGATATTGCAAACTATAAAGCTGTGAGATTTATACCCAAAGAGTACAGTAAGCAACAAACAAAAAAATTGATTACTGATGTAAAGTACTACTTGTGGGATGAACCATATATCTTTAAGAGGTGTGCAGACGAAATGATCCGTATATGTGTGCCTAGAGAAGAGGCACAGAAGATCCTATGGCATTGCCTTGGATCACAGTATGGAGGACATTTCGGAGGTGAGCGAACAGCCACCAAGGTTCTCCAGTGTGGCTTTTACTGGCCTACTCTCTATAAAGACTCCCGAGAGTTTGTATGTAACTATGACAGTTGCCAGAGAGTTGGTAATCTGCCTCACGGTTATGCCATGCCTCAACAAGGGATCTTAGAGATTGAGTTGTTTGATGTATGGGGTATTGACTTCATGGGGCCTTTCCCACCATCATACTCAAACACTTATATTTTGGTGGCAGTAGACTATGTATCTAAATGGGTGGAGGCAATTGCAACACCCACTAATAATACTAAGACAGTGATGAAGTTCCTCCAGAAGCATATCTTCAGCAGGTTCGGTGTCCCTAGGATACTGATCAGTGATGGAGGCACTTATTTCTGCAATAAACAGCTTGACCCTGCTCTGGTCCGATATGGAATTAACCATAAAATGGCAACTCCATATCACCCACAGACAAATGGGCAGGCTGAAGTCTCAAATAGAGAACTAAAACGAATCCTGGAGCAGACTGTAAGCAACAGTAGAAAGGATTGGGCAATAAGCCTGGATGATGCTCTGTGGGTATACAGAACCGCATTCAAGACTCCTATAGGGACCTTGGTGCACGAAATTACAATCACACTTTTGTAATTCCGCCAACTAACCAGCAAGTGCACTGGGTCGTCCAAGTAATACCTTACGTGAGTAAGGGTCGATCCCACGGAGATTGTTGGCTTGAAGCAAGCTATGGTTATCTTGTAACTCTTACTCAGGATATCAATAATTCTCAGATTTAATTGTAAAAAGTAAAAGAACATGAAATAAATACTTGTTATGCAATAATGGAGAACAGGTTGAGGTTTTGGAGATGCTCTGTCTTTAGAATCTCTGCTTTCCTACTGTCTTCTTCTTCACGCACGCATGGCTCCTTCCATGGCAAGTTGTATGTTGGTGGATCACCGTTGTCAATAGCTACCATCCGTCCTCTCAGTTAAAATGGTCCAAATGCGCTGTCACCACACGGCTAATCATCTATCGGTTCTCACTTATGTTGGAATAGGATCCATTGATCCTTTTGCGTCTATCACTACGCCCAACACTCGTGAGTTTGAAGTTCGTCATAGTCATCCCTTCCCAGATCCTACTCAAAATACCACAGACAAGGTTTAGAATTTCTGGATCTCAAGAATGGCTACCAATAATTCTAGCCTATACCATGAAGACTCTGATCTGAATCAGAAGGCTAAGAGATAAGCACTCAGTCTAAGGTAGAACGGAGGTGGTTGTCAGGCACGCGTTCATAGGTCGAGAATGGTGATGAGTGTCATGGATCATCACATTCATCAAGTTGAAGTACGAGTGAATATATTAGAATAGAGACAAGCGTGGTTGAATGGAAAACAACAGTAATTACATTAATTCATCAAAACACAGCAGAGCTCCTCACCCCCAAACATGGGGTTTAGAGACTCATGCCATCAGAAATACAATATGAAACGTGTAAAGTGTCATGAGGTGTGTAAATACCATAGCAAAAGGTCCTATTTATAGAAAACTAGTAGCCTAGGGTTTACAGAAATGAGTAAATGATGCAGAATCCACTTCCAGACCCACTTGGTGTGTGCTTGGGCTGAGCATTGATGCTTTCACGTGTAGAGGCTTCTCTTGGAGTTAAACGCCAGCTTTTGTGCTAGTTCTGGCGTTTTGACGCCAGAAATTTTATGCTGACTTGGAATGCCGGTTTGGGCCATCAAATCTCAGGCAAAGTATGGACTATTATATATTGTTGGAAAGCCCAGAATGTCTACTTTCCAACGCAATTGAGAGGTGCCAATTGGGCTTCTATAGCTCCAGAAAATCCACTTCGAGTGCAGGGAGGTCAGAATCCAACAGCATCTGTAGTCCTTTTTCAGCCTCTGAATCAGATTTTTGCTCAGGTCCCTCAATTTCAGCCAGAAAATACTTGAAATCACAGAAAAACACACAAACTCATAGTAAAGTCCAGAAATGTGATTTTTATTTAAAAACTAATAAAGATATAATAAAACTAATTAAAACATACTAAAAACTACCTAAAAACAATGCCAAAAAGCGTATAAATTATCCCCTCATCACAACACCAAACTTAAATTGTTGCTTGTCCCCAAGCAACTAAAAACAAAGTAGGATAAAAAGAATAGAATATACAATGAATTCCAAAAACATATATGAAGATCAGTCTTAATTAGATGAGCGGGGCTATTAGCTTTTCGCTTCTGAACAGTTTTGGCATCTCACTTTATCCTTTGAAGTTCAGAATGATTGGCATCTATAGGAACTCAGAATTCAGATAGTGTTATTGATTCTCCTAGTTCAGTATGTTGATTCTTGAACACAGCTACTTTATGAGTCTTGGCCGTGATCCTAAGCATTTTGTTTTCCAGTATTACCACTGGATACATAAATGCCACAGACACATAACTGGGTGAACCTTTTCAGATTGTGACTCAGCTTTACTAGAGTCCCCAATTAGAGGTGTCCAATGCTCTTAAGCACACTCTTTTTGCTTTGGACCACGACTTTAACCGCTCAGTCTCAAGCTTCTCACTTGACACCTTCACGCCACAAGCACATGGTTAGGGACAGCTTGGTTTAGCCGTTTAGGCCAGGATTTTATTCCTGTAGCCCCTCCTGTCCACTGATGCTCAAAGCCTTGGATCCTTTTTATTTTACCCTTGCCTTTTGGTTTAAAGGGCTATTGGCTTTTTCTGCTTGCTTTTTCTTTTTCTTTATTTTTCTTTTTTCTCTTTTTTTCGCAAGCTTTGTATTCACTGCTTTTTCTTGCTTCAAGAATCATTTTTATGATTTTTCAGATTATCAATAACATTCCTCCTTTTTCCATTATTCTTTCAAGAGCCAATAATTTTAACATTCATAAACAACAAATCCAAAAATATGCACTGTTCAAGCATTCATTCAGAAAGACAAAAGGCATTGCCACCACATCAAAATAATTACACTATTTTAAAATTCGAAATTCACGTACTTTTTTTTCTTTTTCAGAAAATATTTTTCATTTTAAGAAAGGTGATGGATTCATAGGACATTCATAGCTTTAAGTCATAGACACTAAGACACTAATGATCATGTGATAAAGACACAAACATAGATAGAACATAAAGCATAATTTTCGAAAAACAGAAAAATAGGAGCAAGGAGATTAAAGAACGGGTCCACCTTAGTGATGGCGGCTTGTTCTTCCTCTTGAGGATCTTATGAAGTGCTTTAGCTCCTCTATGTCTCTTCCTTGCCTTTGTTACTTCTCTCTCATGGCCTTTTGGTCCTCTCTAATTTCATGGAGGATAGTGGAATGCTCTTGTTGAGGTCCATGAGTGGGATCTCTTGTTTGCTCCATCCTTTTCTTAGTGATGGGCTTTTGAGATGAATCTCCCCATTTCCCATGACTCGGAGGTGGAAGCTTTTGCGTTCCTTTTCCTCTTTCTAGAGGTTTCTCCGGCCTTAGGTGCCATAAATAGTTATGGAAACATAAAAAGCAATGCTTTTTCCACACCAAACTTAGAAGGTTTGCTCGTCCTCGAGCAAAAGAAGAACGAAGGGAGGAGAAGAAGAAGAAAATGGAGGAGATGGAGAGGTGTGAATGGTTAAGAGGTGATGGGGAAGAGTATTTGGGGAAGGGTGTTATTGGAATGTATGAAGAAGAGAGAGATTGAGTTGAGGTCGGTGGGTATCCTGTGGGGTCCACAGATCCTGAGGTGCCAAGGATTTCTCATCCCTGCACCATTCTGGCATGTAAACGCCCTTTTGAGTGCCAATCCTGGCATTAAACGCCAGGTTGCTGCCCATTTCTGGCATTTAACGCCAGCTTTTCTTCCCTTTCTGGCGTTTAACGCCAGCTTGGTGCCCTTTTCTGGCGTTAAACGCCAGTCTGGTGCCCATTTCTGGCGTTAAATGACCAGAATGGTGCCAGACTGGGCGTTTAACGCCCATTCTGCTACCCTTACTGGCGTTTAAATGCCAGTAAGCTCATCCTCCAGGGTGTGCTGTTTTTAATGCTACTTTTCATTCTGTTTTTACTTTTTTAGTTATTTTTATGACTTCACATGATCATCAACCTACAGAAAACATAAAATAGTAATAGAAAATAAATAGATATAATAAAATAGGGTTGCCTCCCAACAAGTGCTTCTTTAATGTCAATAGCTTGTCAGTGGGCTCTCATGGAGCCTCACAGATAATCAGAGCAGGGTTGGAGCCTCTCAACACCAAACTTAGAGTTTGGTTGTAGCCTCCCAATACCAAACTTACAGTTTGAGTATGGGGGTTTTGTTTGACTCTGTATTGAGAGAAGCTTTTCATGCTTCCTCTCCATGGTTACAGAAGGAGAACATTGAGTCTTAAACACAAAGGAGTCCTCATTCACTTGAAGGACCAATTCTCCTCTGTCAACATCGATCACAGCTTTTGCTGTGGCTAGCAAGGGTCTGCCAAGGATGATGGATTCATCCATACACTTCCCAGTGTCTAGGATTATGAAATCAGCAGGGATGTAGTGGTCTGCAACCTTTACCAAGACATCCTCTACAAGTCCATAAGCCTGTTTTCTTGAATTGTCTGCCATCTCTAGTGAGATTCTTACATCTTGTACCTCAAGGATCCCTAGCTTCTCCATTACAGAGAGAGGTATGAGGTTTATACTTGACCCCAGGTCACACAGAGCTTTCTCAAAGGTCATGGTGCCTATGGTACAAGGTATTGAGAACTTCCCAAGATCCTGTCTCTTCTGAGGTAATCTCTGCCAAGTCAAGTCATCCAGTTCTTTAGTGAGCAAGGGGGGTTCATCCTCCCAAGTCTCATTACCAAATAACTTGGCATTTAGCTTCATGATTGCTCCAAGGTACTTAGCAACTTGCTCTTCAGTAACATCTTCATCCTCTTCAGAGGAAGAATACTCATCAGAACTCATGAATGGCTGAAGTAAATTCAATGGAATCTCTATGGTCTCTGTATGAGCCTCAGATTCTCATGGTTCCTCATTAGGGAACTCTTTGGAGGCCAGTGGACGTCCATTAAGGTCTTCCTCAGTGGAGATCACTGCCTCTTCCTCCTCTCCAGGTTCGACCGTGTGGGTTATGTTGATGGCCTTGCACTCTCTTTTTGGATTCTCTTCTGTATTGCTTGGGAGAGTACTAGGAGGGAGTTTAGTAACTTTCTTACTCAGCTGACCCACTTGTGCCTCCAAATTTCTAATGGAGGACCTTGTTTGAGTCATGAAACTTTGAGTGGTCTTAATTAAATTAGAGACTATGGTTGCTAAGTCAGAGTGGCTCTGCTTAGAATTCTCTGTCTGTTGTTGAGAAGATGATGAAAAAGGCTTGCTATTGCTAAACCTATTTCTTCCACCATTACTGTTGTTGAAGCTTTGTTGAGGCCTCTGTTGGTCCTTCCATGAGAGATTTGGATGATTTTTCCATGAAGGATTATAGGTGTTTTCATAAGGTTCTCTCATGTAATTCACCTCTTCCGTTGCTGGATTCTCAGGATCATAAGCTTCTTTTTCAGATGAGGCTTCTTTGGTACTGCCTGTTGCTGCTTGCATGCCAGACAGACTCTGAGAAATCCTATTGACTTGCTGAGTCAATATTTTGTTCTGAGCCAATATGGCATTCAGAGCATCAATCTCAAGAACTCCTTTCTTCTGATTTGTCCCATTATTCCCAGGATTCCTTTCAGAAGTGTACATAAATTGGTTATTTGCAGCCATTTCAATGAGTTCCTGAGCTTCTGTAGGCGTCTTCTTCAGATGAAGAGATCCTCTGGCAGAGCTGTCCAATGACATCTTGGATAGTTCAGATAGACCATCATAGAAGATACCTATGATGCTCCATTCTGAAAGCATGTCAGAAGGACACCATCTGATCAATTGCTTGTATCTTTCCCAAGCTTCATAGAGGGATTCACCTTCCTTCTGTCTGAAGGTTTAGACTTTCACTCTAAGCTTACTCAATTTTTGAGGTGGAAAGAACTTTGCCAAAAAGGCATTGACTAGCTTTTCCCAAGAGTTCAAGCTTTCTTTTGGTTGTGAGTCCAACCATATCCTAGCTCTGTCTCTTACTGCAAAAGGGAAGAGCATAAGTCTGTAGACCTCAGGATCAACCCCATTGGTCTTTACAGTATCACAGATTTGCAAGAATTCAGCTAAGAACTGATGAGGATCTTCTAATGGAAGTCCATGAAACTTACAATTCTGTTGCATTAGAGAAATTAATTGAGGCTTAAGCTCAAATTTGTTTGCTCCAATGGCAGGGATAGAGATGCTTCTCCCATAGAAGTCGGGAGTAGGTGCAGTAAAGTCACCAAGCACATTCCTTGCATTGTTGTTGTTTTCGGCTGCCATGGCTTCTTCTTGTTTGAAAATTTCTGTTAGGTCCTCTCTAGAGAGTTGTGCTTTAGCTTCTCTTAGCTTTCTCTTCAAGGTCCTTTCAGGTTCAGGATCAGCTTCAACAAGAATGCCCTTGTCCTTTCTCCTACTCATATGAAAGAGAGAAGAGAAAAGTATGGAATCTTCTATGTCACAGTATAGAGATTCCTTGAGGTGTCAGAGGAAAAGAAGAATAGAAGGAGGAGGTAGAGAGGAGAGAATTCAAACTTTAGAGAGGAAGGGTCTGAATTGCTGATAGAGGAGGAGTGTTAGTCCTTAAATAGAAGGATGTGAGAAGAGGAGAAGAATTTTCAAAAACAAAATTTTTTTCTTTTTTTAAAAATGGCTGATGATTTTCGAAAATTGAAATTGAGAAAGTAGTTAAGTGGTTTTGAAAAAAGATTTTGAAATTAAAAATAAAAAAGATATGATTGAAAATAAATTTTGAAAAAGATGTGATTGAGAAAATATGGTTTTCAAAAAGATATGATTGACAATCAATTAAAAAGATTTGATTTTTTTTAAATTAATGAATTGGCTAACAAGAAATTTAAAAGATATGATTCTAAAATTCAAAATTTGATCCTTTCTTAATAGGCAAGTAACAACTTGAAAATTTTGAATTAAATCATTAATTGTAGCAAGGATTTTTGAAAATAGTAAAAAAAAATAAAAAATGGAAAGAAATTGATTTTGAAAAGATATGATTGAAAAGATATGATTTGAAAAAGATTTGATTTTGAAAAAGTATGAAAATTTGAAAAAGATTTGAATTAAAAACAAAATCTTACCTCTAGTGTCCTCCTGGCGTTAAACACCCAGAATGGTATCCATTCTGGCGTTTAACGCCCAAAATACTACCCTTTTGGGCGTTTTGAACGCTCAGCTTTTTCTGTGTAATTTCTCTGCTGAATGTTCTGAATCTTCAATTCTCTATATTATTGACTTGAAAAGACATAGTTTTTAAAATTTTTTTTTGAATTTTTTAATGATGAGAAACAACAAACTGAAACAAATCATGGAAAACTAAGATCAAATAAACAATGCATGCAAGACACCAAACTTAGAAATTTTCATATTAGAGACACTAACAAATTGAGAATTCATATGAGAAACAACTAAACACACAAAGCAAGAGAATTTAAAGATCAGAGCAAGGAAATCATCAAGAACAACTTGAAGATGAATGAAGAACATAATGCATATATTCAAAAAAATGCAGGAAGAATAAAGACATGCAATTGACACCAAACTTAAAAATTGACACTAGACTCATACAAGAAACACAAAATATTTTTGGTTTTAAGATTTTATTAACTTTTTTTTTTGTAATTTTTTGAAAATTAATTGGAAAAAGCGAAAATAAGGTATTCAAAATTTTTAATGACAATTCCAGGAATCATGCAATGTTAGTCTAAAACTCAGGTCTAGGAATTAGACATGGCTTACTAGCCAGCCAAGCCTTCAATGAAAGCTTCGGTCCAAAATACTAGACATGGCCAATGGCCAGCCAAGCTTTAGCAGATCATTACTTGCAACAGTAAAATTGATAGAAATCAACAAGCTCTTGTGATGATAAGTTGAAACCTCGGTCCAAAAGATTATACATGGCTTTACAGCCAGCCAGATTTCAACAGATCATCATGAAACTCTAGAATTCATTCTTAAAAACTCTGAAGAACAGAATATTAATTTTTTTCTTTTTTTTCGAAAATAAAAAGTAGAAAGCTTAAACATAAAATAAAATTACCTAATCTGAGCAACGAGATAAACCGTCAGTTGTCCAAACTCGAACAATCCCCGGCAACGGCGCCAAAAACTTGGTGCACGAAATTACAATCACACTTTTGTAATTCCGCACAACTAACCAGCAAGTGCACTGGGTCGTCCAAGTAATACCTTACGTGAGTAAGGGTCGATCCCATGGAGATTGTCGGCTTGAAGCAAGCTATGGTTATCTTGTAACTCTTAGTTAGAATATCAATAATTCTCAGATTTAATTGTAAAAAGTAAAAGAACATGAAATAAATACTTGTTATGCAGTAATGGAGAACAGGTTGAGGTTTTGGAGATGCTCTGTCTTTAGAATCTCTGCTTTCCTACTGTCTTCTTCTTCACGCACGCATGGCTCCTTCCATGGCAAGCTGTATGTTGGTGGATCACCGTTGTCAATGGCTACCATCCGTCCTCTTAGTGAAAATGGTCCAAATGCGCTGTCACCGCACGGCTAATCATCTGTCGGTTCTCACTTATGTTGGAATAGGATCCATTAATCCTTTTGCATCTGTCACTACGCCCAGCGCTCGTGAGTTTGAAGCTCATCACAGTCATCCCTTCCCAGATCCTACTCGGAATACCACAGACAAGGTTTAGACTTTCCGGATCTCAAGAATGGCTACCAATAATTCTGGCCTATACCACGAAGACTCTGATCTGAATGAGAAGGCTAAGAGATAAGCACTCAGTCTAAGGTAGAACGGAGGTGGTTGTTAGGCGCGCGATCATTGGTCGAGAATGGTGATGAGTGTCAGGGATCATCACATTCATCAAGTTGAAGTACGAGTGAATATCTTAGAATAGAGACAAGCGTGATTGAATGGAAAACAGCAGTAATTGCATTAATTTATCAAAGCACAGCAGAGCTCCTCACCCCCAACCATGGGGTTTAGAGACTCATGCCATCAGAAATACAATATGAAACGTGTAAAGTGTCATGAGGTGTGTAAATACCATAGCAAAAGGTCCTATTTATAGAAAACTAGTAGCCTAGGGTTTACAGAAATGAGTAAATAATGCAGAATCCACTTCTGGGCCCACTTGATGTGTGCTTGGGCTGAGCATTGAAGCTTTCACGTGTAGAGGCTTCTCTTGGAGTTAAACGCCAGCTTTTGTGCCAGTTCTAGCGTTTTGATGCCAGAAATTTTATGCTGACTTGGAATGCCAGTTTGGGCCATCAAATCTCAGGCAAAGTATGGACTATTATATATTGCTGGAAAGCCCAGCATGTCTACTTTCCAACGCAATTGAAATGCGCCAATTGGGCTTCTATAGCTCCAGAAAATCTACTTCGAGTGCAGGGAGGTCAGAATCCAACAGCATCTGCAGTCCTTTTTCAGCCTCTGAATCAGATTTTTGCTCAGGTCCCTCAATTTCAGCCAGAAAATACCTGAAATCACAATAAAACACACAAACTCATAGTAAAGTCCAGAAATGTGATTTTTATTTAAGAACTAATAAAAATATAAAAAAACTAATTAAAACATACTAAAAACTACCTAAAAATAATGTCAAAAAGCGTATAAATTATCCCCTCATCAGACCTCTCCATACCAGCTTGTATATGGAAAAGCCTGTCATCTGCCAGTGGAACTAGAACACAAGACCTACTGGGCAACCAGGTTTCTAAACCTTGATGCTAAGGTAGCTGGAGAGAAAAGATTACTCCAGTTGAATGAGCTGGAGTAGTTCAGACTCAATGCTTTCGAAAATGCTAAAATTTACAAGGAGAAAGCAAAAAGGTGGCATGACAGAAAGCTGTCATATAGAATCTTTGAGCCAGGACAGAAGGTTCTGCTGTTTAACTCTAGGCTCAGATTGTTCCTTGGGAAATTAAAATCCCAGTGGAAGGGACCATATGCGATTACAAGTGCGTCACCATATGGTTAAGTAGAGCTTCAGGATATTGACTCTGACAAAAAGTTCATTGTTAATGGACAAAGTGTCAAACATTATCACTACAAGAAAAATGGCCTATGGCCACGCTTTTTTTGCCACGCTTTAAAAGCGTGGCCAAAAGTGGTCAATGGCCACGCTTTTGTGAGGGTGGCGATTGAATAGAGATTTGGCCATATTTTTTCTTGCCACGCTTCAAAAGCATGGCGAAAAGGGTCAATGGCCATGCTTTTGTGAGAGTGGCAATTGATTAGAGATATGGCCACGCTTTTTTCTGCCACGCTTCAAAAGCGTGGCCATAGAGAGAAACAGAAACGTTTTGAAAGCGTGGCAACAGGGTTTCATTATGGTAGCGTTTATAAAGCGTGGCCATATCCTGGTACTCTTTTGGCACGCTTTAAAAGCGTGGCCAAAAGTTTTTTTATAAAAAAAAAATCCTAATTACCCACCCCCAACCCAATAACCCTCAAACTTGGCCATCCAAATGCTTCGATCGGGATTCTCTCTCTCAACTCTTACCGTCACTCTCATAAATGGCAACCCAGAAAGATCTCAGATCCCCGCCGTCACCAGCACCGCCCTCGCTGCGCCGTTAGCCTCCCCTCCGCCTCGTCTCCTCGTCGCCTCTGCCCTAGCATCGAACAACGTCAGCGTCATTAGCCTCTTACCGTCTCCTCGTCGTTTACGCTATTAGCCTTTTACCGTCTCCTCCTCGGCTATCTGCTCGCCGGAGGGCAGCAACATCTTCCCGACAGTGCGACTCCTTCTGCGGCTGAAGGGCGGCATGGGAGGGTTCGGATCGCTGCTTTGAGGGCAGCGATATAGGCCGGGAAAAAGAAGATGAACAATTTTGACGCTTGCGGGAACATGAGTGGGAGAAGGCTGAGGCACGTGAATGCAGAGAGAAGCTGGAGGAGTGGAAGGCAGCGGAGGAGGAGCGGTGGCTGGAGAAGGTTGTGGAGGAGTTTCTGAAGAAGCAGATGAAGAAAGGTAAGAAGGTTGCTGGCGATGGAGAAGCTCACAAGTATGTAGCCAAGTATAGGGAAGAGTCTGAGCGCTGTGTCACCGAGGTTGCAGAGTCTGTGAAGGAGGCTTTGAAGTCTCTCAATGGTAAGAGAAAGGGTTCTGAAGCTGCACTGGAGAAAGCTGATTCCAAGAAGTTGAAGATATGGTAAATTCCTACTTTCTTCTTTGGATCTTTTTTGTCTACTTGTTTATGTGTAGAATGATTGCGTGATAACTTTGCTTGGATGTTTGAATTTGGATTTAGTTTTGATTTTGTATTCTGGTGATTTGGAAAAGGAAATTACTTATTGATAATCTGATATTTATATTTATGGTTTTTTGAATTTTCTAGAATGGGGAAGAGAAAATTGAATGAAAGTGATAGTGACTTAATTCATCAGCTCTAAATTCTTATTGATAGTGTAGAAATTTTCATGGAACGGTTTGCTGTGTATAATTATATGCAGAGCTCATCCATAAAAATTTCAACCCGAACCAAACATACCTGAGAATTAATTGGAAGTCAATCCTCGTTTGGTGAACTTACAGTCTTGTTTCAGGTTGGAGCAATGAGCATCTCAGTATTGCGAAGTGTGTGGCAAATGTTCTGGCTATGCGAGAACTGGGATGGCGAAGTTAGTGTCTGCAATCAACTTGCTAATAGCCTTATGCAATTGGAAGACAGGTTTGATGATTTCATTCAAAAGTTGAAAGAAGCTGGATGCAACTTGCTCTTAGTGTGATTGAAGCACCCACTGGCAATGAGGAAGATAATGACCTTGAATTTGAAAACTTGTCCTGGAATGGATCAGATATGGGTAAGTTTACATTCCCAGCTACTGAACTGGTTACATTTTGCTCAATGCAGTTGGTTCACATGATTTATTGTTACATCATCTATAGTTTTAAGAATCATTCTCTCTTTTATGAACTCATTTTCCAAAGTATTCTAAACTTTTCAGCTTCTATGGGTTAAAGAAAACTTGCAAGAGTCTTGGTCTTTGGTTAAGAATCACCTTCTTCCTCCTACTCCATATTAATCAACCACACGAGAATACTCCTTTTTCAGCAATATAATCATGATTCATGAGTGCATAAAAAAATGATCATTTCTGTAATTGTAGTAAGTTGTAGATAAGCTCGAATAACCTACAATATTAAAGTAATAATTAAAGTGTGTTCAGCACTGCTGAAACAATGTAAAATCATCTAGCTAGCCCATATATCCGTATGGATCATTAGATCTTATCTTATGTTTAGGCTGTTCTTATCTTAATTCTGCCTAATTGAAAGGAAAAAAACAGTTGAGGAGGGAAAAATTTAAAGCATAATCATGTATAATTGAGTGGTTAGGTTCTGTTATTGTCAAAAGATTCTTTCCATTTATATGTTGAATATTTTAAGACCAATGAAAATGTTGAGGCTTGACCTACACACATGTTTTTGGTCTCTAAATGCAAGTTCCAGGTTCTATCTACTCCAATTTTCACACATTGACATGTTCTGTCTACTTATTGTATTGGATTAACATACATGTGATATCTGACGTTTGACCCAGGCCAACTATATATATAATATAGTAGAATAAGAAAGAAGATCTATTTGCCAGGCTGGATTGTCTCCATAGAAGTGGAATTTCGTTAGAATCACTCACTGAACCACTCTAATTCTGTCACCAATGCAAGTTTAACTGATTGCTTGCTTGCTCCTCTTGACATACATAATTAATTTTGATATCAGTCCTTAATTTATCTTATGCATGGATCTAAACTTTGTTCTCACTTTTATCATCTCTACATGTATATATTCATTTCCTATGATGCATGCAGAAGCAGCACTATACTCACCATACTCTCTTCTAAGAGTACCTACCTTCATGGGGTTATTTTTTTATCATTTTTTGTTCAACCTACGATTATCCCTGGTAGGAACAACATGGTCATGTTACTGTATAAATTGGTAGGGAAAAAAGGAAGCATATGAATGGATTTATTACTATAGTTGAACATATTTGGATTTTTTTCTGTACCCAATTCTTATTCTGATGCCGGTACCTTTATCCAATATTTGTTTGGTGGATATATAGACTTTCATAAGAATAATTCAGTTGGTGAGATAGGTTGATTTTTCGCTATAATAGCTGAATGGCATCAATATCTTTAAACTTCATAGAATACTCTTGTAATAATCAATTTGTGTGTTTTATTAAATATTAATTACAAGCCATGTGATCTTGCACAGTTGCTATATCTGGACTAATTACAAAAGCATGGTGAGTTTCATGGGTCAGAAATGTAAATCCTAATGCCTAGTTGCCTACACATTGGTTGAATAGTAATCAACTAATCACTTAGTAAAGTGCTATTTAAACTTTAAAGCTGATAGAGTTAAAGGGTTACCTTTATGTGACATGATATCTAACTTTCATCACCTTGTTTTGGAAAGAATAGAGAATGCGTTCACATTGATTTAGTGAATAATTACCAATAAAATTTATTTGTTAAAAAATAATTTATTTATACTAAAAAATATTTAAAATATTTATAATAGAGTCCTGACAAACAAATTCTCAATTTGTTTTTACTGTTTTATTTTTGGCAAAATTTGTGTGTATATTGATTGTATAGAGTTAGTGTAGTTTGTGTTTTTGAACAATTTAGTGTAGTTAGTGTACTTATTGCTTGTAAATTGTAGTGGCATTATAGCTTGTAGGCATTAATTAAAATTGAAGGGATGGGGGTCCATAAAGGTTGAAGTTAAAAGGAAAATAGAACTGGGTCCTAATGCATTTCCCCATCAGGTTCTTGGCCTCAGATCTTTTCTTGTTTCTTATTCTGTATTCAGTCCACCTTTCATGGTTGTTTGTTTGTTTGTTTATGCAGTTGTGCTGGACCTTAACTTGAGTTCTCAGCTTTTTTGATTGTAATCTTCACATAACAAACAAGGATTCAGTAATTGAGGAACCTGTTTCTAGCATGGGAGTTTGTCTGAGTTCCCAAGTTAAAGTTGAGAGCCCCTACAGCACTGGTATTCCTTCTTTAATTCTCTTCTTCTTTCCTATGACCCTTTTAAGTGGAAATGCCTTTTACAATAATTGAGTTTTTGGATATTTGTGCTTGCATGTATATCATCCAAGTTTGTCCCTTTATTCTCTTTCTAAGCTTTTGGGCAGAGCTTTGACAAAAGGATCCAAACTGTATTGTGGAGATGCGTGGGAACACAGGAAAAGCGTGAATTTACAATTTCAAGAATTTTATTCTTTAATCTTCTTTTAAAGTTTTTTTACAAGATAACACATGTTTTGGTTTGCGACTTTGAGTAATAGGCTAAAAGAAAATAAAGCTAGTGTTGTTTAGAATGGAAAGTGAAGCTTCAAAATAATTTATCAATTTTGTATCTATTTTTGCCATCTTTTGCAGGTAAAAAATTTCACAAATGTTTCCGAAACAATTATGTATGATCTAAAGGAAGGAAGTTTAAGAGGGCTAGAGGAAGGAGGAACAGCAAAGGACTTAGTATTTAAGTTGTATTGTTTCTGTATTTTTTTCAGTTTTTAGTTTTGGAATTTGAACTCGAGATTTATTTTGTATTTGAGTATTAGTTTTTTAATGTATAAAACAATTATAGCGAAAATTATGTATGTCACTAATTATTATTTGATTTGTCTTGTAATAAAAATTGCATACTATATTTATAAGTTTGGTAATAAAAAAGAACTGAAAATTTTATATTTTGTATCGATGAAGGTAAAAATCAGTAAAAAGATTTTTTTTAATTTTATAAGGCTATTGCCACGCTTTTAAAGCGTGGCTGTACCTCTGGATATGGCCACGCTTTAAAAGCGTGGCCATATCTCCCATATGGCCACGCTTTTAAAGCATGGCCATATCTCTCACATACGGCCACGCTTCAAAGGGTGGCCATTTGTAAAAAGCGTGGCAAAAGAAAAAGCGTGGCGATAGGTCACCAAAAGCGTGGCGATAGAGCAACCACCACCCTTAGATAGGCCACCCTTTCAAAAGCGTGGCGGTAGCTCAAAAAGCGTGGCGAAAAGCTATCACCACGGTTTTTTCAGCTTTTCGTCACGCTTTAAAAGCGTGGCAATAGAGCTATTTTCTTGTAGTGTATCTTGAAGGAAATGTTGAGCAAGAATGCTCAAAACTGAGACTAAATTAAAAGCTCAATCAAGTCCAGCTAAAGACAGTAAAGAAGCGCTTGCTGGGAGGCAACCCAGCCATTATAAAAAATTAGATGTTTGTAACAATTATATAAGTCTATTTTATTTTGTTATCTATGTTAGTTACATGCATTTCAGTGAATAAGTCAGAGAAATGGAGGTTCAGGACATAAAGCAGAGGAATCACAGAGAAAAGGAGCTCACTGGAGTCAAAACGCCAGTAAAGGGGCATTCTGGGCGTTAAACACCAGAATATGCAGCATTCTGGGCGTCTAACGCCAGAAATGGCATCATTTTGGGCCTTCAGAAAAACGCCCAGTAAAGAAGGAATCTTGGCAGGCGTTAAACGCCCAAATAGGCAGTCAAGTGGGCGTTAAACACCCTGAATGCTATGCATTCTGGGTGTTTAACACCAGGAGGACACAAGGGAGGTAATTTTGTTTCCAATTCGATTTTTTTTTTAATTTTTCATGTTTTAATTCATAATTTTTTGCATCAAACATATTTCAAACATTCATCTTTCAATTTCTATTTTCAAATATTAATAATCTTTCCAATTCTTTTTAATTCCCTTCAATTCCTTCCAAAACATTTCCAAAACTCACATATCTTTTCAAATTCTTTTCAAATCCTTTTAAACGTTTTCTTGTATACAGTAATAAGTTTTCAAAATTAATTGCATCATTCTTCTTCTATTCCCTTCTTTCTTCTTTTGCTCGAGGACGAGCAAACCTTTTAAGTTTGGTGTGGAAAAAGCTTTGCTTTTTATTTTTCCATAACCATTAATGACACCTAAGGCCGGAGAAACCTCTAGGAAGAGGAAAGGGAAGGCAGTTGCTTTCAACTCCAAGTCATGGTTGATGGAGAGATTCATCTCAAAACCCCATCACTAGAAAGAGGATGGAGCAAACAAGAGAGCCCACTTATGGACCTCAACAAGAGCCATGAGGGAAGAGTAACAAAGGCAAGGAAGAGACATAGAGGAGCTCAAGCACTCCATAGGATCTTCAAGAGGAAGAACTAGCCGCTGTCACTAAGGTGGACCCGTTTTTTAATTTCCTTATTCTTATTTTTCTGATTTTCGATTTTTATGCTTTATGTTTTGTCTATGTTTGTGTCTTTATTACATGATTATTAGTGTCTAGTGTCTATGTCTTAAAGCTATGAATATCCTATGAATCCTTCACCTTTCTTAAATGAAAAAAATGTTTTCTGAAAAAGAAAAAGAAGTACATGAATTTCAAATTTTATCTTGAAAATAATCTAATTATTTTGATGTGGTGGCAATACTTTTTGTTTTCTGAATGAATGCTTGAACAGTGCATATTTTTGATATTGTTGTTTATGAATGTTAAAATTTGTTGGCTCTTGAAAGAATAATGAAAAAGGAGAAATGTTATTGATAATCTGAAAAATCATAAAATTGATTCTTGAAGTAAGAAAATGCAGTGAAGAACGCAAAGCTTGCGAAAAAAAATAAATAAAAAGAAAGAAAAAGAGAAAGCAAGCAGAAAAAGCCAATGGCCCTTTAAACCAAAAGGCAAGGGTAAAAAAAGGGATCCAAGGCTTTGAGCATTAATGGATAGGAGGGCCCAAAGGAATAAAATCCTGGCCTAAGCGGCTAAACCAAGCTGTCCCTAGCCATGTGCTTGTGGCGTGAAGGTGTCAAGTGAAAAGCTTGAGACTGAGCGGTTAAAGTCGTGGTCCAAAGCAAAAAGAATGTGCTTAAGATCTCTGGGCACCTCTAACTGGGGACTCTAGCAAAGCTGAGTCACAATCTGAAAAGGTTCACCCAGTTATGTGTCTGTGGCATTTATGTATCCGGTGGTAATACTGGAAAACAAATTGCTTAGGGTCACGGCCAAGACTCATAAAGTAGCTGTGTTCAAGAATCAACATACTAAACTAGGAGAATCAATAACACTATCTGAATTCTGAGTTCCTATGGATGCCAATCATTCTAAACTTCAAAGGATAAAGTGAGATGCCAAAACTATTCAGAAGCAAAAAGCTACTAGTCCCGCTCATCAAATTGGAACTGAGCTTCACTGATATTTGAAATTTATTGTACTTTCTCTTCTTTTTATCCTATTTTGCTTTTAGTTGCTTGGGGACAAGCAACAATTTAAGTTTGGTGTTGTGATGAGCGGATAATTTATACCCTTTTTAGCATTGTTTTTACATAGTTTTTAGTATGTTTTATTTACTTTTTATTATATTTTTATTAGTTTTTATTCAAAAATCACATTTCTGGACTTTACTATGATTTTGTGTATTTTTCTATAATTTTAGGTATTTTTTGGCTGAAATTGAGGGACCTGAGCAAAAATCTGATTCAGAGGCTGAAAAAGGACTGCAGATGCTATTGGATTCTGACCCTCCTGCACTCGAAGTGGAGTTTCTGGACTACAGAAGCTCGATTGGCGTGCTCTCAGTTGCGTTAGAATCTAGACATCTTGGGCTTTCCAGCAATATATAATAGTCCATACTTTTCATGAGATTTGATGGCCCAAACTGGCGTTGAAACCCAGCCTAAAACTTTCTGGCGTAAAACGCCAGAACTGGCATAATTCTTGGCGTTAAACGCCCATTTTGGCACTCAGGGTGGCGTTTAACTCCAATATGAGGCATATTCACGTGAAATCTTGAAAGCTCAGCCCAAACACTCATCAAGTGGGTCCCGGAAGTGGATTTCTGCACTATCTGCACTTAGTTACTCATTTTCTGTAAACCTAAGTTACTAGTTTAGTATAAAAACTAGTTTTAGAGATTCAGTTTACAACTCATGACATTTTTTTATTCCATATTGTATCTTTGATGGCATGAGTCTCTAAACCCCATAGGTGGGGGTGAGGAGCTCTGCTGTGTTTCAACGGATTAATGCAATTACTACTGTTTTCTATTCAATATAGAGAATATGATGATCCGTGACACTCATCATTATCCTCAACCCATGAACGCGTACCTGACAACCACTCCCATTCTATCTGAACTCAATGTAGTCATTGGGAAAAAACTTGAGTGCGTATCTCTTGGGTTTCTAATCCACGGACCGAGTCTGGAGGTTAGAACCTTCGTGGTATAGGCTAGAACCAATTGGCAGCATTCTTGGGATCCAGAAAGTCTAAACCTTGTCTGTGATATTCCGAGTAGGATCTGGAAAGGGATGACTGTGACGAGCTTCAAACCTACAAATTTTGGGCGCAATGACAGTATGCAAAAGGACAAGGGTCCTATTCCGACGCTAGCGGGAACCGACAGATGATTAGTCGTGCGGTAGCTGTACATGGTATTTTTCATCTGAGACGAGTAATCCGACAGTTGATTAGCTGTGCAGAGATCGTACTTGGTATTTTTCATCCGAGAGGATTATACAGCTTGCCATTGAAGGAAGCCATGCGTGTTTGGAGAAGAAGACAGTAGGAAAGCAGAGATTTAGATGACAGAGCATCTCCGAAACCTCAGCTTGTTTCTCATTACTGAATCACAAGTACTATTTATTTCATGTTATTTATTTTTCATAAATACAATCACTCTTGTTATCAATCTCCTGACTAAGATTTACAAAATAACCATAGCTTGCTTCAAGCCGACAATCTCTGTGGGATCGACCCTTACTCACGTAAGGTATTACTTGGACGACCCAGTGCACTTGCTGGTTAGTTGTGCGGAGTTGTGAAAAGTGTAATCACAATTTTGTGCACCATTCCTCCATCCCAGATTGAAGGTATTCGAATAGGGATTGTTATTGGAGTTTCTGGATGTGTTTCCTATATAGTTCACCTCCACTATGGTGGTCAAGATGTTGTCACCAGTGTCCACTTCATATGCTGTCTCTGGAGAGTAAGCAGCTGAGCTCTGTGCACTACAACATTTTAGGCCTAGGGCCACAGTTTTTTTGGACATATTTTTTAAAAAAAGGGTGACCATAGAGTACCTATGGTCACGATTTTTAAAAAAAAGGTGGCTCAAAAGGGTCTTTGGTCACGATTTTTGGGGTGGCCTAAAGGGGTTTATGGTCACGGTTTCTAGGGGTGACCAAAAAGGGTCTATGGTCACAGTTTTTCAAAAAAGAGTAACTAAAGGGGTCTATGGTCACGGTTTTCGAGGGTGACCTAAACATGTCTGTGGTCACGGTTTTGGAGGGTGACCTAAAGGGTCTATGGTCACGGTTTTGGAGGGTGGCCTAAAGAGGTCTATGATCACGGTTTTTCAAAAGAGGGTGACCTAAAAGGTCTATGGTCATGGTTTTCAGGGGTGACCAAAACATGTCTATGGTCACGGTTTTGGAAGGTGACCTAAAAGGGTCTATGGTCACGGTTTAGGGGGGTGACCTAAAGATATCTATGGTCACGGTTTTGGAGGTAGCCTAAAAGGGTCTATGGTCACGGTTTTAGGGAGTGGCCTAAAAGGGTCTGTGGCCACGGTTTTGGGGGATATCTAAAAGGATCTATGGTCACAATTTTTTGAAAGGTTGACTTAAAAGGTGTAACACCTACTACGCAGAGTTTTATGCTTAAGTCGTAGAATAGAGGTAGTGTGGTGTTACGGACCTCTAAACAGCAAAATAAATACATAATAGAGAAGAGGATTATACTAGGAGCCTTGAAACAAAACGGGTAAGCGAAAATCGCAAAATGCAAAGCGCAACGCTCAAAAGAAAGGATTACTTGTGTGCTAAGAAACCTAATAGGAAATGATAAAGATAAACCAGAGAGTAAAGGAAAGCTACGGAATCAGCATAACTAGCCCCTGACTCAGCCTGTGAAGCTAAGGCTGGCCAGGGCATTTTGGCCAGTTTCACTGACCTTTTCTTTACTGTTTTTAGGGTAGTTTCATGCATTTCCTTAGAAAATAAGCTAATTTTGGGTAGATATTCACTTAGATCTTGATTCAAGCATACATTGTGCACTTTACATGATTTCATGAGGATTTTGCATGAAATTAACGACAAATTGGATGTTGCATTTCCCATGACTTGGACTAGAACTTTGATGCACTTTATTGCTTGATTTCAGGACAAAGGAAGCAAGGAAGAACCACGTTAGCAGCCACGTTAGTCTCACTAACGTGATTTCTAACGTAGGAATGAGAGCTAGCTTGCAAAGTTAATGAGAAAAGTAATCGCCAATAACGTTCTCGAAGCCATCATAGCTCACGTTAAGAGTCACGTTAACTAAGTTAACGTGAACTCTAACGTGGATGAAAGAAAATGGAGCTAACGTTAGTGACACTTACCTTTGTCACTAACGTTGGGCCAAGCTCATAAGTGGCCACGTTAGTTGCCACGTTAGCTTAGTTAACGTGGCTTCTAACGTTAAGAAGCAAAAGAGAAGCCAACGTTAGTGACATTCACCTTTGTCACTACGTTGGAGATGGCTAGCATGGCTACGTTAGAGGCCACGTTAACCTAGTTAAAGTGGCCTCTAACGTGGGAGATAGGGGCACATTGGAACGTTAGTGACAAAGGTAAGTGTCACTAACGTTCTCGAAGGTTGGCAAGCTAACGTTAAGAGCCACGTTTACTAAGTTAAGGTGGACTCTAACGTAAGGAAGGGGGAGGCTTCTCAACGTTATTGGGAAAGGTAAGTCCCAATAACGTGTGCGAAGGACCAAGAGGCAACGTTAGTGGCAACGTTTGTGCCACTAACATTGAGGTTAATGTGGCTCTAACTTGGGTAAGGAACGTTAGTGAAAAAGGTGATTGTCACTAACGTTCTCGAACCCACATTTTCACTTAACGTTAACACCACTAACGTCCTGAGCTAAAGACCCTACCCACTTCACACTTTCTCTCTGCAAGTAAAGCTAAGCCCAATGAAGAAGATAACTGCTTCAAACTCAAGATCCAAAGGCCCATACCCAAGACTTGAAGAGCCAACTAGAAGATTAGAAGAGTAGTATATATAGGAGGAGCTTTGAATTGATTAAGGATATTGGAAAATTGAGGGAACTACTCTCTGTATTTTACCATTCTCTGCACTTCTAGTTTTGTTTTCATCATGTATTCTCCATCTTTGCTTTCATTTTCCAGAGCTATAAACAACTAAACCCGTTTCATTGGGTTAGGGAGCTCTGTTGTAATTTGATGGATCAATACTAGTTTTCATTATTCTTCCTCTATCTGTTTTCCTGATTTTACTTGAAAGCTTTCGATCTTCATCCAATTGGATAGTTATCTTGGAAAAGAAGCTATTCAAACTTGGGTCTCTTCTGAACCTTGAAAGAGGAATGAAGAGATCATGCTAGAAATACTTTCTCATGCTGGACCAAATTGGGTTTGGATGGATATGTGACTATAATCCTCTCAATACTTGATTTGGAAAATGCATGTGGTATAATCAGTGACCATACTTCATCTCTTCTCATGAGCAATTGACCAAGGAATTGGCTATTGATCAAGATTTGAGAGATTGAATTACAAGGAATTGTAATTCGATCACTTAAGATTGCCAAGGAGATCAATGAATGCATTGATTGAGGAAGAGATGAAAATGACATTGATCCGGAGAATACAACATACATCTCCTGAGCCCAATGAACTCCCCATTTCTGATCTTACCCATTCTCTTTAATTTCTGTCATTTACTTTTATGAGCAATTACCCCATTCCCATTTACAATTCTGCAATTTACTTTCCGTCATTTACTTTCAGCTCTTTATTTCTAGCATTTACTTTTTCTGTTATTTACCTTCCCGCCATTTTATTTTCTGCAATTCTCAACTCAAATTCTGATTTGCTCAACTAGAACATTCCTCTAACCAAAGTTGCTTGATTAATCAATCTCTGTGGGATTCGACCTCACTCTATTGTGAGTTTTTACTTGACGACGAATTCGGTACACTTGCCGAAGGAAATTTGTTACGAGACAAGTTTTCCGTGCATCAAGTTTATGGCGCCGTTGCCGGGGATTGATTGTGCATCAACAATGATTAAATTGGAGGATAACTAGATTAAGTTTTTTTTATTTTGTTTGATTTAATTTTCTGTTTGAGTAATTTACTTTCAGTTCTAGTTAATTTCTTCCCTTCCCCCTACATTTTCATTTTTTCTTTGTTATTTACAATTCAGTTCACTAACCCACTAACTGTTTGATATATTGCATCACTCACACTAACAGTAATTCTAACAGAATACTTTCTGCATTTATTTTCCTTGCTTGTGCCTTGTTGGTTGTATGACAGGGAGAAGAAGCGAGGCTTCAACTTCCTTTGATTTTGAACCTGAGAGGACCTTCCTTAGATTAAGGAGGGAAGCAAGAGAAAAATGTGTAGTTGGTGCTGAGGAAGAGGAGGAATACTTTGAAGAATACTTCGAACCAAATATGGAAGAAAACATGGAAAACCATCGTGAAGAAGAGGCTCACAACCATGGCGGAGGAGGTCGAGCAAATCTTGCTGGGGAGGATAGAAGAGTTTTAGGCTCTTACATCAATCCAAACCTAGGAAGCTGTGGAAGTAGCATTCAAAAGCCAACCATCCATGCCAACAATTTTGAACTAAAACCACAGCTCATCACCCTTGTTCAGAACAACTGTTTGTTCGGAGGAAGTATCCAAGAAGACCCCAATCAACATCTAACCACCTTCCTGAGAATTTGTGACACAGTGAAGTCTAATGGTGTTCATCCTGACGCCTATAGATTGCTCTTATTTCCATTCTCACTCAAGGATAAGGCAGCCAAGTGGCTGGAGTCTTTCTCGAAAGAGAGCTTGACAACTTGGGAAGATGTGGTGAACAAATTCTTAGCAAGATTCTACCCTCCTCAACGAATCAATAGGCTGAGAGCTGAGGTCCAAACTTTCAGGCAACAAGATGGTGAGACTCTTTATGAAGCATGGGAGAGGTTTAAGGACCTGACAAGGAGGTGTCCACCTGACATGTTCAACGAATGGGTGCAGCTGCACATCTTCTATGAAGGCTTGTCATATGAATCAAAGAAGGCTGTAGACCATTCATCCGGAGAATCTTTGAACAAGAAGAAGACCATTGAGGAAGCCATAGATGTCATTGAAACAGTAGCAGAGAATGACTATTTCTATGCTTCTGAAAGAGGCAACACTAGAGGAGTAATGGAGCTAAATAATGTAGATGCTCTGCTCGCCCAAAACAAGCTCATTACCAAGCAACTGGTTGACCTCACCAAGAAGATGGAGAGGAACCAAGTAGCAGCAATCACCACTTCATCAACAACCCAAGAAGGAGTGAATGAAGAAGTAGAGGATAGTCAGGAGCAAGCCAACTACATTGGGAATTCACCTAGGCAAAACCATGATCTATACTCTAAGACCTATAACCCTGGATGGAGGAATCACCCAAACTTCGGGTGGGGAAATCAACAAGACCCAGGCCTAGATCAAAGACATTCAAATCCCAACAATAATGCAGCCCACCAACATTTCGCATCTAGACCATATCAGCACCCACATAACCAACCCTCTCAACACCTTTACCAAGGCCAAAATAACCCTCCTCATCCTTCCACCTCTAATCCCAATCTACCATCATTTGATGACAGACTCTCAAGGATTGAGAATCTACTTGAAGGCATAGGCAAAGAGATTCAAAATAACAAGGCATTCAAGGAGGAAGTGCGAGCCAATTTCAAGAACCAGGGAGACACAATCAAGAGGTTGGAATCCCAAGTGGGGTATCTCTCTGAGCAGATTCCCAAACCTACAGATGGATTCCCAAGTGACACAGAGAAGAATCTGAGAGGTGAAACAAAGAAAGTAAGATGGGAAGATTGCAAGATAGTCGCTATAAGTGATAAGGAGACTGAGGACAAGCCAAACAAGTCGGCAGAACAACCTGGAGACACCTCAACAAAGAAGGAGGAAAAAGATCACCAAGAACCAGAAATCTCACAACAGGAGCTGCTGAGACTTTATGCACCCTTTCCCCAACTACTCAATGGTGCTGTTGAGAAGAGAATATACTCAAGATTCCTTGACTTGTTTGCATCTTTGCATGTCAACATACCATTCATCAAGACCATCCAACAAATGCCTGCATACATCAAGTATATGAAGGAACTGCTTCCCAGGAAAAGCTCACTCAAGGGAGGCCAAACTATAGTGATGAACAAGGAGTGTAGCGCCCTCATTCAACCAGAGTTGCCTACAAAAAGAAAAGACCCAGGGAGTTTTCACATCCCCTATGCCATAGGAGAAACAATGTTTGATAGAGCACTCTGCGATTTGGGAGCAAGCATCAACTTAATGCCCTTATCCCTGGTGAAGAGGCTGCAGATCAATGAGATAATGCCCACAGATGTAGTCATCAGGCTAGCAGACAAAACTCAAAAACAAGCAATAGGAGTGGTGGAAAATGTGTTGGTAAAGGTTGGAAAATACTTTCTTCCCACAGACTTTGTCATCCTGGACATAGAAGAGAGTCACACTCACCCAATCATATTGGGAAGACCATTCCTAGCTACAGCCAGAGCACTCATAGATGTGGTGCGAGGAGAGCTAATATTGAGGATCCATGATGAACGACTCAGCTTTAATGTCTTCAAACTCTCACAAGAAGCAGACCAAGAGAACAAAGAACCAAGCAAAGATCATAATGAGATACTGAAAGAGGAAGCAAGCACTGAAGCACAACCAGCCCATCTGGGAAAGCCCTTGGTTGATGAACAAGGAAATAAGCAATTGTCACAGCTCAAGGAAAAGCTAGAGGAACCTAAACCACCAGAGACATGTGAAGACAACAACAAAATTTCCTTAGAAGAAGAAGTCACAAAGAGCAAGGGAACATCAAAAGGAACAAAGAAGAAGGTACCAAGGAGGTGGAGGAACAAGAAGATCCCTACAGAAGACTTCTCTCCAGGGGATAAAGTGATCTCAGCTTACTTCCCAGATATCCCCCCTGATCTCCCCACTGTACCATCTCAGTTACCTAAGGTCTTCACTATCAACAGAGTTCTCTCCTTGGAACATGTAGAGATCATTGATACAACCAATGGATATAGGTCCACAGCCAGAGGAGAAGACTTGAAACATTATCAACCTCCCTAATGAAGGCGAAACGTCAAGCTAGTGACGCTAAAGAAACGCTTCATGGGAGGCAACCCGTGTTTTATATGCTTTTAGAAAATAGTGAATAAGTCAATATTCATGGACTCCAACCCAAACTTGACAGACACTTAGTGAGATCCTTATTATGCAGTATATAGTGAAGAACAAGTTTGGTGTTCAAAGCATGCCAAGAAAGCATGAGCGCAACTCAGAGCATGCTAGTCTTGAGGCTTTGAACAAAACTTTTCATCACAGTGCTCCAAACTACGTTTGGTGTCACCCCAGGGTGCCACGAATATGCATATAAGGATACACAATTAGTTAGTTAGTTGGTGTTCATGAATAAACAATCCAATCCTTTTTCTTTATTATTCTAGCCGTAAAATTTGAATTTGTATGATATTAATTTTTCTTATTTTTATAGGAAAAAGGAAAGGAGCATTGAAAGGGATTGATTGGACAATGAAATGAGGAAGGTTCGGCCACTTCATGAAGAGGGACTACACACTTGTTCTCAAAAGGGAACGCATTGGAAAATGTTGCCATGCAACATAGAAAAGAATGGGACCCTTGAAGACCGAGCAATCCCCATCATAAAGTGATAATCCTTGTCCTTTCTCCATGCACAACCCTAACCGTCCATCAAGCAACCACTCCGTTAATCTACACCTTCCATTCACTCACAACCCCTCTATATAAGTGACCTTTGTTCCGTATCCCACCTTCACACTCCACGCCCACTCTTCACACATCTTCCTTTCAAAACCCAGCACCTCACACCCCATTAGAAACATTCTCCCTCATTCCCTTCATTACAATCAACCCTAAACAACAAAAAGTCTCCACACCCTTACCACCTTCACACATTAACTCTCATTCATGGCATCTTCGAGCTCTAAAAGAAGGCAGGGAAAGGAACCTATAGAGCAACACCCGTATGATGAAAAGAGATTTAGAAGCTTGCACCATGCATTGCAATACGGGTGGATGATGGATAAGGAGATCATCTATGAGCTGGGATTTCAAGTCAGGAAAACTGAGTGCCCCGAAATCACAAAGAAGGTAGAAAAGAGAAGATGGGAGCTCCTCACTGATCCGGTCATTAAGGTGAATGCAAATCTTGTAAGAGAATTTTATGCAAATGCGGTCCGATATGATAAGGTGGACGAGTCGTATACGAGCTTTGTGAGAGGAAAGATTGTGGATTTCGGTCCCATGAGTGTCATGAGGGCATTAAAGCTACGGTCCATACCGTTTGAAGAAGAGAGTTATCATTCAAGAATGGACAACAACCCCAATCATGACCAGATTGTGCAAGACATTTGTGTACCAGGAGCTGACTGGGAAAGATATGCGGATAGGAGACCAAGGTTCATCAAGAGAGCAGATCTCACCCCGGAAGCAAAAGGGTGATTCAAAATTGTAAGGAGGTCCATCCTCCCAGCAGGGAACAACTCGGAGGTGAATCACAAGAGAGCCACAATGGTGCGCTGTATACTCAAAGGAGGAGAGATCAAGGTTCATGAACTCATAGCCGAAGGCATTAGAAAAATGGCAGAGAAAAGCGACTCAAGAGGAACGTTAGGGTACCCCAGCACTATTTATCGACTGTGCAAGAAAGCTGGGGTGGTGTTTGAAGATGAGGACCCCGTGTGGATAAAAGAGGGCATTCCAATAACCGTCCGATGAATGCATGCTACCGCATCCCCCCTGCCTCAACGGAAGCAAAGGAAGAGGCCAGCCTCTCAAGTAGTAGAAGGACAAGTCTTAGAAGGGCAAGCACCAGTCACCTTGGATATGCACCAACTGCAGGAAGCCATTGATGGCCTATCTTGACAATATTTGGAAAGCCAAGGAGCACAGAAAGAGCTTCAACTACAGATGATGGGGCAGCAAGAGGAATCACTCTCAAGATGGATAACTCAACAAGGGGAGTGGCAAAAGCAAATGATGGAGCAACAACTGAGTCAAGGACAACAATGGAGTGAAACATTCCACAGGATGGAACAAAGGCAAAATGAACAACAAGAATCCATCCAGAGGCTAATCAACATCCAAGCACATCAAGGTGCACACATACATGAGATGTATTGAAGACAAATAGAATAGGCAGAACTAATGGACGAGCAAAGAGCATTCACAGAAGGAGTTTACCTGAGCGAGACTGGGCATCATATAAACACTCAAGCCAGGCTCGGTTACTTAGTAGGACAGCTGTCTATATTGCATCCAGGAATTACAAGGTACGAAGAAATGAGGGATGAATTAGCACGAGAAGAAAGACAAAAGGTGGAAGAGAGTCATGAATCAGTAAGGAAGGAACTTGAGGATTGGAAGCAAGCAAGATTGGCACGGATGCGAGGAAATGCAAGAGGACACAAAGAGGACAAACAAGGAAGAGAGCATGGGCAACCACACGAGTAAAAGGTGGTGGAGTTCCTTCTTTGGTCCATCTTTTTCCATGCTTTAAATAAGGAAGATCTTGTATGAAATAGAACATGCTTCCATGATAGTTTAAACTTTTTAAATTCTATCTTTTAAGTTTTGTGTTGAAGAGTTCTATGCTTGCTAGTCTTTATGTCACTGCATCATCACTTTGCTTACTTGTATGCTTGTTCCTTTAAATCAAATGAAAAAGAGAATGAGTGTTTCAAAAGACCAGAGTGGAGTTCATACTACGGAGTAAGTTCATGAGTTTATGGTGTGATCATAAGTTAGCTAAGTTGGTTCAACCACAAGGTAGGAGGACAACTATCTGTCATGAATACTATGCCTTGAACATACCCCATGAGAATAACTAAATAACAAGATCCTAATAAGAAAAAAGGGAAAATAAAATTGAAAGTGGAAAAATAAAAGAAAAAGAGTAAGCAATAAGGCTAGGAACCAATGGTTTTAATCTTGAAGCATGTGTCTATGGTGTTCCTGTGTGAGGGATTTACTTGGATGAATAAGCTCTTAGGGGTGCCTTATCACTTGGTAACTTGGGTTAACTAACTCAGGATTATCAGCTGAAAGTCCACTATCAAGAGTAACCCCCACTACAGAGCATTTAGTAACCCAAAGAGGTGCTGGACACCAAGGTCTCAAGAAAGAAAATAAACAAACCATGTGCCTGTGGTGTGTATGTATGGGGGAAAGACTTGAGGAAGTAAGTCCTTAGAGGTTCTTCAACACCTAGCACCTTGAACCAACTGGTTCGGGAGTGTTGGCTGAAAGCTTATTTTAAAGAGTTGCCCCCTTACAGAGCACTTAGCTTAAGAACACAAATAAGCCCTGAAATGACAACAAAAGGATCAATGAATAAAAGTCTCATGGGATGCAATCACAGTGAGTATTCTAGTACATGATAAAGGTCTGAAAGCCAGGAATGAACATAAGTTGCTATGCATGAAACCACCATAAAACCAGGGACATGACCTCCACAAGAATGACTCATTTCTATTGGCATTCCATTCATCATTCTCTTGTTCCAGTACTTGCTTAGGGACAAGCAAGCTTTAAGTTTGGTGTTGTGATGCCAGGACATTTTGGCCAGTTTCACTGACCTTTTCTTTACTGTTTTTAGGATAGTTTCATGCATTTCCTTAGAAAATAAGCTAGTTTTGGGTAGATATTCACTTACATCTTGATTCAAGCATACATTGTGCGCTTTACATGATTTCATGAGGATTTTGCATGAAATTAATGACAAATTAGATGTTGCATTTCCCATGACTTGGACTAGAACTTTGATGCACTTTATTGCTTGATTTCAGGACAAAGGAAGCA